>NW_006788040.1:3699529-3731518 GCF_000442215.2 Lipotes vexillifer
GAAAGAGAACTAAGAGAGGCCAGCAAAGGAGCCTAACCCAGCCTGGGGAGGGAAGGACAACAAGGAGGAGGTGTTGCCACACCTGAGCACAACACCTGGAGGAGGTGTTGCCACACCTGAGCACTGAAGGATGATCAGGGGTTGGTCAGTCAGTTAAAGGAGAAAGGGGGACTTCCCTGGTGATCCACTGGTTAAGACTCTGCATTTCCACTGCAGGGGAAACAGGTTTTGATCCCTGGTCAGGGAACTAAGATCCCGCATGCCGTGCGGCGCAGCCAATAAATAAAGAAAGAAATTTTTAAACATTTTTAAAAAGGAGAAAGGGGGTCAGAAAAGGAAATGCAGGCAGGAGAAGCAGTAAGAGCAAGGGCTGGAGGTAGAAGACCCAATGGGTTGTTCCAGAACAAACAGGAAGGAGGCTTGGTGCTGAGGGCAGTGGGAAGCAGAGGAAAGTCTTTTGTCATCGACCTTAAAGGATTGCTTGGTTTCAGAGCCCAGCTCTACCTCTTATCAGCTGTGTGACCTTGGGCAAGTTACTTAACTTCTCTGTGCCAAATGAGGGGAACAGTGCTTACCCCATACTCTTTCTGTGAGGATAAAAGTGAGTTAATTCATGTAAGGTGCTTAGGACAGGACCTGGCACACAGCCCTGTTGAGCTGTCTTCTGCTGGCCCAGGTACACAGCAGCCTTCAAGGAGATGATGCTGCTTAAATATTTGCCGAGTGGATGAACAAATGAGCAAACAGGCTGCCAAACCCCTGCACAGTCCCATGGCCCCTTGTCCACGCCCAGGGTTGGGGCCTGCCCTGGCCTCTCCACCTCCTGACCACTGAGCAGGGATCACAGATCACCTGGAGGCTCAGTGATACCCCCCCACCCCCCCACTTCTGGGAACCACCTTGGTCACAACATGCCCACTGCCAGCCCATCCCCCATCTCTGACACAGTTCACAGGGGCCTGGACTTGACCACCCCAGGCTGAGGGGCCTGCTCCTCAGAGGGGAAGGAGACCCTTGTTTATTGTCACCTGCTAGTACCATGTCTGGCACAGGGATACACCTGCAATAACTCAGGTCTGACTCTCAGGGAGGTGAGGACCGGCCTGGAGGGAGGGGAGCCCTGCCCTAGACCAGGGGGCTCCGAGGCTGGGCTTCTCCACCATCCCCATCACCCGCCCTGTCCCTCTTCTCCCTTGTCTGCCTGGCCTGGTTGCCGAGGTCCCTGTTCAGACACAGAGGAGATTCAGTTTCAAGGTGAGAAATTCAGGGTTGGGGGAGGTGAGGGTAAATCAGGAGCAGGATGCAGTGAGGACACCTTCAAGATCCTTCACACTGTACAAAAGGGGAACCTGAGGCCCAGAGAGAATCCACAAGTCACGTCGTCAGGCTGCCCAGCCCACCTACGGCAGGGCTGGGATGGGACCTGCTCCTTCCTCCCAGTGCTCAGGGAAGCTCCGCAGGCTGCGGCCTGAAACAACCTGACTGTCTGCAAATGGGAACCAGGAAAAAGGGGAAGGAGGGAGTGGTTTGCAGGCAGTTTGCTGGAGAGAGCCTTGGGGGAGCCCTATAACTGGCACTGCGGCTAAGGGTCCGGAGCAGGGAGTAGTGCCCAACAGAGGAAGCAGCCGCCACTCCCCACCCCACCCCCACCCCCGCCCCGTGTCTGCTGCCACCACAGCAGCGGGGATGCTGCAGAGGCTGCTGCGGCCCTGGCTGAGTCCCCAGCCTGGCCTGCAGCTCTGCAGAGGGAGGGACGTGGGAGGAGATGCTGAGTCGGGCTCTGCCACTCCAGCTCCAGCCGCAGTGAGAGCAGAATGCCCAGAAAGGCCTGCTGGGGGGTGGCCTGGTGACCTTACCCTGCAGCTGGGAGGAAGGAGAGGGCAGGAGTTGGGCTTTCATTCCCTGCCTGGTCAGGCCTGCAGGCCCCAAGGCGACATGGCTTTAGTGGCTGGGCCTGAAGAAAGGGGGCAGAAAGGGGGCCTGAGGCTGCGCAGAGGAGAAGCTTCTTCAGCCCTGGGGGCTGGGTCTGAAAGGGGCAGTGCCGGGAGGGGGCATCCAGGCCCTGCCCTGAGGGAATTGACTGATGGCCTGGGGCAGGGACAGGGGAGATGTAGCCCTGACACAATTCACTGTGTGACAAGATAGCTGAGGTGGGATGAAAAAAGGCACTTGATGGATGATGATAATGACATTAATCATAGCAATAGTGACAATAATGATTCAGCGCAGGTGCTGGGCCAGTCACTGTGAGGCTCAGCACAGCCCTATGAGGGAGGCATTATTTTTCCCCCTTCTACAGGTGAGGTAACTGAGGCCTGCACAGCTGGCTTCCTCCATCCTCGCCCCAGAGACCCTTGCAGGCCTCTCCTCCTGGACTCTGAGCTCCAGGCGGGTGGGGCTCTGACTATTTTGGCCCCTGCTCTTTCCTCCACCTGGAGCCTTCAACCCAACCTGCACTCAGTACACAAGATAAGTGGATGCAGGAATCCAGTCCCGTGGGGGGCAGAGAGAGGGCACACCCACCACCCTTCCCCACTTCTCCATGTAAGTGGAGACACGTCCAACCCTGCATTTGTGTCTGGCAAAACCCACGGTCTGATCTGAGCCTCATGGTGTCTCAAGAGGTGGCCAAGGCCTGGAAAATCACCCCCAATTCACTGATGAGAAAACTGAGGCTCAGGGAGGTTATGTGCCTTGCTTAGGGCCCCAGCCAGCAGTGGTGGGCCAGGCCCCTTCCCCTCCTCCTCCCAGAGCCTATCAGCCCTCTGTGAGGGAGGGCCGGCTTGCTGCCAGGAATAAACGATGCCAGTGGTAGCTAACGTTTAGGGAGCCCTTACAATGGGCCTGGTATGTAGCATCTCATCGAATTCTCCCAATAACATTTTGGGGTTTTGGTGACAGTTTATTAAGATATAATTCACATAGCATACAATTCACCCACTTAAAGTGTATGAGTCGATGGTTTCTAGTATATTCAGAGTGTGCAACCATCACCACACCATAATTAATTTTAGACCATTTTCATCACCCCCAAAATAAACCCTGTACTCTTTAACTATCAGCCCTCAAGCCCCTCATACCTACAGCTCCAGGCAACCACTAATCTACTTTCTTCCCTGTAGGTATGCCTATTCTGGATATTTCATATAAATGGAGTCATATAATATCCAACAACCTTTTGAATGGGGTGTTATTATCGCTCCTGTTTCCCAGATGAAAGTGACTGAGGCTTGGACAGGTGAAAACCTTACCAAGGGCCTCAATGAAGCAGTAATGGGAAGGATTAGAACCCAGGCCCACCTGACTCCAGAGGCCCTGCTCTTTGTCCTCAACTCCCCCAGTTAGGGAGCCTGGGAGCTCACTGAGTACCCCACTCATCCCCTCCCTTCTACCTGAATCCAGGGCCCCACCCCCAAATTCCTCCATCACACTCAGGGCTTCTGCCAGGGAAACCCCAGGCCCAGAAATCACACACAGTTCTCTCATGACCCTTGCTCTCAATCCTTCAGACCTCAGCTATGCCACCCCCTCTGAGAAGCTTTCCCTGACTGCTCGCTTTCTTGGCACTCCACTGCCCATGTGCCTTTGCCCACAGAAGACCGGGCAGCCTGGCTCCCTCTCTGTGGTTGGGAAATTGAGGCCCTGGGGAGGTGTCTGGGGTCACCCAGTGAGACAAGGCAGAGCGGGGAGCAGGGCCAGACTCCTGACTCCCACACCAATGCTCTTCCTCCTGGCTATTCCAAACAGGAAGCCCTCATCTCCTCCACCCTTATCCCATCCTGAAAATGGTGTCATCAGGCCCACGGGCAAGAGGGGGAAACTGAGGCTCAGCAGAGTTTGTGATCTGCTCAAGGCCACAGGCACTGAGCCAGGACTCACCTGTGACTCCCCAACCTCCCCCACCAGATGCGCTGAGTCAGGAGCCCCAGCGTGTGGCTTCCATGGCTCCTGGATTCGCCCCTCTACCAACCCTCATAAAATCGGCTCCTTACTTGGTGATGAAGGGAGCTGGGATTCCCGACTTCTTCGTGGCTGTATTCCCAGCGCAGTCCTGAGCCTGGAACAGGTTCAGAAATTGTTTGTTGATGATGGAAGAAGGGAAGGAAGGGAGGAGTGCAGGTGGGGCGGAAGAGGGTGGTGTGGGCCGTTAAACCGCCTGCTCAGAATCGCAGGATGCCTTTTACTAGAATCACAGAAGAATCACAATTCTTCTGAGTCCTGAATCTAGAACTCTTTACATCTGTGGGTCTTATGCCTCCTGGGGAGTCACCCACACAATCCTGCGCCCAGTTTTGAGGGCTCCTGGTCCACTGGAGCTCACCCACAGGCCCCCAGGAGCCGAGTCTGTACTGCAGGTTGAGAACCTTGTACAGGCTACACAGCCCTGTCCTGGGGACACAACTGACATGAACACACTTCACCAGAGCCTGAAGCACAGCACACTGTCTCAACCTCGAGCCTGTATGGAGCTGCAGCCCCTGGCACACAATGCAGCAGTTCTGACACCATCCCTCCACCTCCTCCCTCCTCACTCACATGGCCCACTGTCCCTCCCCAGGGGCTGCCACCAGCCAGGGACGTGCTGGAATGCTTGTTAATGCTATTTAAGCCTCCCTCAGGCCTGGCAGCCTACGCCCTCAGCCTCCGGGGCAGGGAAGCCTGCATCCCACATCTGGGTCCCCCAATAACTCAGCAGGACCCTGCCTCTCTTCCCTCGACCCTAACACCATCTTGGTCGTAAGGGGCAGAGGATCGGCACGGTCCAAGGCTCCGGAACTCTCCCAGTGTCCAGAATGGTGCTGCAGACACAATTGGTAACAGTTGTGTTTATTGAGGGTTTTCTAAGCCAGAAATGGTGTTAGGCTTTTTGCATATGTTTTTTCACCAAATCTCAAATGAAGCTGGTCCTGTTACACTCCGTTTTACAGATGCAGAAACCGAGCCACAGAAAGGAGAGTCACTTGTCTGAGGTATCCCAGAGGGAGGGCAAGCATTCAGTCTTGGGTTGGTCCGACCTCGAGGGTGGATTCTGAACCATTAGTTACTGTTGATTGTTCCCCTTCACCTGTGTAGGCGGCTGTCCTTGGAAGCCCGGCACCAGGAATGTTCTGTGTGGGGTGGTAGATTCACATTCATTACCATTTCTCAGAGGATGCAGAGTTTGCTGAACCTCAGCTTGTCTCTTCATTTGCGGTCATAAAATATTAAAGCCAGAAGATGCCCTGGTGACTGGGATTGTCTAGTCTCCACATTTTATGAAGCGGGAAGCTGAGGCCCAGAGATTCACACGACTTGGACAAGGTGTTCCCAAGTCACAGGTAATTAGGAACAAACCCAGGACTCCAGATGTCATGTCAATGCTCCCTAAAATCAAAGAATGTGAGCTCAGGAAACAACGTCCAGGGCCTTCCAGTCCAAGCCTCTCATTTTACAGAAGGGGAAACTGAGACTCAGAGAAGAGTGGGGTCTTCTAAGAGTGATATACAGGCAGGCAGGGTGCACCATCAATGGACCCAAAAGTTCCAGTTTTGTACTAGCAGTGACCAGACATATGAGATGACCTATCAGAGCCTCATCTGTGAAGTGGCAATAATAAAACCTACAGTATAGGCTCACTGTCAGGAGTATAAATGATGCTGGACCTTAGGCCAGCACCCAACACATACTAAGTGCTCAATTCACGGTATATTTTATTAACACTGGTAGGCTCTTGTCATTTTCCTCCTCTGCCGTCTGCCTTCCAGGTCAAACGCTTCTCGGTACAGTACAGTGGGTAAGACTGTGGACTACTGCTTCAGCCACTTGTTAGCTGGGTGACTTTGGACTGGTTACTACCTTGTGACTCTGGGGATGGCAAATACAGGACCTACCAGGCAGGGCTGTTGGGTGATGGAAATAATACATGTGACAGGTTTAATGCAAAGCGAGGCATATAGTAAGTGCTCAACATATTTGAGCTACCACAATTACTTATTACTTTCATGGCCATGTCGCATGTCTGTCACATCTCTGGCTGCAGGGCGCCTGCTCCACCAGGAAGGATCTGGTCCCCAACCTCCAGAACTCTCCAGTGTCAGGAGTGCTAACGCAGCAAGGGAAGATCTCAGAGCTCTGCGCTTCCACGGGGACGCAGCTCTAATTTCTCAGTGCCTGCCTGGAGACAGGAATTCTGGAAATGCTGGACGAAATTCCGATTTTTGCATCTGTGGAAGTGTCCTGGAAGAGCCCCCCATTTTACAGGTGCAGAAACTGAGGTCTGGGGAGGGGAAGGTTGCTGCCCACAGATGCACAGACGCCCGGACACAGGCCCGTGGCATGACGCACCGGTGTCCTTGCTTGCGGCACCCCAGGGACGGTGCCCTTCCCCAGGAGCCCCCGCCGCCGAAGAGCGCTGGCTGGGCCCCTCCCAGAGCCCTGTCCCCTGCGTTTGAGGCTGTTCATCCCGCCCTTCCGGTGGCCTCTTGGCCTCTGTCCCGGCTTTATTCATGACGAAGGGAGCGATGGCAACCAAGGCCGCCGCCACCTTTCTGCGGTCTCCAGGGATGTTTTTTTAAAAAATAAAATTTTATTTATTGGCTGCGTTGGGTCTTCGTTGCTGTGTGTGGGCTTTCTCTAGTTGTGGTGCGCGGGGTCTACTCTTTGTTGCGGTGCGCGGGCTTCTCATTGTCGTGGCTTCTCTTGCTGCGGAGCACGGGCTCTAGGCGCGTAGGCTTCAGTAGTTGTGGCACGTGGTCTCAGTAGTTGTGGCTTGCGGGCTCTAGAGCTCAGGCTCAGTAGTTGTGGCGCACGGGCCTTGTTGCTCCGCGGCACGTGGGATTTTCCCAGGCCAGGGCTCGAACCTGTGTCCCTTAGCATTGGCAGGCAGATTCTTAACCACTGCGCCACCAGGGAAGCCCTCCATGGATGCTTTTGACCCGACGACTTCTGACCAAGGCTGCTTGGGAGTTAGGTCCGAGTTGTAGGGAGCACTCCCGGCTTCTCCGAGCCCGTGCTTTGGAGGAGTGCTCGACAGTCTTCGGAAGCCGGAGGGAGCGCTCGGGCATTTCCGGCGCCGAGGGGCGAGGCTGACTGTGAACGCAGGCGTACCCGCCTCTGCCTGTAGAGTCTGTCAGGCCAGAGAGCCGGCCTACGTATTAGCAGGCACGGAAACAGGCTCTGTAACCCTGGAGCCTCCGTTACTTCCTCTGGAAAATGGGCTGATGACGTGTCTTGTGAGGCTCCAATGGAACCCCGATAAGTTTTTGAGAGAAACTAGAAGACACATTGATAAATATCCACGCTATTTAACTTGCCTCAGTTTGTTCATTGTAATTAAGGGTAATTGTACCTTACTTCCCTGTGTAAATTGTGAGAATTGCAAACTGTGGGAAAGATACATGTAAAAGATCTGGCACCTTGTAAGCACCCAGTAAAAGGCAATGATTGTGATAATGGGCAAAGTACCCTCCTTGCCAGGACAGGAAATAAAGTCCACGTGTCTATTCCTGCTTCCAAGGACCTTCAGCCTCAGAACCAGAAGCAAGGTAGCTGTGAGCTGCCGTGAAAGCACTGGCTGGGAGTCAGACCTGCCACTGACCACTTGGGCCTCACTTTCCTCATCTGTACAACTGATGGCCTTTAAGGCCCTCTAGCCTGGCTTCCTTGAACTCTGGGTTGTGAAACGCAGTCCAAGATGGCTCTAATTATAGATGGATAAGGTGGAGGACAGTCTATAGGAAGTCACCGTGGACTGGCATTTATTCATTCAACAAACTTCACTGAGGTAATACTCTGGTACCAGGTCCTAGGGAAGAAACATTGAATAAGAGATGCCTGTCACCCTTGCCCAAAGTCCAGTTAGGAGACAAATAGCCCTTTAGAATACGGTGTTAGGCTAGAATGAGGGAAGGGCAGGGGGCTATGGGAGCCCACACGTTGGGGGTAGGGAAGGCTCCCTGAAGGCAGAGTTAACATGGAATAGCTAAAGCATAAAGAGAAGTTATGTAAATGGGGGAAGTGAATTTGGGGTGGGGGAAAGGATGTCAGAGAAGAAGCTCCGGGTACAAGAGATTATGGCAGAATCAAGAATTTCATGGAGGGACTTCCCTGGTGGCACAGTGGTTAAGAATCCACCTGCCAAGGCAGGGGACACGGGTTCCAGCCCTGCTCCAGGAAGATCCCACATGCCACGGAGCAACTAAGCCCGTGTGCCACAACTACTGAGCCTGTGCTCTAGAGCCCACGAGCCACAACTACTGAGCCCGCGAGACACAACTACTGAAGCCCCCGCGCCTAGAGCCCGTGCTCCGCAGCAAGAGGAGCCATGACAATGAGAAGTCCGCACACTGCAACGAAGAGTAGTCCCCGCTTGCCACAACTAGAGAAAGCCCGCACACAGCAATGAAGACCCAACGCAGCCAAATAAATAAATAAATAAATTAATTAATTAATTAAATTAAAAAAAAAAAAGAATATCATGGAGGTGGGCCTGGAAGGCAGAAGAGATTTGGGCAGAGAGGGATGTGGGCAGGGGAGGGCATACCAGCTCTCTCTGTCCTTTCCATCCAGCCCTGCCCCCTCCAAAGCCACCACCAGGAAACATTCTTGTGTCCTTCTCTCTGTGCCTCAAGTGTTTATATCCCCACCATATGTTCACCCACTGCACACATCCTGAGTGCCCCAGTACAAGGACCACTCCCTGCACTCATGGACTCATGGTCTAGGAAGGATGTGAAGGCACAGGCACCAGGGACTCCAGCACATGCCATCACCTAGGTCCCAGGACAGGCACCTAGGTGATGAATGGGGTTCAAGGCAGCAGGAAGGACATGGAGGAGGAGGAAGTCTTGGACTGAAGAGATGAGGCGGGGCAGCATTCCCAGGAGAGGTCCAGTTGTGAGCAAAGACAAGGAGGTGGGACCGGGTGGCCATGTTCTAGAGCCAAGTTTTGTGCTTGGCAAGTGATTTAACTTCTCCAGGCCTCAATTTTTCTCACCAAAGCTTCTTAGAGTGGATGTGACACCTAAATGAGATAAGGTATGTAAAAGACTTAACAGCAGGGCTCAATCAGTGAACTTGAAAGGTTGGTCAAGGCCAGATCAACACAGGCAGTTCTGCTGTAGGGACACTGGTTCAGGATGTACATCCCCAGGCCCCTCCACCAGAGATTCTGACTCAGAGGTTATGCGCGGGCCGGGGGATTTGCTTTGGTGACCAGCACTGTGGCAGGATGTCTTAAATTTTTAAATAAAAAGCACATTTTTTCCACTAACTCCCCCTGAGAGAGCAAAGACCTCAAGGTCAGCTCTGTCTCCTCCTTTCTTCACCACTAACCTCCCCAGAAGCCAGAAGGCGGTTCAGGTGCCCAGCAGAGTTTTTACCGGCGTGTGTGACCGAGTGCCCGGTCCAGGTCTGCTATGGGCTCCCTCAGTCTTCCGTCCATGCATCCGTGGCAGGCGCCTGGCTCAGGGCCGAGGAAGAGGTTTTAGAAACCTTCCTGGCATGTCTCCTTGCTGCTGGCGTTTGCTGCTTTTGGGTGGTGCCAGGCTGCTGCCAGGCCCTGTGTGTCCTCATGCAGACTGACTTTAAAGGGATGGGCCAGGATGTGGCTGCCCCTCAGCAAAGCAAGCTTCATGTCCCCAGAGCCCTGGCTGTGCCCATTTGTAGGGGCCTCTTTTAAGGCCCAGTAATGCCTCATTTACCTGCCAACACTGACCATCAGAAATGAACTTTTATCCAACTGATAGTTCTCCCCCTAAGCCTCAACACCCCAATTTAAACTCATTGGCATAGAATCTTTCTCAAATGTACTATGGACAGCCTTCTCCTCCAGAATAAAGAGATGAAGCACCACTGAAATATTTTTTTCTGAGAGCGATTGTGGATCCCAGGAAGTGCAGGTGGCCCTGCTGTGAGCCACAGCCCCACCACCACCTTGCTCAGTGACCTTGGCAGGTCACTTTCTCTGACTTAGACGTCCTACTCTGTATTGGAGGATGACCCTGCAGACCTAGGGCAGTTGTTGCAGACACCACATACATAGGGGGCCAGCACACAGCAGGCAAGTGCTCACCACACAGAGGTTGCCAAAATTGTTTTCTTGATGACTCAAGATCTACACTGTGAACATCAATCATCATTCCATGACTGCTGTCTAGTTATCTGTCTCCTCAGGGTAGGCCATCCAGAAAGCTGTCAGCTGTCATTTCAACTTCCTGACTGTACTGCCTTGGGGGCCTCCTTCCCCAAGACAATGCCAGTTCTCAACCCCCCTTGCTTCCATCAAGATGCTGGAAGGAACTCCCAGAGCAAAGCTCCAGCCAGTGTGATGGGACCAGGAAAGTGCTGGGTCCAGTTCTAAAGCAGTGGTCCTGTGGGAACCTAGCTGGGCCTTCCTATGAACGTGAGAGGTGATAGCACAGTCTTGTAGTTGAGCATACTTGCTGTGGAGCCCATCAGACCTGGGTTTGAATCCCAGCTTCACCACTTACTAGCTGTGACCTGGGGCAAGTTTCCCAACCTCTCCGAACCTCCATTTCCCAAACCATGAAGTGGGGATAGTAACCGTCTCTATTTCATAGGGCTGCTGGAATGAGAGAGGCCAGGTGTAAAAGAGGCCAGGTGTAAAAGCAGAGGTACCTCACAACTATACTCCAATAAAAATTAAGTTAAAAAAAAAAAGAGGGCTTCCCTGGCGGCGCGGTGGTTGAGAGTCCGCCTGCCGATGCAGGGGACACGGGTTCGTGCCCCCGTCCGGGAAGATCCCACATGCCGTGGAGCGGCTGGGCCCGTGAGCCATGGCCGCTGAGCCTGCGCGTCTGGAGCCTGTGTTCTGCAACGGGAGAGGCCACAACAGTGAGAGGCCCGCGTACTGCAAAAAAAAACCAAAAAAGAAAAGAAAAAGAAAAACTTGCATAGTGAAATTATGATGAGATGGACATTTTTGCACGTATGTAAAATTTCAGTTGATGTGTCATACTCAACTGAAATAATGATGAACATGTTTTGAAATAATGATGAACATGACTGGTTCAAAGCTTTAAAGAAAATATTTGATGATCCCTGCAAAAATGTCAAACCATGCAATAATGCTTTTTTAATGAAATCATGTTAGTTAAAGCACAACTATTTGATTTCCATTACTGAAGCAAATAAAATGCATCCAAAAAAAAAGCAGAGGTACCTCTTCCCCTCCTTAGCAGAGAGGCTTGAGTCCTATTATTGCTTAGCCTCTTGCACTAGATAACAAGAATAAAACAGCCCTAGAACGTGTGTAACTCCAAATGCCTCATCCAGTTGCTACAACTTTTTCCTTAGGGAAAACGAATGAACCGTCTCACCCTCAGACTCGGGAACCACAGCCGGAGAATCATTCATCCATAATTGCTCGCAAAGGGAACCAGAGCGGGAGAGATGGGGCGGATCTGTAAATTCACCCACCAGCTCCTGACCTTTGTGGCAGAATTCAGCCTCCCACACGGTGTCATCCCAGGGCAGCAGACAGATGGGTGGACAGGCAGACCTGCTGCAGGCTTTCATCAGCTTTGGGCCAGTCCCCCTTGTGGTTACAACTATGGGCGGATACTAGGAGGGGGAGGCTCATGCAAAACTGCACGTAGTTCAGTTTTTGCTGTCTGTTTCATAAAGGGAGTAGGGGGAGGGAGGCTGCCTCCCCTTTACTATAAATCAAGGCCTGCAAAAATAGGACACCTCTAAGGAGCGGGAGGAGGAAGAGGGGAGGAGGAAAGGGATAAGGAGGACAGAGAAACTGGGGGTGGGGGAGAGATGGAAGAACGTGATAGAAGAAGGAACAGAGAGAAGGCAAGGAGAGAGAGTCTGTGAGGGAGGCATGATGAGCACCAAAGAGAGATAAGGAGAAAGAGAAATGCTTGGCACTTCACAAATACGTAAAAGTAATTGAGGAACTCAAAAAGGAAAAGGTATTACTGAGGTGAGTTTACAAGCAATGCAGTGGGCAGGGCTTGAGTCCCAGCAAAGGTGACCGCGGGCAGCTCAGGCTGGCTGGGAGTCTCTAAGCCTGCGGCGGCCACCCTCCAAGGGCTGAGCCGGCCTGGAGCTGTCCAGATACCTGGTGCTGAAATACCCAGGTGCTCACCAGCTTCTCAGGCAAGACTGCTCAGGTATTCGACTACTTGTTAAACACCTACTGTTTGCCAGCCATTGTTCCAAGGGCTGAGGAAAGCTGTACTGAATAAGACAGGCGAAAGTCCCTGTCCTTATGAAGCTTAAATTGTATGGGAGGAGACAAGATAGTAGAATTTTCCATGTTAGAAAAGTTCAAGTTCTATGGAAAGGAGGAAGAGAATGAGTTTAGCAAATGCACCCCCAAACAGTGGTCACAGAGAGGTGACACAGTGGTGCAGGATGCCCAGGCTGGGAGTGAGACCACAAGTAAAGGATGTGCTGACATTGGGTCACAGGTCACAGAGGCTCTCAGCTGGGCGATCTGTCAGGGGCCAGACCCCAATTCCAGCCAGCTACCTGTTCTCTCTCTGGGGGCCTCTCATTCCTCCAACCTAAGGCCATCTGGGCCCCGACTGCACCTGAGAAATGGATTTCCACCCACTGTGTACAGCACCAGCTTAAGCTTGAATGATTTGAGACCCTGTCACTGGGTCAACTCGGGCAACTCACTACCTTACCCTGGCCTTCATTTACTCATCTATAATAGGGACAGTGATCCTTGCCTAGTGATCCTTGCTAAGTTTGAGGAGGTACCAAGGGGAGAGTGGTGGCCGAGTTCTCTCTGCTGTACACATGGGGGGATTCCCCCTCACTAGGGTCTCATTCTTCAGAGTCCCCACTGCTCACCACAGGGTCTAATCCTGTAGACGCTGAATGAATGATGTAAGTGGCAGCAATGCTTGGCCGATATTCACCGAGGGCTGTACTGCTTTACCCTTCACACTGCAGCCCTGTTCCTGAAGAGCACTAACCTTGCGGGTATGCAGGAGCCCAGATGGCAGCCCAGGGGGTACAGGGGCTGAAGCCCATGTCTGAGTGGGTTCTGCAGTGCGGGCCGATGTGGGTGACACTTGGGGACAAGAAGGGCCTGTGGTCTAATAAGTTTGGGGAACTTGGCACCTCTGGGAGATTCCCGATGCTCATCACCACATCCAGGCTCCAAGGGTTGCCCCAAGAGCCCTGTTTAACTCCTTTAACTGTGAAATTCTTCTTTTCCTCTCTTTTTTGAGGAACACTTATCACCATCCTCAAGAAGGTGCCCTGGGAAATGCTGCACTGGGATTTGGGAAGGACTTGAGAACCCTTGTCCCAGGGAGGCAATTTTAGAGGTTTATGGGGTTCTGAACCTCCGTGTTTTGTGTGTGCCTATCACATTGCAGGCACTCAGTAAACATGTGAAGAATGGATGAATGAATGAATGAATGAATATGTTGTTCTACTCACTTTCAAATGGTAAGAATTGAGGGCAGGAAGATGAAAGTGATTTGAGACTCAAGGACTCAGGGCAGGATCATTTTTAGTTCCCTCTAGACCACAAGTTTGGCTGGAGAACTGATGGAATTTATTCATCCATCCATTCATTCACCCAATGACAACTCGGAGTGGTAAGTGTGATGTGGTGGATTAGCACTGGGGACCATGGAGGGGATAACTGACTACATGTAGGGGTAAAACGGATGGCTTCCTGGAGGTGAGCCTGAAGGGCCCTTTGGGGGGCACTGACCCCAGGACTCCCACCCTCATGTCATTTTCCCCAGCCACATGAATCATGCTTGGGACTTCTTGCTTAGAATCTCATGTTTGTGGCCCCCCAGCCTTGACAGAATCCATCTTGGCCCCTCCCCTCTTTTACCCAGCCTCTACTACCACTCTCCCTTGCTGTCAGCTGCTTGTCAGCCTCCCCACACCCAGAGGATGCATCTGCATTATGCAGATGACTGAAAAGACCCAAAGGAACAGGGCTCTAATGGCAAGATTCCAAGCAGAATGACAAGTAATGGGGAGCCATGTGAGAGCATGGGAGTCCTCTTGAGCCCCCCAAATGCCATTCTCAGAAGCCTCAGACCAGACACTCACCTCCATCCTCCACCAACTGCAAAGGTGCCCTTCTGCCCCCTGCAAACTGGAGCATGGCTGGATCTTTAAACAGGAGAAAAATGCTTCATCATGTTCTGCTTCTCCATGCAAAACCAGAAACTCCCTTCCCCCTCCCTCCTCCTCCCCAGCGCACCCTCCTCCCTGTAAAACGTGGTTAAAGGGACAGCGCCATCACTTCCCCATCTCTGAGGGTCTGCTTAGAACCAGGGGTCTGGGAGTGAGGTGGAGGGCAAAGAGAAAAGAACTGGCATAGGTCTTTCCTAGGGTATTTTTCTGTCCCCATCCTGGGGATCCTACAGAATGAAAACCATGTTAAACTGGAAATGTAGTGGGGTTTGGGTTAACTGCCTGAGGGAGGCTCAGGTCTGGGAGGGGAGTCTACACTGACTCCCCAGGAGGTCTCAAGGCTCCCTCCTGGCATCTGGCATCTAGGGGTGTCCCTTCAGCTCCCAATGGAGAGGCAAGACAGCCCAGGTGTGTATGTGGGAGAATGTCACAGAAAACAGGGGACAGGATCCCTAGCAGAAGGTCAAGGGGCTGGGTCTCTGGCTGCCGGTGTTTCTCCACTGGATCATTCACCCATCCCTCCTCAGCTCCCTATCTGCATAGCACAGGGATCAGGCAAGGGGGAGATGGCATTCCTCCGTCCCATCCCTCAAGGGAAAGGCAGAGGCTAATTAACCCCTTCCTCCCCAACAATGAGCAGTAGGCCCTGTCCCTGGTGCTGAAGCACCAGCCGCAGCGCCGCCCCCACTCCCAAGGCACTTGACAGGAGCCAAACCCAAGAAAAAGCCAAATAACCACCAGCTGTTGCAGGGTCCTCCAAATACCAGGGTCCTCTTTTCTACGTGAATTAGGGTTTAAGGGGGTGAGGGACTCTGGTACCCTGAAAGCATCCCACCACTTCTCTGGGGGGGAGAAGGGAAATCTATCATGGCACCCACTTGTCTGTTGTGGGTGTCGGGGAGAGACAAGTTGAAGCTGAGGAGATGGGGAGGGGAGAGGAACAAAGATGGGCTTCCTAGTTGTGGGAAAGTGGCTGCTATATCCACGGGCAGTAGGAGGGTTCTCCTCCCCCAGTTCTGCCAGAGATCCCCCAAGTCAGAAGCTGCTGGGGGAGCAGGGGGTCTCAAGTTGCAGCCTGACCCAGGGCAAGGTCCTTTCTCTGTAAAGATGGGAAAACCGAGTGGAGGGGATGGGGGACAACTTGTCCAAGGTCATTTGCCAGCAACTGTGGAGATGACCTCAGTGTGCAGACCCTGGCCTGAGTTACTCCTAGCCCTCCTGTCACTTCCCTCACTCCCCACAGGCATCAACTCTCCCAGCTTCATGCCAAGTTCCCCGCAGCACGCCCACTCTTGGTTCTCTGACCCTCACACACCTCTGCCACTTCACTTAGGGCCCTCCTTGCTGGGGCCGGTTGTAGGGTCTCCTGCCTCCTATCCTGCGGAGACCACTGTGTCCCCCAATCCAGGCTTCCCTTCTCCATCCTCTGCAGTGTCTCCCACACGCCCAATTCAGGGCAGCCTTGTCGCCCTCCCCAACTGCAGGGCCTCCCCCCCCTATTCCGGAGCCGGCTGCAAAGTTCCTTGAGCCCTCTCCTGGTGGCCCCTCTAGCTACTAGGGGAACAGTATACCTCCACTCAGGGGTTTTCTACCTCTACCCTCTGTAGTGCCCACTATGCTTCCATTCAGGATTACTTTTCTCCCTCCCCTATTCCGGGCCGGCTGCAGACACTCTGCATCCCCTATCCTGAGGGTCTAACTATGAGAAAAAACCTGTGCTCCCTCTCATTCGGGGGTCCTCTCATCCTACCGAGTTTTCTATCACTCCATCCCGAAGGCATCCTGTCCCTATTTCCATCAGGTCTCCTTGCCCTCCCCCCATTTCAGGCTCCTTCTTTAATTCTGAACATAGTAGCAGGGTCTCCCGACCCGCACCAGGGGGCTCCCCTTCGGTCCACTCCGGGAGTCCTTTACCGCCTGACTCTGCTTCGGGGGTGCTTCTCTGACGCTGCGTCGTCGATTCCCCTTCACTCCTTGGTTTCCCTGCCCCGCCCCTCTCACTGCGGCGGAGCCACCCGGCCCCGGGCCGCTGGGGGAGGAGGCGTAGAGGGCGGGGCCCTCCTCCCCTGCTCACCCCCCCAGCAACTGCTGAGGGGCTGGACCCCGCCGGGCTGCTATAAAAGGGCCGGCCGGCCGGGTGCTACCGCACTGCCGCCCGCCCCGTCCCGGCCTCGGGTTCCCGCTCCGCCGGCAGCCGCACCTGCTCCGGCCAAGATGAGCTTCAGCGGCGCTGAGGCGCTGCTGGGCGCCTTCGCGCCGCTCCACGGAGGCGGCAGTCTGCACTACGGGCTGACTCGCAAGGGCGGCGCGGGTGGAGCGCGCTCTGCAGCCGGCTCCTCCAGCGGCTTCCACTCATGGGCGCGGACGTCCGTGAGCTCCGTGTCGGCCTCGCCGAGCCGCTTCCGCGGCGCGGGAGCCGCCTCCAGCACCGACTCGTTAGACACGCTGAGCAACGGACCGGAGGGCTGCGTGGTGGCGGCGGCGGCGGCGCGCAGCGAGAAGGAACAGCTGCAGGCGCTGAACGACCGCTTCGCGGGCTACATCGACAAGGTGCGGCAGCTCGAGGCACATAACCGCAGCCTGGAGGGAGAGGCGGCGGCGCTGCGGCAGCAGCAGGCGGGCCGCGCCGCCATGGGCGAGCTATACGAGCGCGAGGTGCGCGAGATGCGCGGCGCTGTGCTGCGCTTGGGCGCGGCCCGCGGCCAGCTGCGCCTGGAGCAAGAGCACCTGCTGGAGGACATCGCGCACGTGCGCCAGCGCCTAGACGACGAGGCCCGGCAGCGCGAGGAGGCTGAGGCGGCGGCGCGCGCACTTGCGCGCTTTGCGCAGGAGGCCGAAGCGGCGCGCGTCGAGCTGCAGAAGAAGGCTCAGGCCCTGCAGGAAGAGTGCGGCTACCTGCGGCGTCACCACCAGCAGGAGGTGGGCGAGTTGCTCGGCCAGATCCAGGGCAGCAGCGCCGCGCAGACTCAGGCGCAGGCCGAGGCGCGCGACGCCCTCAAGTGCGACGTGACGTCGGCACTGCGCGAGATCCGCGCGCAGCTGGAAGGCCACGCAGTGCAGAGCACGCTACAGTCCGAGGAGTGGTTCCGAGGTTCGCAGGCGAGCGGGGACAGGGAGGATGGGGCGCCCTCTGTTGGTCGGTTAGTGAGGGGAAGGGTGGCGTGACTTAGGGTGCTGGTGGACTCTGCATAGAGGTGGCTGGACTGGATGGTGCGCTGCTCAGCTTCCTCCTGCAGAGTGCATGCCTCTTAGTTAAAAAACAGTTTTACTCTGGGTCTCTTGTGGAACACCCCCTCCTCTTCCCCCCAACTCTAGGTTCTCCTTTGGCCTTCTCCAGGGTCCTTATATCTGTCCTTCAACTCTGGGTCCTCTCTGCTCCTTCTCCCGAGTTTTGGTAACCCCACTATGAGGCCCCTCTTCACCAGGTTCCCTCTAGTGCTCCAGAGCGGTGCCGGCTTCTAGTCGCTGGGGCGCTCTTTGCCCTTCAAAGTAACATGGCTTCCCTGTCCAATGCTGCCCACCCCCTTTCTTGCACACTGCAGGGAACCCTATTCTGACACCTATCGGGCTCCTACCCACTACAGTTGGGGAGGGTGGGTCATTCTCACATTCTTTCTCCCCAGGGGGACCACCATTACAACCAATTGGTGCATGAAGCTGAAGTGGCGTGTGGGCCCTTTAATGTCCTTGCTCCCCTTCAGAAAAGCCGGGAGCCTCCCAAACCCATCTCCCTCCCCCAACTCCGTGCCACCCTGAGTCAGCTAGGTTGCAGCTGCAGCAGCTTTGAAGCTGTGCGCAGCACCTGCAGGGTGACTTTGACCAACACTTGCCCTCTCTGGTTTTCATTTCTTTTGGGGTTGAAAGGGGGGTCGACTAACTGGGCTTCTTACCCTGGGGAGCTCCATGAGCCTTCCTGAAACTGTCTGTGAAACTTCTGCATTGTTCTTGGGAGAGGGTACAGAGGCTTCAGTGATTTTCAGACAGGTCTGTGATCCACAGTGCGTAAGAATCCTCACCCACTTGGATGGTTTCTAAGTCTTTGCCAGTACTAGCAGAGAAAAACCAGAAAAGCTGGGATTTTGATGCATTGCTTTTCCAGTTCCTCTCCTCTGCAGTGGCAGAACCATCCCCTCCCCCATCTCTGCAGCAAGGCTCCTCCCAAAGCAAACCTCTCTGCTCTCTTGGGCGTTGCCCTTCATCCATCTCAGGACTTCTGGACCACCCAGCTGGCATCCCTTCTTCCTCCCCCACTCCTAAGACTCAGGTCCTGAGTGTCATTATCTCAGGATTCAGGATGTCCACATTCAGGAGGTTCAGACTAGCCTCCAGACCCCCATTGGTCCCTGAAAAGTCTTCTGGGAACCTGCAGCCCATTGCTGACAGGGGCCAGGGTGTGGCTGCCATTGGCACAGGGGCTCCTGTGCTAGAGAATGCGCAGCAAGGGGGAGGAAGGGACAGAGGAGCTGGCACGCAGGCCCCAGGCTCTGCAGTGACCTTGGGCTCTGCAAAGCAGAAACCTGCAAGGAAGGGGCTATGGCTACATGGTGGCTCACGGCGCCCTCATGCCTCTAAAGGTCACAGACTCATTCACTTGTTCAACCACAAGCTCAGAGTTAAGCTCCATGGGTCAGGTTTCACATATGACCCTTAGCACTGCCAGCCTTTGCTGGGGAGCTGAACCAGGAGGACCAGAAATGTGGGCTTCCTTTGCCATGCAGAGTTTCCAGATCCTGAGTTTGTGGAGACAGTGTGATCTTTGGAGCCAGATAGACACTAGATCTGAATCCCAGCTCTGCTGCTCAAACTGGCCTACCGGCCTTGGGCAGTCGTCATTTGCCTATCACAAAGGATACGGTGAGTTAAGCATCCAAGATGGCACCGGCACTCAGTAGGTCCTCAACCCATGTGTGCCACCTTCCAGATCTGGGCAGTAGAATCCAAATCCAGTTGTGTCTAACCCTGTGCCCTACTCCCTTCTCTCCCAGTGAGACTGGACCGACTGTCAGAGGCAGCCAAGGTGAATACAGATGCCATGCGCTTGGCACAGGAGGAGATAACTGAGTACCGGCGGCAGCTGCAGGCCAGGACCACAGAGCTGGAGGCGCTCAAAAGCACCAAGGACTCACTGGAGAGGCAGCGCTCTGAGCTGGAGGACCGTCATCAGGCTGACATCGCATCCTATCAGGTGGGCAGGGTTGGGGCAGAGAGCCAGATTGTCTCACCTGGTTGGGTGACCCTGGACAAGTCATTTCCCCTCTTTGAGTGGGGTCATCGTAGTTAAGACCATGGGCCTTGGAGTCAGACATACCAGGGGTACCAGTATGTCTTTCTAGCCGTGTGACCCCAGGAAAGTGACTGCCTCTCTGACTCTGAATTCCCTCAATGCAATGGGGAAAAAAAAGCCTCCTTTGCAGAGCTATGAAGCTTAAAGAGAGAGACGAACTTTTCATGTGAGGAGTGAGTGTGCTCAGCAGGATCTTGGTCATAGTGGGCATTCAGTAAACAATAACCAGTGTCTATGAGTGAGGGTAGCCTGGGGAAGGCCTTGGCAGATACCTCCCATTAAAGACAACTGCCAGAAGAAAATATCGCTTTTAAAGAGCTTATTATGCAAGTAATATATGGTGATTGTAGAAAAAGGAGGCAATAAAAATCAGCCATACTGATTCACTTCAAGCAGTGGCTAAGTGGGCTTGGGGTCAGGGGAGAAGCTTCAGCTCGTGTTGAGCGTGCTTCTGTGTATTGTCTCGGTCAACAGATGACTCCCAAGCCTCTACTGTGTGGCAAGCACTTTGGAGCACTGGGGAAACAATAGGGAGCCAAAGCAGACAAGGCCGTGTTCCCACTGAGCCCTTTCTAAGCTTAAGATCTATAAAAATTCACCCATCATCCCACTGACCTGTGATGACCATTGTTGGTGTCTGGTGTGTTTCGTTCCAGACCACTCCCCAGGCTGAGGTTATACACACAGCAGGAGTTTTGTTTCAGGTGGCTTTCATGTCCATGAATGAGATCCGTAGCTTTCACCGGGTGGGGGTTGGCCCCAGCAAGCCTGGCTGAACAGGACTACGTTGGGTTTGCATAGCCCGCCCCAGCTCCTCCAGTGCTGAGGGCCAGAATGCTGACTGGCGCGTGACATGTATGTGACTTCTCCTCCCCAGGAAGCCATCCAGCAGCTGGATGCTGAGCTCAGGAACACCAAGTGGGAGATGGCAGCCCAGCTCCGAGAGTACCAGGACCTGCTCAATGTCAAGATGGCTCTGGATATTGAGATTGCTGCTTACAGGTGAGGGGGCCAGGGGCCTTTGGGTGGTGGTTCTTAGAAGGAGAAGCCTTGGATTTTAAGCCCCACAGTGAAGTAGCCTGCCAGTCTTAGAGACAAAAAAAAATTTTTTTTTCGTATTGCGGTGAAATGTATATAACAGAAAATTTACCATTTAGCCATTTTTAAGTATACAGTTCAGGGGCATTAAAAATATTTACATTATTGTGCAATCATCACCATCATCTATGTCCAGACCGTTTTTCATCTTCCCAAACTGAAATTCAGTGCTCATTAAACAGTAACTCTCCACTCCCTTCCCTTCCCTCCCTGCAGCCCTGGCAACCACCATTCTACCTTTTGAGAGACACATATCTTGAGAGTGACTTAGTTTCATTCTGACAGTGATTCAGAGGGTTAAAGCTCCTCACCCTCTTCCCAAATCCAGCCAGCTAGAGGTTGGCTTGGAGGGAAAGGAGGTACCTGAGTTGACAAGGGCCTTCACAACTCTACCTCTTAGAGATTCCTAGCTCTCTGAGCAGTTGTTTCCTGGGGAAATAAAATAGGAGTGATAATAACAGTACCCACGTCCTGGGATTGTTGGGAGGAGGTGCTAATCCTGTTCCTGAGCTAATCCAGGTAACACAGGTACCACTGGGCTGCCACAGAGAAAGCCCTCAGTAAAAAGTAGCCATGAGAAAGCCAAGAGACCTCCCAGCTTAGCAGTTTCCTGCTAAGGAACAGGGCTGACCCCGTGAAGACCTGTCCCAGTTGTTGGCTAATGACCCTTCACTTCCCACGTCTTGGCTCTAATCTGTAGTCTTGCTACTCAAAGTGTTGTCCATGGAGTAGCACAATCAACATTATCTGAAAGCTGGTTAGAAAGGCACCCCAGACCTGTTGAATCAAAATCTGCATTTTAATCAGATCCCTGGGTGATTTGCATGCCGTTAAATTTGCAAAGCACTGGTCTGTATGGGTAACCCCTACACTTACTCTGAGGTAGGTATTGCCAGGTTCTTTTTATTTATTATTTCACTGAAACAACCCTCTGAGGTTAGGTCTCTTAATGACCCTGTTTTTACCAGTGAGGAGACTGAGGATGAAAGAGTTTGAGTGGCTTAGCTAAAGTCACACATCTAGTGAGTAGGAAAGAGAGGAAACTGCCCCCACCATGTTACTGGAACCCTGTTTTTACCAGTGAGGAGACTGAGGATGAAAGAGTTTGAGTGGCTTAGCTAAAGTCACACATCTAGTGAGTAGGAAAGAGTGGAAACTGCCCCCACCATGTTCCTGAAACCCAAAGGATGAGACTATAAGGTAACAGGAGACCCTTGAAATTCAAATGGGAACATTCTAAGACCTCTTAAACCCAGGTTTATACATGTGGAATTCCTTGCTCATACTCCCACCTTTCTCTTGAATAACATTTTAGTTGAGGGACAATAAGTATAAATGTTGTTAATATAGGTGTTTTCTCTTGAGGGCCATTTTTTCAGGAGAAAAAGTTTTATAAGTTGCAACCTTAGCTGCATTAAACAAGAGCAGTGCCATTGGGGTGTGGATTCTGGGTGGTCCCTGGGATGATCTGCTAAGTGACCTTCTCCAGTCTCAAAGTGCCCACCATTCACATCCCTTCCTCCACCAAAGTGCATATCACTGGATGCGGTGGACCTTCAGAGTAGCTCAGGAAGCCCCCTAACTTATTGATCGGCTCTGAGTTAATAGTAACGTGTTCCATTATCCATTCTGCAGAAAACTCCTGGAGGGTGAAGAGTGTCGGATTGGCTTTGGCCCGAGTCCTTTCTCCCTTCTAGAAGGACTCCCCAAAATCCCTGCCATAACCACTCATATAAAAGTCAAAAGTGAAGAGAAGATCAAGGTGGTAGAAAAGTCAGAGAAGGAAACTGTGATTGTGCAGGAACAGACAGAGGAGGTCCAGCTGACTGAGGAAGTGACTGAAGAAGAAGAGAAAGAGGCCAAAGAGGAGGAGGAAGGGGGAGAAGAAGCAGCAAAATCTCCCTCAGCAGAAGAGGCTGCATCTCCAGAGAAAGAGGAGGCCAAGTCCCCAGTGAAGGAAGAAGGCAAGTCCCCAGAAAAGGCTGAGTCCCCTATGAAAGAAGAAGCAAAATCACCAGCTGAGGCCAAGTCTCCTGAGAAGGCCAAGTCCCCAGAAGGAGTGAAGTCTCCAGAGAAGGCCAAGTCCCCTGTGAAGGAAGAGGCCAAATCTCCAGAGAAGGCCAAGTCCCCAGTGAAGGAAGAGGCCAAATCTAATCAGGAAGAGGCCAAGTCCCCAGAGAAGGCCAAGTCCCCAGTGAAGGAAGAGGCCAAATCTCCAGAGAAGGCCAAGTCCCCAGTGAAGGAAGAGGCCAAATCTCCAGAGAAGGCCAAATCTCCAGAGAAGGAAGAGGCCAAATCTCCAGAGAAGGCCAAGTCCCCAGTGAAGGAAGAGGCCAAATCTCCAGAGAAGGAAGAGGCCAAGTCCCCAGAGAAGGCCAAGTCCCCAGTGAAGGAAGAGGCCAAATCTCCAGAGAAGGCCAAGTCCCCAGTGAAGGAAGAGGCCAAATCTCCAGAGAATGCCAAATCTCCAGAGAAGGAAGAGGCCAAATCTCCAGAGAAGGCCAAGTCCCCAGTGAAGGAAGATGCCAAATCTCCAGAGAAGGCCAAGTCCCCAGTAAAGGAAGAGGCCAAATCTCCAGAGAAGGCCAAATCTCCAGAGAAGGAAGAGGCCAAATCTCCAGAGAAGGCCAAATCCCCAGAGAAGGAAGAGGCCAAATCTCCAGAGAAGGCCAAGTCCCCAGTGGAGGTGAAGTTCCCAGAGAAGGCCAAGTCTCCCGTGAAGGAAGAAGCAAAGTCCCCGGAGAAGGCCAAAAGCCCTGTCAAGGAGGAGGCCAAATCCCCAGAGAAGGTCAAGTCTCCTGTGAAGGAGGAGGCCAAGCCTCCTGAGAAGGAGGTCCCAAAGAAGGAGGAGGCAAAGTCCCCCATGAAGGAGGAAGAGAAAGCCCAGGAGGTGAAAGCCAAAGAGCCCCCAAAGAAGACAGAGGAAGAGAAAGCTCCAGCCACACTGAAAACTGAGGAGAAGAAGGACAGCAAGAAAGATGAGGTGCCCAAGAAGGAGGCTCCAAAGCCTGAGGTCCAGGAGAAGGACCCTGCTGTGGAAAAGCCCAAAGAGCCCAAAGCTGAAGCCAAGAAGGAAGAGGCTGAAGATAAGAAAAAAGCAACCACCCCAGAGAAGGAGGCCGCTGCCAAGGGGAAGGAAGAAGCCAAACCCAAAGAGAAGACTGAGGTGGCCAAGAAGGAACCAGATGATGCCAAGGCCAAAGAACCCAGCAAAGCAGCAGAGAAAGAGCCGGAAAAGCCAAAGAAGGAAGAGACGCCAGCGGCACCTGAGAAAAAAGACGCCAAGGAGGGGAAGGCCACAGAGGCCAAGAAGCCTGAGGAGAAACCCAAAGCAGAGGCCCAAGCCAAGGAGCCCAGCAAGGAGGCCTCCACACCAGGCAAAGCCAAGGCAGAAAAGGCTGAGAAATCCTCTAGCACAGACCAGAAAGACAGCAGGCCTCCAGAGAAGGCCACAGAAGACAAGGCCACCAAGGGAGAGAAGTAAGGCAGGGAGAAAGGAACATCCAGAGCAGGCAAAGAAACTCAGGAGGGTCTGGGAGCTCAAGGGTCAGTGTAACAAATTTTCATTTTTTTTCTCCCTTTTCTTTAAGAAGAAACTCTGCTTAGACTATGGGCCCTCCTTCTCCAAACAGGAATTTCTATTAGCAATGTGTTAGCAAGAGAGGGTCCTCCCAACTCCCGGCCCCACGCCCCAAACCCTCCCTAGGCGATGGACAATTATGTTATGATAGCTTATGTAGCCGAATGTGATATATGCCGAATGCCACATGTAAACACTTGACTATAAAAACTGCCCCCTCCTCTCCAAATAAGTGCATTTATTTCCTGTATGTGCAACTGACAGATGACCGCAATAATGAATGAGCAGTTAGAAACACATTATGCTTGAGATGTCTTAACCTATTCCTGAATGCCTTCTGTTTTCCAAAGGAGTGGTCGAGCCCTTGCCCAAAGCTCTCTATCCTGGAAGAGCTGGAGCAGGTGGGGCTGGGCGCTGGCCACTGAACCATGCCAGGGCGCACTTTTCCACTGGAGTCCACTTTGAATTGCTTCTGTGCAATAAAACCAAGTGCTTATAAAATGAAAATGCTGCTGTTGTTATTTATTCTTTTCCCGTGGGCAGGCTGGGGGATGGGCAAGGGAGGTCTTGATCTCACTCTTAAGAATGCACAGGACTGAATGGGAATCAGAGGTCTTGTGCGGGTCTGGGACCAGTTACAAGGCCTCTCTTGGGCTATTTCCCGGGCACAAACCATGTGCCAGGCAATGTGCTCGGTGCTTTATCTTTAAAATCTTGTAGACAGGTGGCCTGGTGTGTGGTTTCTCAGTGAGGTCCACGGACCACCTACATAAGCATCATCTGGGAGCCTTATAAATATGCACACTCCTTGACTCCACCCTAGACCACTGAATCAGAGTCTGAGGGGTAGGCCTGGGACAGTGTATGTTTCACCAAGTCCCACTTGATTCTAATGCACGCTTTAGTCTGGGAACAGGTGAGGTCCTGAGGACATTGAGCCATCTATTTAAGAGTTCTGCATGTGTCCTTTTTTGTAAGGAGGGATGAGCTTTCTGAATGAGGGGCCATATGTAGCTAATTCACCTGTAGTGAAGACTATAGTCACCACTATTGGGAACAATTTGTCAATAGTCACTTAATTGGACTCCATGCTTCTCCAGACACAAGTTTGAAAGCTGTGGTGCTCTTGTGGATTTATGTGGGGTCTTTACTGTAAAATTTTGACCTCATGATTTACTTGTAATGACTAGAATATGGCAAAGTGATGGGATGTCATTTCTGAGAGTAGATTACAAAAAGATTCTGGCTTCTGTTTTGCTTATTCTCTCTTGCTCATTCTACTTGCTCATTCCAATGGAAGAAGGAGAAGCCCACATGGCCAGGAACTGAAAGAGGCCCCTGGCCAACAGCCAGTGAGGAACTGCGGTCCTCAGTACAATAAGAAACCAAATCCTGCCAATAACCACACTGTTGAGCATAGATGCAGATTCTCCCCTGCTGAGCCTTCAGCCCCAGACAACACCCTGGCTGCAGCCTTCTGAGAGACCTTAAGGAAGAAGCACCCAGCTAAACGGCACCTGGATGATAGATGTTTGTTGTTTTAAGCCACTAAGTTTTGGGGTAATATGTTACATAGAAATAGATGACTGGACTTCCCTGGTGGCACAGTGGTTAAGAATCCGCCTGCCAATGCAGGGGACACGGGTTCGAGTCCTGGTCCAGGAAGATCCCACATGCCACGGAGCAACTAAGCCCGTGTGCCACAACTACTGAGCCTGTGCTTTAGAGCCTGTGAACCGCAACTACTGAGCCCGTGTGCTGCAACTCCTGAAGCCCACGTGCCTAGAGCCTGTGCTCCGCAACAAGAGAGGCCACCACAATGAGAAGTCCGTGCACCGCAAGAAAGAGAAGCCCCCACTCGCCACAACTAGAAAAGCCCGCTTGCAGCAACGAAGACCCAGCGCAGCCAAAAAATAAAAACAAAATAAAATAGTTAACTAATACAGCTTCTCTCTCAGGAAGGCCTTCTTTTCATGGAGATCCTAAGTAGCTATGGGCTTGCTATGGGCTTCCAGGTACAAATCAGGGAGAGAGAGATTGTGTCCCCATCAGTTCAACCAAAGTCTGAGAACTGAGTCTCATTACATGGTCAGGTTATGTGCCCATCCTGAAATTAATGGAACATACTAATTGGACCTGCTGGGTCACATGTCAAACTCTAGATCCAGGGTGGAGTCAGCCGTCTGAATTATATAAACTGGACCTGACATTTCAGAACCCAGGGATAGAGAGGATTCTAAAATCTTCTAGAGAGAGAGAGAGGAAGAAAAAAAAAAAAAAAGATCAAGAACAAGAATGGTCCCAAACTTCTCAATGATGGGAAATGCCTAGAAGTCTATACTGATAAATCAAGTGTGAGGATAGATAAAGAGCAATTTAAAGCATACAAAGTCCCAAAAATTACTTCCCATAAACCCTTTCTCTGAAATCACTAGGAGGACATGCTCCAACAACAGGAGACTATACACCAAGAAATAGAAAATCTAAGAATACAGAAAACAGGGACTATAACAAAGAAGAGACAAGAAGGGAATCCCCAGAATGATGACAAAGAAAAGTTGATGGACAAGAGCTGTGCAGCCCTATCTAGACTAGAGTGGGTCTGGGGAGAGAAGGGGAGGTTCCAAGAAAAAAATTAAACTGATAAATTATCTGACATGATCCACCATGTATAAAATTGAATTGAAACCCCTTTACTGAACTATTGGAGAGTGTGGGAAGATTTAATCAATTTCAAAGAAAACAAAATAACTCCAAGACAAACAAAAAAATTATGTATAAGAGGAAGTGTAATTATAACACATTAGTCAAATCAACAGGTAACAATATTTACATAAAAATAACAAAAGCAATGAATATGGATTATACCAAAAAGCAAGATAAAAAATGGGAAAGGGAAAATGGAGTGTGTAATTGACAAAAATACTCATCTCTTATACTCCTCTGGAGAAAATGCTTAGTATTGATAAATGAAAAGAAAGACTGAGAAACTATCACAGACTAGAGGAGACTAAGATGACATAATGACACAGGGCAATATGGAACCCTGGACTGGATCCTGGAACATTCGTGGAAAACACGGTGACCTCCAAATAAAGTTTGTAATTCAGTTAATAGTAATGTACCAACATTAATTTTAATTTTAGTTTTGACAAATGTACCATGATCATGTAAGATGTTAACGTGAGATGGAGCTGGGTGAGGACATTCAGGAGCTCTCTATGCTGTCTTTGCAATTTTTCAGTAAATTTAAAATTACTTCAAAATAAAAAGTTTAAGAAAAAAGTTTAAGATGTATCAATAAATTGTATATTTAAATAAAAAGTTTAAGAAGAAAGTTTAAGATATATCAATAAATTTTATATGATTAAAAACATGGAGGTAGGGGGTTTCCCTGGTGGCGCAGTGGTTGAGAGTCTGCCTGCCGATGC
Source organism: Lipotes vexillifer (assembly GCF_000442215.2). NCBI lineage: Eukaryota > Metazoa > Chordata > Mammalia > Artiodactyla > Lipotidae > Lipotes > Lipotes vexillifer. Next base: position 3,727,050 of record NW_006788040.1, read on the forward strand.
AGGGGACACGGATTCGTGCCCCGGTCCTGGAAGATCCCACATGCCGCAGAGTGGCTGGGCCCGTAAGCCATGGCCGCTGGGCCTGCGCGTCCAGAGCCTGTGCTCCGCAACGGGAGAGGCCACAGCACTGAGAGGCCCGCGTACCGCAAAAAAAGAAAACAAAACAAAAAAAACATGGAAGTAAATACCAAAACCTAAGAGCTATGGTTGAAAATAAGAATAGGGATTTCCCTGGCAGCCCAGTGGTTAAGACTTCGACTTCCAAAGCAGGGGGTGGGGGTTCGATCCCTGGTCAGGGAGCTAAGATCCCACATGTCTCCCCGCCAATAAACCGAAACATAAAACAGAAGCAATATTGTAACAAATTCAATAAAGACTTAAAAAAAAGAAAGAAAATAAGAATAGATGGGGGTTGGGAAGAGAAGGCAAAGGCCCCTGTATATTACTATAAGTAAATCATAACCAGTCAAAGCAAATAGGGACCCAAATAACATCTAGTCCAATCCCATTATACAGATGAGGAAATTGAGGCCAGAGAGACAGGAGCCTGCCTAAGGCCCAACAGCCAGTTGGTAGCAGAGCTACATTTTCCTATTTGTTCTATAGAGAAAACATGAATTACATGGATATTAATTTTCTTAAGAATCTGATTTTTTATTAAATTATCCTCAGTGACCCTTACTTAGAAAATCTACATTTTCTCAGTTTTGAAACCACAGGGAAGACATGAAAGGTATTAGAGCTACAAGGGCTCTCTCTCATGAAGCATTGTCTCAGCTAATGTCCACAGAAGAAAAGACGGGACTTGTCCAAACTAGAATCCATGGTCACCACTTACTGAGCATCCCCAAGGACTGGGCCCTGGACTATATACTTTATGTCCACAGTCTAAAACAGCCAGCCCAATGAAGTGAGCACTATTGAACCTGCATTTCTCAGTTGAGGAAACTGAGGCTCAGAGAAGCAGACCTTGCCCAAAGTCCAGAGCCAGGAAGAGGTGGAGCGTGGATTTAAATTCGGCCCTGTCTGACCACAGAACCCAGGCTCATCCTTACTCTGCCATCCTGCCTCCATCCTCTCCAGGGACATATTACATGGCCACCCCTAAACCAGATGCTGAAGGTATTTAGAATGCCAAAATCTCCAGCGCTCCTTGATGCTATCATTCTCATGGTGGCCCTAAGTGGCACAGGCAGGGCAGAAGAATCTGACCAGGATGTCCCTCCTTTTTTGCCCTAACGGGACGTGTACTCAGTGCTGTAGGCAGGATTCGCTGGCCAGATACCAACCAGACTGACTTTAACCATCTGCCAAACAAAATCATCCTCCCTCTGGGAGGATAACAAACCTTAGGAAAAACCAAGAGTCAATTTGCTATGGAATTGCTTGTCAGATGTTAGAGGCCTGGGGGACAGAGATGAAATGTGGAAGGAGCTGACTGCTTTAGGATGTGCCCTTCCTGCTGGTTAGCTGTTGGCTCTGCAGATACAGCTGAGCTGATGAAAACCATCCTTCATTTTTTTCCCAGGGGGATTGTTTCAGAAAGAAGAGGTTAGGTTCTGTCTATAATAATAAACAACTACATTTCGGTGGCTTAACACAAAGAAAGCATCTTTCTCACTTATGCTATACACTCTGGGTAGGTCGGCAGGGGTCTCTGTTCATAACGGTCATTCAAAGACCAAGCTAATAGGGGATCCATCTAGACCCAGGCTTCCAGGTTCACTAAGGCAGGGGTGAGAGGATGTGGCAAACCAGGCACAGGCTCTTAAAACTTCTACCTAGAAGTGATACAGGTCTCTTCTGACAACATTTCATCAGCCAAACATTTATATCCACACATTTATATCTAACATCAGAGGGGATGGGCAGAGCAGTCCTACCAAGTGCCTGGAGGGAGCAGAGTAGGGACTCTTTTAGGGGGAATCAAACAGAATCAAACTAGTTTAAGCAAAATACTTGCTACTGATAATGATGATTGATATAACATATTAGCTTACATAACCAAGGAGTTTAAGAAGGTTGACTTGCTTCAGATACAGCTAGAGCCAGGAGAATTCTCAAATAATGTTCCCCAAGATCCTGTCACTCGTTTCTTCATCTCTCAGCTGTTTCCTTTTGTGTAGGCTTCATTCTCAGGCAGGACCTCTCCATGTGGTCTCCAGAAGCTTCAGGCTTACATCCCACCTGTTTAGGAAACTTGGGGGGAAAAAAGAACTCTTTTTCAATATTCCAGGAAAAGTCCAGGGGTTGATTCTCGTTGGGCCCCTCAAACTGAAACTGAGAGTTTGTGAGATGTGGTTCCAAAAGAAAATTAGAGGATGGTTAGCAGAAGAAAAAGGAGTGGATGCTGGGCAGCAACAACGATAACTGTCCACAGTGGCTTGAGTGCTTGTAGCAGAAGATCCAAATAGGCAGTGATACCCAGTGTTTGTGGGTGTGCAGAGAAACTTGAACTTCCTGACACTAATGATTGGAATGAAAATTGACAAAACCTTCCTGGAAGGCAACATAATGAGACATATTAAAAGCCTTAAAAGCTTAGACACTCTAACCAAAGTATGCCACTTTTAGGAATGTATCCTAAATAATCAAGTCTGTACAGAAATATTCAAATACAAAATATATTCACTTCGCTTTATGTTTTGGAAAAATGGAAAATACTCTGAATATACAATAGGAGATTGGCTAAATAAATTAAATTACCTCTATTTTTAAAAATATTTATTTATTTATTGTTTATTTTTATTTATTTTGGCTGTGCCGGGTCTTAGTTGCAGCAATGCAGGTTCTTTTAGTTGCGGCATGTGGACTTCTTAGTTGTAGCATGCATGTGGGATCTAGTTCCCCAACCAGGGATCAAACCCTGGCCCCCTGCATTGGGAGCATGGAGTCTTACCCACTGGACCACCAGGGAAGTCCCTAAATTACCTCTATATTAGTAAACATGTTGTTTCAAAAAAGAAACAAGTTTTTAATTTTAAAAGTAATTTATATCAATGAGACCTAACAGATATCTATAGAACACTGCATGCAACAACAGTAGAATACACATTTCTTCTCCAGTGCACATGGAACATTCTCCAGGACAGATCATATATCTTAGGCCATAAACAAGCCTCAATAAATTTAAAAGGATTGAAAATGGAGGGGCTTCCCTGGTGGTCCAGTGGTTAAGACTCTGAGCTCCCAATGCAGGGGACCCAGGTTCGATCCCTGGTCAGGGACCTAGATCCCACATGCTGCAGCTAAAGAGCCCACATGCCGCAATGAAGATCCTGCATGCGGCCACTAAGGCCCGGCACAGCAAAATAAATAAATAAATATTTTTAAAAATAATAATAAAATAAAAATGGGAGATAACAAGTGTTGGTGAGAATGTGGAGAAAATGGAAACCTTGTATCATACATTGCTGGTAGGAATGTGAAATGGTGTAGCTACTGTGGAAAGCAGTTTGGTGGGTCCTCAAAAAGATAAACATAGAATTAGTATGTAACTGAGCAATTTCACTCCTAGCTATATACTCAAAAGAATTGAAAACAGATACTCAAACAAAAATATACACACATGTTCACAGCAGAACTATTCACAACAGCCAAAAGGTAGAAACAGCCTAAATTCCCATCAATGGCTAAATAAATAGAAAGCAGACTGGTGGTTGCCAGGAACTGGAGAAAGGGGGAAATAGGGACTGACTGCCTATTAGGTACAGGGTTTCCTCTTTGGGTGATGAAAATGTTTTGAGATAGGTAGAGATGATGGTTGCACAACATTGTGAATGTACTAAATGCCACTGGATAGTTCACTTTAAAGTGGTTAATTTATGTTATGTGAATTTCACCTCAATAGATTTTTTAAAAAAATTTATTGTAGGAAAATACACATAAAATTCACCGTTAGTGACATTTAGTATATTCACAATGTTGTACAATTATTACTACTATCTAGTTCCAGAACTTTTCAATATTCCAAAAGGATACCTCTTACCCATTAAGCAGTCTTTCCCATTTTCCCCTCCCCCGCCCCAGCCCCTGGAAACCACTAATCTGCTTTCTGTCTCTATGGATTTATATATTCTGGACATTTCCTATAAATAGAATCACACAATATGTGACCTCTGGTGTCTGGCTTCTTTCTGAGAAGTCTATCCTGCAGGTTGTAATACCCAGATGAGGGAGATACAGGGATGGAGGGATTTTTGTTGCTGCTATGGTTTTTGCTAACGCCTGGAGATTCTTTAACAGTTATATATATATGAATGTCAGCCTTAAATAGTACATTAATGATTATAAAAATAATTTCCTGCCTTTCTTGCTATCCCAAATCTGAGTTTACTCATTAAATTTAACACCATTTTACCTTAATCTTCTCTTTACAGACTATAAGCTTTATGTGTTAATTCATTCAAGATATACATATACATATATATATATATATATATATATATATATTTTTTTTTTTTTTTTGG
>NW_006788040.1:3731553-3751933 GCF_000442215.2 Lipotes vexillifer
CCCGCGTCCCCTGCACCGGCAGGCGGACTCTCAACCACTGCGCCACCAGGGAAGCCCATTCAAGAGATATATATATTTTAATTAATTTATTTATTTTTGGCTGCGTTGGGTCTCCGTTGTGCGCACGGGCGGCTAGTTGCGGCTAGCGGGGGCTACTCTTCGTTGCGGTGCACAGGCTTCTCATTGCAGTGGCTTCTCTTATTGCGGAGCACAGGCTCTAGGCACACGGGCTTCAGTAGTTGTGGCTCGTGGGCTCTAGAGAGCAGGCTCAGTAGTTGTGGCGCATGGGCTTAGTTGCTCCGTGGCATGTGGGATCTTCCTGGACCAGGGCTCGAACCCGTGTCCCCTGCATTGGCAGGCGGATTCTTAACCACTGTGCCACCAGGGAAGCCCCTCAAGAGATACTTATAGATCTCCTACTGTACCCACCTTGTGCAAGATCCTGGAGATATAGAGGTGAGCAAGATTGAGGTGTGTTCTGCCTTTTCTGGAGCCTGCAGTCTAGTAGGAGAACAAATATAGGAGAGTAAGTAAACACAAAGGGTTATGTAATAAAATTGGTTGTATGTTGCATTCTTGTGGGTCTCTGTTGGCTTTTGCCACTCTAGCTTCCATTTTCTCTTTTACTGATAAAAAGAGAAACCACACGTCCCCACTCTCAGGCCATGTAGTAGGGTGAATAATGATCCCCCAAAGTTGTCTAAGTCCTAATTCCTGGATTTTGCATATGTGATTAAGTCAAGGATTTTGAGATGGGAGATTACCCTGGATTACCTGGATGGGCCCAATGTCATCACAAGGCTCTTTATTAGAGGGAGCAGGAGTCAGAGGAGAAAGTGATGCGATGATGGAAGCAGAGATTGGAGTGATGCACTTTGAAGATGGAGGAAGGGACCACAAGCCAAGTAAAACAGGAAGCTAGCTCTAGAACCTGGAAAAAGCAAGGAAATAGATTCCCTGCTGGAGCCCCCAGCCCTGCCAAAATCTTGACTTTAGCCCAGTGAAATTGATTTTGCACTTCTGGCTTCCAAAATAGTAAGAGAATAAATTGGTGTTGTTTTTAGGCCACCAAGTTAGTGGTAATTTGTTACAGCAGCCACAGAAACCTAATATAGGCCACGTGGTTTGGGTGACCCCATGTACCCAGAACTCAGAGATGAACATGTTCCAGGCATTGTGGATCATGCGCTATCCCCTGGCCTCTGTGATTAGTTCACAGATTCACATGTGATGCAAGTTTATCCAATGAGAGCCAATTCCAATGATATTGTGGGAGCTGTTGGTGCAGAGAAGCCTTACCAAAGGCTACCCCGAGGACAAATAGCAGCAGAGAAGACAGCACCTTGGAATTACTGCCAGTGTTCAAGTGACAATGACACGGTTTGAACAGCTGAATCGAGCCATGCCTGAAGTCTTCCTCTGCGGGACTTCTTAGTTACCTGGGTCAATGAATTCTCTCTTTTGCTTAAAAAAAAAAAACAAAAAAACTATAATGAATGCAATTTTTTAGTTATTGTATCAACAAAAATCCAAAAGTTTAATAATATTTTGGTGAGGCTGTGGAGAAACTAGTCCTCTTATAGGTTGCTGGTGGGAACATAAGCTGGTATATCTCTCATGGAGGAGAATTGGGAAATATCCTTCCAAATTATGAAAACATAGACACTCTACTCTGGTATTTCTACTTTTGAAAGTTTAACCTACAGATGTATTAGCATATGGGTGAAATGGCTCTGTGCACAGGTTATTTACTAAAGCAAAGATTGGTAACCAAATATCCATTAATAAGAAAGACTAAATAAATTATAATACACCCATTCAATGGAATATTATGCAGCTCTAAAAAAGAACAAGGAAACTTTGTATCTCTGTACTGATAAGGAAAGATATCCAAGATATGAAAAAAAATCAAGATGCATATAGTATGATATTTGTGTGCAAAAATAATTGTGTTTGCTTAAAGAATTTGAAAGGGTACAAAAGAAACTAAGCAACTTGGTTGCCTATTTGTGAGGGAGATGGGAACTAGGCAGGTGGGGGATAAGATTGGTAGTGAAACCTTTCACTGTATTTCACTTCTTATGCTTTCTGGTTTTTGAAGCTTGTGAATGTATTACACTTATTCTAAAAATTAAATTTAAAAAACCCAATTTGTACACTGTGATCCAAGTTTAGTAAGAAAATAAATGTGTATGAAATCAGAAAATAGAAAACATCTAGCCTATAAGTGGTTATTCTGGATACAGTGGGAAGTAAATATACTGGTTCTGTGGAATCAGGGAAGGAATAGCATAATTTCAGGGTCTACCGACTCTGCATTGCCAGGACAGGTGCCCCATCAGGCATTTTAAACCAGTTGCTCACCCAAACTGTCACATATTTTAACTCAAGCTGTTGTTACATCCCAGCACATGGGTGAGTGACTGGATTTTAGGTCTTTCTGTAGGACTTTACATGTCAACTTGTTAGACTGGGTTCATCTTCGAAATATTTTGGGACCCCCATCCATTCACTCATTTCACAAATACTCTGAGGGTCCTTCTCCACCAGCCCCACTGGGGAGTGCTGGGGTTTCCTTTCCCACCTTAGGTCATCTGCGGAGGTGGGGGAAAGCCAAGTTAGAACAAGATGTGGTGAGAGCCCAGGAAGTTGAGGTGATCCTCTGGTGGGGACCAGGACACAGGCCCACAGACAGCAGGGAACAGATGTGTGGCTAATGGGCTGCGGTTGGCCTAGTGTGACGGGTAATGAGAGCCTGACTCCAGCTGAGTCCAGAGCCCAGCTTGGCCACTGACTGGTGGACATGCAGCCGAAAAGGAGGGACAGGGCCAGAAAGAGCGAGGCTTCCAGAGCCTGGGAACACTCCAGCAGGGGAAAGGGCATCAGGAAGGTAAGGCCTTCCTTACTCAGGAGGCCTCTTCTCCAGGCGGAAACCTGGAGGCAGAGACAAGAATCGCTCCCCTTTACTGAGCGGTGCTTGGTGTTGGACACGGTCCTGAGTTGATTCTTAATTCCCACAACCACCCTGGGAGGAAGGTTGACTGTCACTTCTAGTTGCAGATGAGGACCCCTGAGGCTTCGAGTGATTCATGCAATCTGCCCAGGGTACACAGCTGCTCAGGGGTGGGACAGGACCCAGCTGGTGGGTCTGACACCAGGCTGTAACTCTTGACCACCACAGTACTCTTGGTGTACTTGTGTTGCTGAAATGAATAAATGGCCCAGAAGGAGCACCAGCCTGAAGCTACGTTGAGCCTGCAGCTACGCTTGTGGAAAGGAAAGCCTTGGAGGCAGACAGACCTCGCTGGGCTCGCATCCTGGGTGTGCAGCTCAAGAACCCTGTGAGCAACGGACAAGTCATTTAACCCTCTGAGTCTCAGTTTCCTCATCTGTAAACATGAAGGGAATGTGTACCCTTGGCAGCCTGCAGTAACTAAATAGGACAGTGAATGTAAAATCATGACTGGCACAGGGCCTGACCCAGAGTCGATGCTTGACATCTGAGCTCAACAGAGAAGCTGCTGAACACCATGGAAAGGCCAGAGTTGGGGCTAGAGAGACAGGGAGAAAGTTCCTTTGGAAGCCTGGCAGCTCTGCTCCATCCCATGGATAGGGCTTTTAGTTTTGTTTCCCCAGAGTGATCATCAGGAATGCCCTTAAAATAAAAGGGGTCTTTGGATTTATTTGCAGAGGAAACAATTAGGGGAGGGCAAGCTTGGAAAAAGGGAGAGACTAGGAGACACAGAGAAATCAAAAATATGGGTAGTAGCTTTAAAAAGGCAAGGAACCTGGGCTGAGTCCCAGGTGTGGGAGGATGACAGAAGGGGGCTGCCATCTGGGATGTGCCCCAGTCAAGGCCAAGGCCAAGGCTGAAGAGGAAGCTTTGAGGTCCTCCCAAGCCAGGCCCCTTCCCCCTAATCTGCCCACTGGTGACACAAAAGGCTCAGTTCAGTACCTCAAAGGGGCTGGATTGTCTTGGGCTTCTCACTAGTTTTAAAACCTTACTCCTTAAGGCCAAAGGATTCTTTTGTTCAGCTTGTTCCTTTCAAGAGGGAAAATCTCTTCTGGAGGGCGACAGGCCCTGATATCCTCTGCCCAGGAAGCAGAACCTCCTCCCAGCCCTCACAAGCTGTCTTTGCAACCTTGTCCCAGCTCTCAGAGACGGGCTTGTGTGCTGAGTCAGTTTGGCCGCCTTCCAGCCAAGAAGACAGTGAAGGCTGCAATGCAGGGGCCATTAAAGGAACTATTTTTAGGCTCCATTTCAATCTTATTCAGCACAGGCTGTGAGATGCTAGGCTTGAAAGTGGCCAGACCAAGGAGATGCTGGCAGACAGAGTCCCAGGCAAGTAGGTCAGGGAAAAGACAAAGAAATCTCACTATGGGAGAGAAAGAAGCTCCCAGAGGTTCATGTTGCTGTCCAAGGTGCAGGAGACAGAAGTGGGGAGCTTTTCAGAGAATCAGCCCTCCTGCATTACCTGAGAAGTCACCAAGAAAAATGAGGAAAGTACAGCGTCTTCCAAAAAGAGACTAGGGCAACATGCACCTGGGGAGCTCATTAAAAATATACCTCCCTGGCTCATCTTAGGTTATCTGAGTCCAAATATTACAGTGGGGATGTGTGTTTCCAACCTACTCCCAGGGTAGGTGACTCTCACACACAATGAAGTTCAAGGACCTGAGGGCTGGAGAGTATCTAGGTCTAGAATTCAAAGGAATGATCCAGACTGAGGGGAAGGAAAGGAACAGGTGGTGGTGGTTATTTAACAACCCCCAGAGGTGCCATTCTCCTTTCCTCACTGGGCTCAGGCTTCCACCTATAAAGTGCAGGGTCCTGGCAGGACTAGGAGTCTCTTACTTCTGCCTCAGAAAATCCTTGCCACAGGGATGCTCAGTGGTAGGCTGAGAGGACAGGAAGAAACGGATTTCATACCAGAGGTCCACGTTATCCAAGGGTAACCATTAAAATTCCATTTAGAGTGAATACATGTACATTGGGAACCAAACTTCAAAGCATGTTTTGGGAGGAAAAAAATCCATTTGATTGGGACTGTCACAGAAAACAAAGTTTATGTAAATTAAAAGCTGCTAAGAGAATAGATCTTCAAAGTTCTTACCCCCACACCCATCCCCCACCATATCTATGTGAGGTGATGGATGTGTTAACTAACGTTGTTGTGGTAATCATTTCACAATACATCATCTACCAAATCATCCCTTTGTACACCTTCAACTTACACATGTTATATGTCAATTATATTTCAACAGAGCTGGAAAAATAAAATTTATTTCATTTTGTAATTAGCAAATTTTAGATTATACTTGTAACTGTGTAATAATTTTTCAATATTTTCACATCTTTATATCTTATTTCTTAAAATGAATTAAGAGTTGAGGATTGACTTTTTGGTGGGGGATGGGGTATAATTTTTCTGACAAAACTGTCCAAGAACACTCTATGCTATCCTTTTGTTTGACTTTTGCAGAACTATGAAGAAGATAATTTTTCAAACATTTTAAAGGCTGTTATCTATTTCCACAGGACTTTTTTTTTTTAACATCTTTATTGGAGTGTAATTGCTTTACAGTGCTGTTAGTTTCTGCTTTACAACAAAGTGAATCAGCTATACATATACATATATCCCCATATCTCCTCCCTCTTGCGTCTCCCTCCCATCCTCCCTATCTCATCCCTCTAGGTGGTCACAAAGCACCGAGTTGATCTCCCAGTGCTATGCGGCTGCTTCCCACTAGCTATTTTACATTTGGTCACAGGACTTCTCTTAATCCTTTGAGAGTCACACCATTATTTTTTGAGGTACCTATCATGTCATCACCATGAAGTCTCTCCTCAGATGTCACCTGGTCTCACTCTGCCAGAGCATCACTGAACAGTAGCTCTGCATGTGATTCTCCAACATCACTCTCATCAACTTCATGAAATCCTGCAAGATTTACAATTATTCTTTGGGATGTATTTGTCTCTTTCCATTGCATTGTCAGATGTTTATAACAGCCACCAATCAGGAGAATTTGGCCATCAGAGACAGTGACAAGGTCTAGTGGGAAGAGTGAGGGGAAGGGGGAAAAAAGAGCTTTTGCTTTTTGTGCTATGTGACTTTGGCTTCCCTGGCCACCTGCTAACAGCAGGGACTTAGCATAACAAATACCAAGATAATGAGGACCTGCCAAAGCAAGGTGAATTGTTCTTACTCTGCCTTGCTTGGCCACCTAGGGAAAGCCTATCCACACATGCTCTTTCACATCATTCCCACCTGCCCATGCAGACTGCAAAGCCACCCCTTCTTCCCTAAGGAGACACAAACAAAGGCCACATGGTCAGGTGACACTTTATTAGGCTAGAAATAGAAAACCTGTTTTTGGAGACTATCAAGAGCCACATGCTTTACACGTACCTGTCCAGTTTTCCCAGCACCACTTATTGAAGACACTGTCTTTTCTCCACTGTACATTCTTGCCCCTTTATCAAAGATAAGGTGACCATATATGCGTGGGTTTATCTCTGGGCTTTCTATCCTGTTCCATTGATCTATCTCTCTGTTTTTGTGCCAGTACCATACTGTCTTGATTACTGTAGCTTTGTAGTATAGTCTGAAGTCAGGAAGCCTGATTCCTCCAGCTCTGTTTTTCGTTCTCAAGATTGCTTTGGCTATTTGGGGTCTTTTGTGTTTCCATAAAAATTGTGAAATTTTTTGTTCTAGTTCTGTGAAAAATGCCAGTGGTAGTTTGATAGGGATTGCATTGAATCTGTAGATTGCTTTGGGTAGTAGAGTCATTTTCACAATGTTGACTCTTCCAATCCAAGAACATGGTATATCTCTCCATCTATTTGTATCACCTTTAATTTCTTTCATCGGTGTCTGATAATTTTCTGCATACAGGTCTTTTGTCTCCTCAGGTAGGTTTATTCCTAGATATTTTATTGTTTTTGTTGCAATGGTAAATGGGAGTGTTTTCTTGATTTCACTTTCAGATTTTTCATCATTAGTGTATAGGAATGCCAGAGATTTCTGTGCATTAATTTTGTACCCTACCAAACGTAGGTAGATAGCTAGTGGGAAGCAGCCGCATAATAGCACAGGGAGATCGGCTCGGTGCTTTGTGACTGCCTGGAGGGGTGGGATAGGGAGGGTGGGAGGGAGGGAGACGCAAGAGGGAAGAGATATGGGAACATATGTATATGTATAACTGATTCACTTTGTTATAAAGCAGAAACTAACACACCATTGTAAAGCAATTATACTCCAATAAAGATGTAAAAAAAAAAAAAGCCACATGTGCACCAGAGCAGAAAGCAGAGGCGCAGCAGTTGGGTCTGGGGGGAAACAACAGGCTGAGTGGGAGGTCAGCGATGGCTGAAGAATCCTTGAGGATGGTTATATTTAAATGGCTTCATCCTGCTGGGGCCCCTAGAGAAACAGGAGAAGGAAGAATAGTGTTAATACCATACCCTTTGGGCTGATAAAATAAATTACAATTAATCCACACTAATAGGGACTACTATTAGCTGTTACGGAAAAAAAAAGGAATGTTGTAAGAAAAGCAGACTGCAGAACAATATGAAAGGTGTGACGCACTTCTGAAAAAATGTCTTTATGTGCCTGCAAAGGCATGAACACAAACCTGGAAGGGCCCTCACTGACGATGTGCACTTTGGGGGACAGGGCTTGGGCACCCTCACTTTTTAGTGTTTTTACCAAACTGCTCACTGTTGTTTGTTATATTTAACAACAAACATGTTTTATTTCTATGGTTAAAGAAAAACCATAAAATCCTCCTTTGCAGGGAGATTCCCATGCAGGTAGGAGTCTGGGTGTGAAAACAATCTGTACAAAGTTCCTGCCAAGAGCCATGTGCTTTATACTCACTACTTCTTAGATGCTATTTCTATCATTTTATAGATTTTAAAGATGAAGAAACAGGGTTAGGGATGTAAACTGTCTGCCCAACATTATATGGTCAGAAAGCAGCATAGCACAAATTCAAAACCAGGTCTGATGCCAAAGCCTGCTGGCCACAGGCAGGCTGACAATCACAGCCAAGCCCTGGACCCTGGGAAGCTCAGGTGCTTCAGCTCCAATCCTGAGCCCCCCAAGCAAAACTTCACACAGGGTTCTTTTCCATACAACTCCACAGTGAATGGCATCCAGCTAAAGGGCCTCTCGTTTATCTGCCTATGACTGACATTCAATGGTAACCAGGAGGTGACACCTTGGATCTTGGTCTGAGGGAGGGTGAGAGGCAGTGTGAGGTGTGTGTGTGTGTGTGTAGGGGTGTGTTTGTGTAGGGGTGTGCACTTACTTAAGGGAGGGCTTACTCTGCCTGCACTGTGCTTAGCACTTTACATGCTCTGCCTGGTTTAATTTCATCCTCCCAACAACACCTGAAGTGGATGCCATTTTAGGGATGAGGAATCTGAATCTCAGAGGGGTTAAGCACAGACCCCAATCACATAGGCTGGAGCTGCAATTTGAACCTAGGCCTTTCTGGCCCCAAAGGCTTTGCTTTTTTTTTTTCGACCGTGCCGCACTGCATGTGGTATCTTAGTTCCCTGACCAGGGATCGAACCCAAGCCCCCTGCGTTGGAAGCACGGACTCTTAACCACTGGACCAACAGGGCAAGTCCCCCAAAGCCTTTGCTCCTAGCCATGACGTCATGTACCTCCCCAACATCAGAAGGGTGCAGTCATCCAGGTAAGTCTAGGCATACAGCTGATGGAGACCCCATAGCCTGAAGGTACCCAGCCACGGGCAGAGCCAGACCTTGCGTTTCCTGCGGCCCAGGCCAGCCCTTTGCAGCCCAGCCCCTTGGCCTGATCCCAGTGGTCAGCTGAATTCCAGCCCATCACATCCCACATCTCATCAGTCATGGAATTAACTGGATCTGAGTAGCCAAAGGAGCACCTTTCCAGAATGTCCTGCCAGAGGAGCTCAGCCTGGGAGACATACCAACCACTTCAGAAAATGGGTCCTTCGGGAACCATCAGATAACAGAATATAAACACTGGCCGTGTGAGAACTCCCACCCTGGAAATGTGCTACAGCAGGCTGGGAGCGGGGGTAAGAGCTGAGCTCTCACGCAGACAAACCAAGGAAAGCAAGTCCTAGAAGGCACCAACATCTAGCCGCCAGCTCTGCCTGTCAGAAGCCACTCCGGGGCTGCAGCTGGTTATTATCAGCTAGCATGACAAACCAGGCCAGGTGGAGGTGCCAGACGGAGGTGGGAGGATGCTGGGTCAGCTTCCAGGAGCTGAAGCTGGCTGTGTGAGAAGGTAAGGGGCAGGTAAGGCAACTTTTAGACTGACAGAGAACAAAGGGATGTCCTGATTAGATACAGATACTAGCCCTTCACAGACACCATTCCTCCCCAACCCCTTGCCCAAAAGGGAAGGGATGCCTGAGCAGTGTGGACTCTAGAGTTCTGAAACTGGCTCTAAGAACGCTAGTTAAGGGATGAAAGGGAAAGAAAGGACCCAACATCAAGGCGAAAGGAAAAGCAGCTAGCAGTGCTGTGCATGTAGACACGCTAAATACCAAGCTGTCAGGACCTGCTGGCATTTTCTGAGCCTCCACCTGTGCCAGGATCCATTCTGGAAGCTTTACATGAACTCTCTCTACTTCATCATGAGTTAGAAGGTTAACACCTTTGGGAAAGGTTCAGAGCTGAGCTGAAGTGACTCTTCCAAAGTCACACAGCTGGTGAGCAGGAAAGCAGAGATCTGCACTTGTGTTTGTGTTACTTCAAATCTGGTTCCTTCTGTGATGCCTGACTGCCTATAGCTGCAATCCCCCGAGATGTTTGAGTACCTTAGGAAGTACAGCAGACTCTAGGAACTGGTGGGATGCATAGAGTTTAAAAAGTTCATTTGGACGATGAAAAGCAAACCTATTGTTTTCCACAGAAAGTAGAGAAAGGAAAGTTCAGTCAAATCCTCTTGCTCACTTGGCGTGTGATCCACCTTTGGGGGGTGTTCATGATAAACAACTGGACCAGGCTGGTAGGATGGGGGCCACAGGGAAAGTTTTAGGAACAAGGGAGCAAGCTCTCCCCAGGAAATCTGGCAGCAGGATTTTAATTTCCACAGTGAATGGAGACTAGTGCACTGGGAAACGTGCATGCCTTCCATGCCAGGCTCACCTCTGCCCCAGGTCCCTGTGAGAGGCAGGGCTGGAGGTCCCTGGGCCCGGCACCCCCGCCCCTCCCCTCCCCTCCCCTCACCTGAAAAGCCGCAGACACATTTTCTCCTGGGGAAATTCCTTGGGCCCCTCCACGCTGTCATCGTGGCTCTCCGTCTCCAGGTAGACATCCAGCAGCACGCACAGGCGCTGCAGCTGGTTCGTCAAGAGCTGGTGGCCGGGCCGGGGGCCACACAGCTCCTTGTAGCACACATTGACCTCACTCTCCATGGCCTATGGGTGGGAAAACCAGAAACTCAGCACCACTTTCAGGCCAGCTGGGTCTGATGGTTTCACAAGAACTGCACCTGGGGCTCCGCAGGAACTGGGCCTCTGCAGATCAAGCAGGACCGACTTGTCCTGAGGCACCCTCTCCTCAAGACAATGGGGTCTTCCTGATCCTGACTCAGAACTTTCCCTGCCTTGCACATCCACAGACAGAGAGGAAAATGTGTAGAAGATGAATCTCAAGATGAGATCCAAATCAGGTGTTAGGGTTAAAAACGTGCTCCACGACTATTGAATCAAATCCACAGGTATAACAATAATTAACAGGTGCAATGATCTCGGACATCATCTCATTCCAGCACTTTCTGTGCATCTGAGTTTATTCTCATTTCCACAGAAGCCCAAACAACAACCTTTCACAGCAGGTATTTATATTACCCCTATTTCATAAATAGGGTGAAACTGCAGACCCCAAGCTAGATAAGGGGTTGGGATGGGTCTGAGCTCTTTCTGCTTCTATGTCATGCACCCTCCAGCAAACTCTACAAATCCCGGCAGGCCCCTCTGCCCCGGGAATTGTGCCAGTGCCCAAGCCCTCAGCTGCGGCAGGTTCTGCCACTGCCCACCTCCCCAAGGAGACTCTCCCTGCTTCTCCCACCACCCCCAGCAGGTCCTTACCCGAATATTGTCGTCGTTGTTGTTGGTTTTCTCCCCTTTCCAGTTCAGACAGAGCTGGAAAATGGGTGGGATGGAGGAGTAGCCAGGGTTCAGCACCACGGCAGCCTGGAGCTTAGCTGGGAGGGGATGGGAAAGGAGGAAAACTCATTTCTGAGACCTGGCTTGTTAGCCGAGGCATGCTCCCCGCTGGACCCGAGGCTAGCTCTGCGTCTCACATTAATCCAAGTGCTCAAAGCACATTCTGGTACTAACTGACTTTTACTTTTGTTCTAGAATCTCCCAAGTGGAACTGCCAGGTTGCAGAAAGTGAGGTCCTGTGACTCTGGTCCCTCCAAGGACACAGAGCTGTGTGGACTCCCCAGAGTCTGGTCCACAATGAGTTTGCCCAAGAGTTCTATTTACTCCTTTGACAGAAGTTTGTTTTCATTGGCGTTTATTTGCCAGCAAGTTAAGGATTTTCCCATGTGAAGGTTTCCTATCTGTTTTTCCTTTTCAACAATATTGGGTATTAGCTGTTACATTAGTCAAATATATTTTTTCTATTCTGTTCTTTATTTTTATCTATTCTATGTGCAGCTTTTTCATAGCTAACATTTAATGACTACCTACTGTTTTCCAAGCACTGTGCTAAGCCCTTTGCACACATTTTCTTTCATCCTAATAACGATTCTGAGTTGGGTACCATTATTATCATCCCATTTTACGTATAAAAAAACTGAGGCTCTGACAGAAACTTCCTTAAGATCATCAAGCAGTTGCAAAGCAGCAATGCTGAGTTTAATCAGAACTACCTGATGCCAAAGCTGTGTTCATAATCATTAAATGAAATATTTGCATTTTTTAACTTTTTCATTTTTTCTCTGGTGATAGCCTTTGTCTTTTTCAATAGGATGACATTTATCCTCTCCATCAATGGGCTAGGCATTTAACCACTCCTTTTCATTATTTATGGAGGAAAAAGGAACTCTCTGACCCACCAGTAATTCAAATAAATAAGAGAACTAGAGAGTGTAGGTTAAAACAATTCTTCCCTGACAGTCGCAACGACATTTATTAAAAAGTGACACTTTCCTGTTGTTTCTGCCGTAACAGTTTGCACATATTTCGGGGTTTATCTCTGTTCACTAATTTTTTGTTTTTAACCCATACCATGTAACTGTTGTCCACTTATTCATTTAAATTTCACTCTTAATTTTTCAAATTCTATAATGCATCTAATGAAAACTTAAATGATCACATTCATTCCATGTACGAATCTAGAATACTTATCTTTCCAAGCTTTCTTCCGCTCAACCAGGAAGCAGAAATGATGTCCTCCAATGACCTCCCACCCTTGGCGCTTTGTAAATTTACTGGACGCATATTTTGTGCCCTTTCAAAATAGCACTCTGTTGTTTAGGGATGAGGTTAAAGTATTTTTTACAAGGGGAGCAGGATGGAAAGCAAATGCACAATTCCAAATAGCAGTCACCTATCATCAGGGTGAGAATGAAGTGGGATCAAGGAGCCTCAACTGTATCTGAAATTATTTAATTTCCTCAGAATATTTCTAAAAACATGCAAAGAAAAGAAAAGGAGAAGGGAAGAAATAGAGAAACTTGAACATCAAAGAGTGCAAGCTTTCCTGACATGTCTCGTACTGTCTTGGAACTACAGACAACTTCCTCCACCCAGTGGCCTCAGCACTGAGCCCCTGCGGTGGGATCCTGCAGGCTGTGCCAGGCCTGCCAAGGCTGGGGCTGGATGACAGCACCACAGGCAGCATCGGGGTGGCTCCAGCAGGAAACCCTGGCCGATCAGATGCCAGGACAGCTGTGAGGAATCACAGCTCTCGATGCCTCCCAAGTGAGTGCAGGGACTGCAGAGAGGGAGGAGGGTCCTGCACTTCACATCCTGAGAGTGACAGCCCTTCCCTGAAGAGGGGGATGAGCAAGCATCTGATTCTAAAATGCAATGAAACAAAGGGGCTAAGAGCTTAGGCTCAGAGGTCAGACTGGGTTTGTGACTAAGCCCTACTTTCCTCATCTACAAAGCAGGAATATCACCAGCCCCAGGACTGTCCTGAGGATTAGCTGATAAATCACAGACACGACTGTTGCAGAACAAGTCCTGGCTGAATGCTGCCTCTCACAACTATGACTATTTGCTAAGTCCCCACTGCAGGATTCCAGGATCTTTTGCTTCCTTTGGGCAACTCCCAGGAATGTTTTATTCTCAGCAGCTCCCCTCGCCTAGAGCAACTGTGATCAGCAGAGCAATTACCTGTGCCCCTTTCCACGAGTGCCATATAGTAGAGATTGGTGTCCCCAGCCAGTCCCGCCTCCATGATGTCTTTGGTAAAATGCAGCTCCTAGAAGTCACCAAGGACAAGGAGTGAATTGCTGGCTCCTCTAGTCAAATCTCCTGCCCTTCTGGTGGAGGAGCAGGAGCTGAACGGTGACGTGGGCCTGCAGTCCCCAGTACAGCAACAGTGGCCTGTCACCCCTCCACCTACCGTATAATCCTCATGGGCAATCGTCACCCACTTCACCAGGCGAGAGACAACCTTTGCAGGGAAGAGGTACTGGCAGTCACTGGTAACTGGCACAATGCCGTGTTCTAAAAGAGAGCAGGACAGGTGGTGTCACAGGTAGAAATCAGCTGTCGCAGCTGGGTAACTAGCATCTTCTGTAGGGCTCACATGGCCCTGCCAGCTGTCCAGGTACACTTGGTACTCAGGTGCCCAGGTCAACACGTGCCAGAAACGAATGCACACCAACCTGACCTTTACCCAGTGCTTGTGCTTGAGGCCGGACCCAGCACCAGCATTCACAGCACTTTATCCTTAATGCAAATGATGGCCTGCCAAACAAAAAAAAACCCTGCAGCCAGAAACAGAGATGTATGGTGTCTCTGCAGCAGTGACTGTTAATTAGACCAAATAGCCAAGAGGGCTGTTCTCAGAGCTGACCTTGATGGAGAAAGGACTGAAGTGTTCTGTGTTGGTTCCTCTAAGGGAAAAGAGCAGGAGGACCGCTCCAGGGTGAATTCCTGCTAACATGGTAAACGCTGTCCAGGATGACAATCACCCAACCCTGGGACAAAACAAACTAAGCAATGCTGATGGGGAGCAAGTAGTGCTGCCCTGGAGAAAACAGAGTTCACGTGAGGCCTCCAGACGGGTCCTGGGAACTCAAAGCCTTTCCTGACAGTGGCTCTTTTAGATCAGAAAGATCTTAACCCTCACTCCTTACAAGTCCCTTGTACACGGTAGGCTGTTAAAAGTATTTACAGAATGAACAAATGAAAAGCCCCACATGGCCACCATCTTGGTCAAGGGCTCATCAGAATCACCTGGGACCTTATGGAAAACACAGGGGCTCAGCCCCACCCTGGAGGATGTCAGCTCAGGTGTCAGGGGAGGGATGAGGCGTGGATCCCTGGACAGCTGTATTCAAGTAAGCTGAGCGTAAGCTCCACAAAAGCAGGGCTCTGTCTTGTGCTCATGGCTCTTCTCCCAGCACTATTCTGGCTGCCTAGAATGAATTAGGCTATTAAAACGCACATCAGGACTGCCCTGGTGGCACCGTGTTTAAGAATCTGCCTGCTGGGGCTTCCCTGGTGGTGCAGTGGTTGAGAATCCACCTACCAGTGCAGGGGACACGGGTTCGAGCCCTGGTCTGGGAAGATCTCACATGCCGCGGAGCAACTAAGCCTGTGCACCACAACTACTGAGCCTGTGATCTACAGCCTGCGAGCCACAACTACTGAAGCCCGCATGCCTAGAGCCCGTGCTCCACAAGAGAAGGCACCGCAATGAGAAGCCTGCACACCGCAACAAAAGAGTAGCCCCTGCTCGCTGCAACTAGAGAAAGCCTGCGCGTGGCAACAAAGACACAATGCAGCAAAAAATAACAAATAAATAAATAAAATAAAATAAATTTATATATATAAAAAAAGAATCTGGCTGCCAATGCAGAGGACACGGGTTCGAACCCTAGTCTAGGAAGATCCCACATGCCGCAGAGGAACGAAGCCCGTGTGCCACAACTATTGAGCCTGTGCTCTAGAGTCCGTGAGCCACAACTACTGAAGCCCGCGTGCCTAGAGCCTGTGCTCTGCAACGAGAAGCCACTGCAATGAGAAGTCCGTGCACCCCAACGAAGAGTAGCTTCCACTTGCCACAACGAGAAAGCTTGCACGTAGCAACGAAGACCCAACACAGACAAAAATAAATAAATAAATTAATTTAAAAAAAAAATGCACATCAAAGTCTGACGTGCACTGACCTAGCATGATGCTCCTGACCAATCTGCTAACCTGGGCCCCCAAAAGGCTTTGGGCTGAGACAGCCCTGGTGGCCCTGAGGAGAGCTCAGACCTCTGCTTGGTGGCCTACAGCTCTCCCCAGTGGCCCAGCTAACACCTCTGCTCAACAAGAGCCAGAAAGCCAGCCCGCTTTGATTTGTCATCAGGATTCAAGAAATCTGAGTGCAGGGCTCTGTTGTCTTTGTCCCTGTGTTGTCTGAGTGGTTCTCAGGCCACAGCCCTAACTAGCACCAGCTTACCCAGGGAGGCAAACTGCTTGTGGAGGGCCAAGCGGGACTGCACCCTGGTCTTCAGCAGTTTCATGGTGGTCTCCATGTGGCTGGCGCTCAGAGAGTGGTCAGCGATCACAGTGTGCTGTGGAGGACAGCGAGTGGCACACATGTTAGTAGCTCCCCATCCCTTCCTCCAGGCACCCCTCTCTCCTAGGACCTGCCTGCCTGTGGCAACCTGGACTACCCACGTCCTGAGATGCCTTCTGGGGACAGCAGGGTTTCCCTGCTGTGACAGGCCAGAGGCTGAGTCCCAACAGGAATGATACAAGGTGCTGAGATCTTAAGAGGTCCCCTAGGGTTCATTTCTGGCACCTTCGTACATAAGACCAAGGGGTAGCAGCGCCTGGAGCTGCACTGCACGCAGGGCAAGGATCCAAGTTACTTTGACCTAGAGGGCTAACAGGCTCATGGCAAAGGCAAAAGGTACCTAAACACTTGTAGGCCTTGGACATTTTAGTATCCCGAGTGGAGGGAAGATAGATCATAGCCCAGAAGGATAGCATTCTGCTAGTTCAAAGTCCCAAAGCCCTTCTGGAGTCTGTATGGGAGAAGAGGAACAGAGGTCCTCAGCCGAAGGGACCGGATCAGTAGACACACCTGGGGCTGCTCTTTGGGGAAGTGGAGGCCACCCAGCTTCTGCACCCACAAATAGGGATGCCCTAAGTCAAGTACGTAGTCCCTCAAAGTCAGGATGCTGCAGAAAAGAACACAGAATGAAATGATTCTATAAGTCATTTCTGCAGTGGTCCCCGGATATATCCCTCCTCCCACCTTCTCATCCCCCCAAAACAGAACGGTCCCACAGGCTCAGTTGCACCCACGGCCAGGCTGCCAGCAAAGCTTCTTAACTTCATCAGTTCCCTACTGTGAATTTCATCTCTCCTAGTCACTTTTCTCTTTTTCCCTTGGCAGTCTTCAACTCATTAGCAAATCTCAATAAAAAGGAAGTATACTTGATCTCTTCATCAGTCCACCAATTTATAAAATATTTTTAAAATTTTAATCCTCAGAGAATTAAAATGTTAAATATATCTATTATCACGTTCCCAGAGTTTTGATCCTTCCACCCTTTCCCACCCTCCATGGCCTCATAAGCAGGAAAAGGCATGTGTTCCCTTCTCTGGACAGAGCACTCCCTCCTGCCCAGCCACCTCCCCTGCCCCGTGGGAGGCCTCTGGCCCTAACAGGTCTCCAGCTTTGGGTTTGAGCCACAAGAGAAACTCAGAAGCAGAGAGGCTGGGAGAGGAGGAAATGCTGCTGACTCACCCAACTTTATCAAACTGATACTGATTGGCTGGATTTGGAGTTTTCTTTCCATGATCCCCAGGATACAAACAGCTCAGGACTGAGTCAGGAGACAGCAAGTCACTGGAAGAGGAAAAAGACGGCAGTGAGAATGCCGGCCAACCCATTGCTTCCATGCAGACATGGGCATTTGGCGGTGGTAACGCCCCCTCTCACTGATGATCAAAGCCAGACCCTTTATATGCCTGAGGTCATCAGATACTCATAACCCTACAACGTAGGGAGTATCATCATTTCCATTCTATAGAGGAGAAGATCAAGGCTTTAAAAGATATGGCTTGTCCAAGATCACACTGCTATTAAGTGCTGGAGCCAGGATTTACTCTATTCCATCAAAGACAGTAATACTCTTAACCATCAATTTTTTAAGAAACCTATCCCTTCAAGAGTTACATGGTGACCAGAGCCTTTTCCTCAGGGGAGCAAAGCCCTGTGACACAATAGGAATAATCATAAATTTCATAGGAGCAAAACAGATCCCTTCTACCCGAGAGATCCAGTGTGAAGTTTGATATTGTGCTTATCTCACTTTTTACCAAATCTCATGCTATCACAGAAATAGGTCCCCTTTAAAATTCCCAGAAAAAGATATATTACATAGACTGGAGACAAGGTGACCTAGTGCTGTAAGCAGAGAGACACGGTGATGCCACAGCCACCTACTCACAATGGTTAAACATGTAATTAAACGTGACAATCAGAGAAGAGATGGGGAGAGAATGGAGTAATTTGATCACAAAGGTAAATGAGGCCCATTCTTTCCCTTCACCAAAGGGAGTTCCCCTTCGCCTTCCAGGGACAGCAGTCAGGAGTGACTCAGGGGGAAACTGCTGCTCTGAGCCAGCAGGCCTCCAAGAACTTAGCACCATGAGGGTGGTAGCTTCTGGCTCTGCCCTGCTCTCTCTCCTGACAGTGTCTCCCTGCACCACCATGACCACCAAGGGTCTCTGTCCCCTTCGCTGCTTCACACAGAGAACCGGCTAGAAAATGAATAATTGTCAGTCTTTTAGCCAATGTTTAGTGACTGTTACTAATATACAGAATCAGCCAAAATGAAACAGAACAGCTAAAAATGCACAAGATTAGGATTTTAAATTGATGAAACCTGATGGAAGAATCAAATCTTCTCGACAAAATTTCCATCTGCAATATGTGGCTCAGGACAACTGAATTTGGTAAAAATAATGGCCATTAAAGAAAAGGCTATATACTCACAAAAATATGACTATTCAAAAAACTATTCAGTTATTCAAGTCTTTGTTATAAAGTTTTAAAAGAAGAGATTTTTAAAATCTTCATAAAGTGGAAATGGAAAATAATTTAAAATAATTCAATGCCTTAATGAAAAACTGATTAATGAATTAAAGTGGCCTAATGGAGATCATTCTGGAAAACAATTTCTTGAGGAAAATTCAGCAAGGTTCATATAATTCTGAATGTTTATAATAAAAACATGAATTTCCTAATGAATTAAGAGATCCTGGCATCAGTCATCAATGTTGCTAACATCTCAAAAATAGAGACAGCCTGTGCCTCCTGATAAAATCATGCAACGTCTCTGACACAGTGCTGCACACCCACCTCCCCCGCTAAAAATGGAATCTGATCAGGTCTCTAACTCTACCTACAATTTACAGGAAATACAGGGGGAGGGAGTAACACGTTCAATTGTACCGCAGGGATGCAATCATCAAAATGCAGCCTGGGGGAACCTACAGAGCAAACAACCTACTTTCCTCAACAAATAAAAGATGGCAGGACATTCAGATGGAAAGACACCTGCAAGAAGCTTCATCCAACTGCAACACATGGATCTTAAAAAGATCCAGATTCAAAACCCAAACTGTAAGAACAAAGAACACTTATGAGAAAATCAGGGAAATCTGAACTCTGACTAGATAATTGATATTAAGGAATTAGCGTCATACTGTGATTAAATTGAAATTTTTAAAAAGTATCCCTGTTTTAGTTGATAAATAAATAAAACCACACACCATGGTGTCTCCATGGGGCCAAAGCAGCCTTGAGCAAAGGCCCCTAGGCTGCGAGTCTGAAGTCTAGGCCCAGCACTTCCATAATTGGACATATGTCCCTGAACTCAGTTTCTCCATCTGTAAAATAGGGGGATGAGCTAGACAACACCTGAAGGCCCTTAAAGAGCTAATCCTGGCTTCAGGGTGGTGTTTCTTTTTGGGTTTCCTCCCTCTTTGGGGACCAGGGCAATGACAGTAGTGTAGTACCATGGTACACAGGCCCGGCTGGCTTTGAATCATCACTCTCCATGCACTACCTGTGACCTTGGGGCAGCCTCTTAACTCTGCAGAGCCTCAGTTTCTTCACCTTGTAGAGCTACTGTGAGAATTAAATCTGACAATGACAAACAGCTGTCATTTACCAAGCATTTCACCTATGCTAAGCATTTTACCTGACTCACATAGGCAACCTGGCAGGGGATCTAATTAATGACCGGAGTGAGGAAACAGACTCAGAGGCCAGGTAATCTGGCTAAAGGTGCACACACAGCTGTGAGGGGAGACCCGGCACTCGCAGAGCTCATAGCCAGTCTGCAGTCCTGCCCCTATCACTGTATGTGCAGCGCCCCGCAGGGGAGTGGGCTTCAGTGCACACTGGGGCCAGCCTGCAGCCCCGTGACTTAGCAGACAGGACATCTGAGAAGTGAGTAGGCAGAACGATCACGACAAAGAGCTCCACTGTGGCCAGGGCCGTCATGGGACCCTCGAGCTGCTCACTGGACCAGCACTGCAACTGGGTTCTCTGAAGAAGCCAGCCCTGGGCTCCCTCTGCTGGGGTGAGGTGGGAACAAGGTCAACTCCATCCAGTGCTCAGGGTGGTCCAGCAACTCTCAAGCACAGGGACCAAGGATGCAGCCTGAAGGGGGTGTGGACTCTAAGTGCAGGGTCGAAAACCCAGGGGAAACGCCACCATCAGGCAGGCCTGGGAAGAGTCCCATCCCACCAGGCACCAGACCCGCGTCTCCCTCACTGACCTTTCTACACCTGACGTGAGGACTCACTGGAAGCAGGTGGGGCAGGGTCGGGAGGCGTGCCAGGCCAGGTGAGCCTATTTCACCCCCAGGCCCTCTCGGTCCTCCTCCCTTCCTCCCACGCTGGCTGTGGAACAAGCAGCCACGGTCAGGGCCTTTCTGGGGATGCTCCACCTGTGGCTGCCACTACATGTCTCTGCTCACCCTCCTCAAAACCCCCACAGGGACCCGCCAGTCTTCCTCCTGCTGCCCAGGTAAGGACAACCTGGGATTGAGCTGAGCTGCGAAGTGAAATCCCAGCACCCTGGGACAGAAAGAGACAAGAAAAAGAAAGGCCTAAATTTGTCAACCTGGTAAGGTCTGCCAAATCTCACTTTCACATTCACACTCTT
>NW_006788040.1:3751943-3754946 GCF_000442215.2 Lipotes vexillifer
TTTCCACTGGTGTAAAAGGTGGTGCCCTGCCCACTCAATTTACAACAGGCTGTAGTCACTTCTAGCATCTGCTGTGTAGTGAGAGGACTTCACCAATTCAAGTCAGTGAGTGCTTTCCAAATACCTGTGATGTACCAGGACTTCGGGGCTGCGTGGATGTGACAACAGAAGCCAGTGTGGCCATGAACTCCACTCAGAGCCAGATGAAGGAGGATCCAAGAGGAGCCCAGCACCAAGGCTCCCAACACACCCCCCTCCCACGCCCCACCCCCCGCAGCACCTGTCCAATACCCTGCACTGATGGGGGTGATCAGTTCTGTGGCGGTTGTCACTTTGGCTTTTACCGTCATGATGTTGAGGTTCATGAGGTAGTAGAAAGTCAGGTGCAGTACACTGTCATCTGGAGGGGAGGAGGAAAAGAACACATCATTTATGAGTTAAACACAAGAAGAGCATCAACAGTATTATAGAAAGGAAAGTCAACAAGACTTTTAAGACCTTTCACTACAAAAACAACTTGATGGCAACTTAACATTGAGTAAAAAAAAAGTCTCTACAAATTCTTTGCTACTCCTCCCTCCAAGAGGTGGAGCTTCATTTCCCTCCCTTGAGTGTGGACTGGACTTAGAGACTCTGCTTCTAACTAACACAACATGGAAAGGAAGCGATCAAGGGATCACCAAGTGATCTGGGTTAACATCACTAGTAACAAGATGAAGTGATACCTCCAACCCCTGATAAGACGTGACGGTGAACACTGCCATCTGTGGTATTCCTTCCCCAAAACCCACAACCTCAGTCTCATCAGGAGAAAACAACAGACAAGCCCAAACTGAGAGTCTTTCTACATAATACATAAACCTCATCTTCCAAAGTGTCAAGGTCATGAAAGACAAGCAAAGACTGGAGGAGACTAAGAGGCATGACAATTAAATGCAACGTGAGATCCTGGATTGGATCCTGGAAGAGGAAAAGGACACTGGTGGAAAAACCAGGGGAATATGAATAACTTTGGTAGTTAATAGTATTGTACCAATGAAACTGACATTGATTTTCATAACTGTACTGTGGTTATATATATATATATATGTATAACTGACTCACTCTGTTATAAAGCAGAAACTAACACACCATTGTAAAGCAATTATACCCCAATAAAGATGTAAAAAAAAAAAAAGAAAGATGTTGATATTGGGGTGAAAAGCAGGTGAGAAATCTTTGTATCATCACTGAAACTCTTCTAAATTAAAGCAATTACCCCAATAAAGATGTAAAAAAAAAAAAAGAAAGATGTTGATATTGGGGTGAAAAGCAGGTGAGAAATCTTTGTATCATCACTGAAACTCTTCTAAATCTAAAATTATCTCAAAAATTTTTTTATAAAAAGGCAAAGAGAAGACAAGTGTGTAGAGTGTTTCCATTTATGTAAAAAATAAAAGGCGAAGGGGATAAGTATAAACTTGTGTAAAAGCTTCTAAATGCATAGTTTATTTCTTGAAAATACATAGGAAACTGTCACAGTGGTTGCCCTTGAAGGTAATGACCAGGACCAGGGTCTGGAAGTCTGGGGTGAGAAGGAAACTTACATCTGACTGCTAACTCTTATCCTGCTGGGATGCTTTACCATGTACTCCTTTACCCATATGAAGCCAGTTTCAAAACCCATCGTCTCTGCAAAATACGAAGTTCTACTTATATTTATTAAATTAAGCAGGTTGGTCATATTACTCAAAGCCTGCATACTCTTGGCAACTTGTTCTGTGTATCTAACCTGTCAAGTTCAGAAAGAGGTGTAGTTCCATCAAGCATCCCTAATGTGTCTGATGTTTTTGCTATGTTTTCAAAGTTATGGCTTAGGAGGGGGAAAAAATCAAACTCCATGAAGAACAATAAAGGAAAACAGAAATATGAAACCAGAATCTTTTCCTGGGCAAGGAGGCATCAGCTTGCTGGACCCCACAGAGCGGCAGCTGGCTGCACTCCTAGGCGCTACAAGATCCCCCAGACCAAGCGGAGCCAGACCTTTGCACCTCAGGTCCAGCATGACGGACAGCGGGTGCCTCTTCAGCATCTCCTTGCGCTTGTCGTCCAGCTGAACTCCCAGTGTTGGTCGCCGGCGTTTCTGGACAAAGGAAAGGGTCGAGCTGGTAAGCACTGCTCACGGGAATCTCCCCTGTCCCCCTCTCCCTGCTGGCCAGGGCCTCACCACTGGGACCCGTGCTTAAGCTCTCCAGCTGCCAGGATCCCAGCCTCCCTTTCTTTCAAACCTCTTTCTTCTGCTTCTAGGGAGGATAGCACCCGCCAACTAGTGGGCCCCTAGGGCAGCCGCTCGGCACTCGCCACACTCTCACCGTGGTCTGCTCCTCCTCAGCATCCGAGTCACTCTCGTCATCTGCAGCGACAGAGAGATCGAGGTGAGGGCTCCCAATTCTCCTGAGAGCACCTCAACCCAGGGCGCATAATAGGGCCCAGGCTTTTGTAAATGGGTTTCTTTAGAATAAATATTTGCTGCTTCTTATTCAGTATAGAAAACAGAGTGATGCAAGGAGAAGAAAAATGACTTATAATCCCATCACCCTGTTTTTTTTCAGTGATTTTTAATGTCATCCTATGGACCACAAGCTCCTCCATTGGTGGTGGTGGTGGCAGTAATAACAGTAGTATAAACAACAATAACAGAAGCTCATATAATTTGAGGGGTTACTGTGTGCTGAGGATGATGCTAAGGGCTCTGTATGCATGACCTCATTTAATCTACATAATAATTCTACATGAGGTATTACTATCTTGTTTTGACAGGAGAGTAAACTGAGGCTCCGAAACGTTAAAGAACTTCCCTAGGATCAGTGAGCTGGTCAGAGGCAGGCTGAAATCCAAAGGCAGTGCTTTTCCCTGTCTACCCCGAGCACTAAGACATTAAAGCTAAGCTCCCTGCCACACAGAACCAGTACTGCTAATTACCAAAGGACCAGTACTGGCCCTGGGTGGTGACCTGGCATTCCT
>NW_006788040.1:3754956-3759011 GCF_000442215.2 Lipotes vexillifer
GCTTTCCTGGAACCCGCTACGGTAGACGTGGGGGAGGATCCTGACCACCACTTACCTTGGGAGTCCTCGGGAGGCTTGAACAGAGCCTTGGCCTCATCCACGCTGCCTTCAATCGCCACAGACAACGTCTTATCTAGGAGCAAGAAACAGCTTCCTGTGAAAGCTGCTGAGAGATGGAGCTAAGTTACATGAGCAGGCCCGCCCTGGGGCTGCACTTCCTCTGCCTCTGTCACAGCTTCTTACTGACCGGGGCTGGAGGGCCAAAGATGAAGAGGAGCAAGGTGGGAAACCTAAGTCTTTTTCCCAGATGAAGAGGAGCAAGGTGGGAAACCTAAGTCTTTTTCCCATCATTTACTGAAAACAAGGAACCCAAAATGCAGATTCCTGGCCAAGCATCACCTGAAACTAGGGGTGAATGCCTCTCTTTTCAGGCTTACACCAAGGCACAGAAATCCAAATCAATGGCCTAAAGCCACACGGCACAATTCTACCAACTGTCTTAAAGGTTCTCATCCAGAACCTGTAACTGTCCACATTCTGGAAACGACAGCTCTCCCCTCAGTTCTTATTCTCTGTTCTGCACTACACCTAGCACCTGGCACCTGCCTGATACCGCAACATTTAACTGGGAGGCAGCAGGACAGTGGGTAGGAACCTGGAACCTGCAGTCCAGTCCCGGCCTGAGTCTCTGCTCAACCAACTCCCAAACTTACAACTTGGAAAGTTATGTCACTGCTCTGAGCCTCAGTTTCTGCACCTATGAAACAGGGACTTGACAAATGGTGGCTGCCCAGTTGGGTTAGGAGGACTGAATTTTAATTATAAAATTACTTTAAAAAATTAATTTTCAATCCTCACAGCAATCCTGTAGGAGCAATACTATTACTCTAGCCATTTATAGATGAGAAAATTAAGGCTCAAGGAAGTTAGATACAATAGCCAAGAGGTAAATAAGCTAGGATTCAAGACCAAGTCTATTCAACTTGAGCTTGGTATCTCAAACACAAAGCTAAGTGGCCTGCTCCCTGCACCAGGCCTGACACCTCAATGAGCAATGCCTGGGCCTGCCTCTGTGCAACTCCGTGGGTCTAGCGCTGAGAGATCAGATAGGCCATCACCCTTCCTTCTCCATTCAAAAGGGTATACAGAGACGCAAATAGTCACAGGAGCCTGAAAGGGTTTGTTCAAGTGCATAAAGAGGGATGACAAACTTCCCCCAAGTGGCGGGCCCTTGGGATATTCCTAAGTGGCTGACCACTGCTTATCTCTGACAACCCTCATGAACCATCATACCTCATCCCAAACAAGCTGGCTGCCCCCATTAACACTGGCAAATGCTAGACTGTTCTTTTGACTAGTTTATTCCTGGAATTCTACAGTAAAATGGGAATGGAAACAGGCTGTGTTTTAAACACAAAAGAAAATTACTCACCCTGTCTAGGGGGCTGGGAGGATTTCATATGAGCTGATGATGAAAATAGGAGGGAGAAGAAAGGGGAGGGAGAGGATCAGAAGGACCAGGAAGACACAAGAAGAGAGACAGAAATGTGTTGATGCCCATGGCTGGGAGGAGAGGCATGCACTGGCGCAATGTGTGTCTGTCTGATGCAGTGGGGTGGGCGTAGGGAAGAAAAATTTAGGTGCTAGGTGAAAGCTTGCAATAGGGCAAAAGGTAGGATCTCTAAAAGCTTCTCAAAATCCTAGTGGAGTCATGGGCTGCCTTCAAGCTTAATGAGGACACCTCCTCTCCTTCCGTAATTCACTGTTATGACATGCAGCCTGTTCCAGGGCTTGGTGAAAGCCTGAGACAGCTGGCTGGGACCTGTGTTCACCAAACCCTCTCTGTGAAGAGAGCAGGAGGCACTGATCCACCTGCCAAGTGTGCCTTGATGGGGTGAGTGCTTGGGAGGCCAGATAGGCTGCCTGGGCACTGAACACAATAGCCGACCAGTCAGGCTCATCAAAGATTCAAAGCCATCCATTCTGAAATTCCCATCAGGTTAGTCCAGCCTCAGGCCAGCTGGTCAAAATAGCCATGCCAGGCAGTGCAGAGGGGAGGCAGCATCTATCACCTGAGGGCTTCTGAGTAGGGCCAGGGAGCTTTCCTCAGCAGGAGGTGCTTCCAAATGACTCAACTGGCCACAGCTGCTGCTCCCACAGCCCCTCCCTGCCCAGCCCCCATACTCACCACAGGCTTGCCCATACGCAGTGGCCTGGACAAAGAGGACATACAGGGGAGGTGGTAGGTGTCGGGCTGTCTCATACTGCTTGTGAGCTTGGTCGAAGGGCATAAACAGATACTCCTGCACCGGTAGGGAAGCCTGCGAGTAAGGAAGAAGGGATTTTGTTTTTCTTTTACAGGCACACACAGGAACATGTGGCTTCTTAGTAACTTAGTATACAGTTTTTTATTTATCCAAGTGATAGCAGCAATAAACAGTAAGAAAATGAACTTTAAAAAAAGATACCATTTCACCTAGCATCAAGAAAACATCAAATACCTAAATGTCAAAAGTGTGTCAACCTCTACACAAACACCTGAGAAATGAAAGATCTAAATGAATGGAGATATATGCCAGGTTAATGGCCTCCAAGGCTTAATACTGCCCAGATGTCAATTCTCCCCTAAGTATCTATGGATTCAATGCAATCCAATCTAAATCCCAGCAGATGAAAATAGACTAGCTGATTCTAAAACTTATATGTAAATAAAAGAGGCCAAGAATAACAAAGATAATCCTGAAAAATTAAGTTGGAGGACTTACATTATTGAGCATCAAGACTTCTGATACAGCTAGAGTAATAAGTCAGTGTGATATTGGTGCAGAGACAACTAGATCACGCACACACAAACCCAAACCTATACAGATATCTGATTTATGACAAAAATGGCACTGCAGAACAGTGGGGGAAAGAATGGTCTTTTCAATAAATGAATCAGCTGAATACCTATGTGGGGAAAGAATCTGACCTTCACCTCACACTATGTACAAAATTCACTTCCGGGAAGACTATAGATTTGAATGTGGAAGGTTAAACAATAGGGCTCTATAAGAAAATACAAGAGTATTTCCATGACCTTGGGACAGAGAAAGGAAAAGACTGATAACTAGATCATATTAAAATTAAGAACATCTGCTCATTAAAGGATACTATTATGAAAGTGAAAAGGAAAGATATCTGCAGAAGACTCATCTCCAGAAAATATAAAGAATTCCGGGCAACCCAACAGAAAAATGAGCAAAAGACTTTAACAGGCCCTTCACAAATGAGGTACTCCAAAAGCCAGTTAGTATATAAAATGTGCTGTGCTCAACGTCACTGGTCCCCAGGGAAATGGAAATTTAAACCATAAAAGATACCCTCCAGAATGGCTATAATCAAGAAAAATGACAACATCAAGAGTTGACAAGGATGTGGAAAATTAGAACTTTCACATGGTGATGGTGGGAATTTCAAAAATCAGTACAATCACTTTAGAAAATTGTTTCACCGAATACCAAACCTAAATATACGCATAGCATACTATGATCCAACAATTTCATTCCTGGGTATATATTCAAAAGAAATGTGTACACATGTACACCAAAGGACATGTGTAAGAAGGCTCCTAGTGGCATTATTCACAACAGCCCCAAACTGGAAACACCCCAAATCAAACACTAAACATCAATGAGAATAAATGAACTCCTGGTACTCACAACAACCTAGATAAATTTCACAAACAAACTGTTGAATCAAAGAAGCCAGACACAGGGCTTCCCTGGTGGCGCAGTGGTTGATAGTCAGCCTGCCAATGCAGAGGACACGGGTTCGTGCCCTGGTCTGGGAAGATCCCACATGCCGCGGAGCGGCTGGGCCTGTGAGCCATGGCTGCTGAGCCTGCGCGTCTGGAGCCTGTGCTCCGCAACGGGAGTGGCCACAACAGTGAGAGACCTGCGTACCGCAAAAAAAAAAAAAAAAAAAAAAAAAAACCAAACACAAAACCAAAGATAGTCATCAGATCACAAGAGAAAAGAACAAGAGGAAAAGAAGAAAAAAAACCTACAAAAACA
>NW_006788040.1:3759712-3825939 GCF_000442215.2 Lipotes vexillifer
AAAAAAAAAAAAAAAAAAAAAAAAAGAAGCCAGACACAAAAGAATATGTACCTATATCATCCATCTATATAAGTTAAAAAACAGGCCAGGACTTCCCTGGTGGCACAGTGGTTAAGAATCCGCCTACCAATGCAGGGTACATGGGTTCGAGCGCTGGTCTGGGAAGATCCCACATGCCGCGGAGAAACTAAGCCCATGCACCACAACTACTGAGCCTGTGCTCTAGAGCCCGTGAGCCACAACTACTAAGCCCGCATGCCACAACTACTGAAGCCCGTGTGCCTAGAGCCCGTGGTCCACAACAAGCCACCACAATGAGAAGCCTGCACACCACAACAGAGTAGCCCCTGCTCGCTGCAACTAGAGAAAGCCCGCGCGCAGCAACGAAGACCCGTAGCAGTCAAAAAAACAAAACAAACAAACCAACAAAAACAGGCCAAGCTAACCTGTGATGTTAGAAGTCAAGATTAATGGTTATGGGGTGGGGGGGACAGTGACTGGGAGGGGAATAAAGTAACTTCTGGAAAATTGCTAATGTTCTTGATTTGGGTGATTACACAGATGTGTTCACAAATGTGTACACAGGGAATATCCACTGAACTGTGAGTATGCTTACGAGTTGTATGCTTTTCTTTATATAAAATTATTTTTTTTAAGGAGTATATGTACATGTTTTTTAAAAGTTGTATTCAAGTTTATAAGGCAAAAATTCCCAGTTCCCAACCACCAAAGGTAACTGTTAATGGTTTGGTGTGAAAACATACTTTTCTAAGCACATACATGACTTACACATACATACACCCATTCGAATACTCTGTAAATGAAGGTATACAAATGGGATTATACATGTTCTACAACTTGCAGTTTTTGATTTCATAATTTAATAGATCTTTCTGTCCAGTTATTCTGTCAGTAACAGGATTCTCCATACTTCCATTATAGGTTTAAGACTGAACCACACAAGAATTTATTTAACCTGTACCCTATTTATTTAACCTGTACCCTATTTAGGAGCATTCAGTGTTTCCAGTTAACTGGAAAAATTTAAGTACAACCAAAATTTTTAGTTTCTGATTTTTGTCCCATATGAAGTGTTACTGAGCATATTCGTTAACTCTAATTCTACGCCTAGAGTTGAAGAGAAGAAATGTAGATCTTGCCAAATCCTACAAAAGTGAATCTTCAATTTCACTAGGGTTCTTTTACAAAGTTCCTCCATATTAGCCATTTACCCTGCTTTATAAAACTATAAAGATTTAGATCAAATTTGGCTTCACAAAGCAAACAAAAATCAGGTCACCTATATAGAAAGAAATTACATTTTACAAGTAAAGTGGGGACTTTTCCTCCTAAGGTACCTAACGCTTTTCAAATATGAGTAAAGTTCTTTTCAGAGCAAGTAGATTTGCTGAGCAGCTGGCCCCTGAGGTGCAGTCAGGGGGATCTAACAGACATCTGTGGAAGCATGCTTAGATACCCGGGGACTGTGGGCTGGTGGAGATCATGCAAGGTGTAAACTAAACTTACAGTTTGTGAAAGCATTTTACCCGGAATAGGCGCTGGGTGAAAAGAAAACGCCGAGGTACGTGTGTGTATATGTTCCAGAGCCAATCCTGCTAGCAATTCCTCCATACAGGACACAACCGTATCACACCTGCTGTGGGCATGCAGACGGGACCATCCTTGCACTGTGCTCTAACACTGATTAGGGTAACAGACCCGACAAAACCCACAGGGTGATGTGGCTGCTGGTGGCCTCAGGTCAGCAATGTGTCACTGAGTGGTGAAGGCAAAGCAAAAGCCGAGGAGGTGGCAGGGTATGGGGAGACCCTCACCTGCATGATGCTGTTGAGACGAGGCTGGAGGCTACTCAGGTACTCCTTCTTTACTTCAATCTCCTTAAGGATCTTCTCCTTGTTGGACAGGCACTCTCGGTACTTCTCCGCCAGCCTGTTGGGGGAAGACAGAGCACTGTCGCCTGATGCTCTCCAGGGACACCCCAACACACCTGTTCACTATCAGACTCTACCTAATGACAGCAGTCACGATTATCTGCTAATGTTTACCTAGCACTTACTATGTGCCATGCACTTTGGAAAATGGTGTACAAGCATTATGGCATTTAATCCTTATAAAAACCCTGGAAGATAGGGACTTTTTTTTATCCCCAAAGGAGGAAACGAAGGCTCAGGGAGGTAGATAACTTGCCCAAGGTCATCCAGTAAGAGCAAGCACAGAGCTGGGCTCTGAACCCATGCCTGTCTGCTTCAGAGGCTGTGCCCATGACCACTGGTATCACCTACTGCTCCGTTTCTTGCCTCAGAGGCTAGACCCAGAACTTTCACAAATATATGGACTCAGCAGCTATAGGACACAAATGAGGCCCATGGACCTGAGTGGGGCAGAGTGGGGATAGATTCCAGACCAGAGCCACAGGAACTTATGGCTTAGCCAAGGGCAAGTGATGTACTGGACAGGGGTGTGACAGGCCAGCCCCATCTGCTAAAAAACTGACACCAAGTCCCTAAGATCCAGACTCAGTACTTATTAAATTCATTATGTAGACCAAAGGCACAAAATATACTCAACAACAGAAAAAGGCAAGGAATTAAAAAAAGGAGCTTCTCTGACAGAAAACAGAACAAATGTGCCAACCAAAAGCCCTGGAACTCATGTACAAACATGAAAGGGAAAAAGGTCACCATGATGGAAGGGATGCAACCATAAAAAGTTCAGGATGAAAAAAATATACATACCATATTCTAAAGAAGATCTAGATTAAATTACACAGTATAAACATTCTACTTACGGTTAATAAATAAAAGCTCCTTATTAGTACAAAAAGTTTTATATGTAAAGGGGTGCCTCAAAGCATTACTTATAATACCAAAACAATGCAAACAACTTAAAAGTCCAATTCAATATGGGAACAATTTTGTGATTTACAATTTACTCTGGAATGTTGTACAACCTTCTAAAATAATGTTTGCACAGCTTTGCAATACCACACAAATATGCTTACAGGTGGGGGAAAAGGCAAAAAAAAATCAGATTAATAATACAAAAGGTATTTAGGTCTCAGGCACTAAAATTTTAAATAAAAGGTTACTCTTTCACATAACGGCATTAAGCAATTCTGACCCCACTTATGATGCAGTTGGTCAAGTGTGAACTGATAAGTGTGAATTAATCACAAAACGGGATTTGGTCTTAGAGACTATTCTGCTGGTTCCACAGTGCTTTGCTATCTGATCCTGGGTCAGGACAAAGCACTGTCCCTCATGGATAAAGGTCTGTGTCTGCACAGGTGAACAAGGTCAGGAAGGAGGAAATGCTACCTTTTCCGCTGCTCCAGCTCCCAGTCCAGACGTGCAAGGGTTTGCTGGTGAGGGTCTCCCATGGTGACTTCCGCCTTGCTGATATCTGGAGGAGCCTCCTTATAAAACTCCTCTAAGCTGACCAGATCGATTTCTTCGTGCTTTGACCTGCAGTCAAAAACTCAATGTCAGGGCTTCCCTGGTGGTGCAGTGGTTGAGAGTCCGCCTGCCGATGCAGGGGACATGGTTTGTGCCCCGGTCCAGGAAGATCCCGCATGCCGCGGAGTGGCTAGGCCCATGAGCCATGGCCACTGAGCCTGTACGTCCGGAGCCTGTGCTCCGCAACAGGAGACGCCACAACAGTGAGAGGCCCGCGTACCGCAGAAAAAAAACCCAAAAAACTCAATGTCAAGCTGCTGCCCTCAGAAACCCAAACTGTGGCTTAAACAGGCCCAGAGTTCCACCCCGTGTACGTCAACTCAGCCCTGGTTTACAGCTACCCAGGAACCTAGAATCCA
The DNA here is from genome assembly GCF_000442215.2 of Lipotes vexillifer. Classification (NCBI taxonomy): domain Eukaryota; kingdom Metazoa; phylum Chordata; class Mammalia; order Artiodactyla; family Lipotidae; genus Lipotes; species Lipotes vexillifer. The sequence continues at coordinate 3,763,548 of NW_006788040.1, forward strand.
GTCTTCTCAGCAAATGCTCATTAGCAGGTGTTTCAATGTGAAGAGAGGTAGCTGGTGACATGCCACAGGATCCTTATCCATGTTGCCCAAACTTTATATCCATGATTTAGCTGAAAACCTAAAAATACACTTATGAAATTTACAGACCTCTCCAAGCTGTGCAAGAGAGCTAAGCTTAAAGAATCAAATAAAAACACCATGGTCTAGGTCTAGACTGTCAGGTTGAAACCAAAAAATGCCATTTAACAGGAATAAACATAAGAGTCTACCCTTAAGTTCAAATTATTAACTGCCTAAATATAGCATGGGGAAGATCCAACATAGTATGACCAGATGTGAAAAGATCTAGAGTCTCTAACTGTTGATGTACAGTGACACACAATAACTGAGATGGGGATTTTTATCTCCATTTTTCAAATGAGATAGAGGCTTCCATCAGTTAGCAGCTTGCCCAAGGTCACACAGTTAGGGAGAGGGAGAGCTGGGATTTGAACCCAGACTGTCTGATTCCAGGGCCCCTGATCCTCCCACATGGCCACCTGCCTCGCTACAGGGTTTGCTGGCTTTCATCTCAACCACAGTTACAGGTGGAGCATCCTATCTTTCTTCTTTTTAAATAGTACTATTTTTGAAACTTCTTGTAAGTCTTAAACTGAGAGTTTATTTCCTCCATGAACCCTTCTCCCAGGTTCCCCCAATGATAATATCTTATCTAAGCATAATACATTGTCAAAACTAGGAAACTGACAATTGTACAATGCTATTAACTCAGGTACCTGATGTGGATTTCACTTCTATTAGTATTTAAATATTATTATGTGGATGGACTCGTGAAGCAGATAAAGAAACCTCTCAAAAATCAGCATACACCAGACCCAATGCCTAACGTGGTCCCCCTCATCCCAAGTTTATTACAAATAAAACCTGACTCCTTTCAGTTTACACAAATAGATCTGACAAGGCAAGAACATGTTCCCTTCTCTTATTTTGTCTATTCCTTCCTCTTTCACATCTCTCAGCTTGCATTTGCCAAGGGGCATCACAGTTTAAGGACACTGAGAAACTGTAGTTTGTTCACCTAAAGGCAGCTAGGCAGCAAGAAGTTCAGGTTCCAAATAATGAAATCCATTTGCAAAAATGAATTGCTGGAACTTTAGAGAGGAAAGCTGGGCCAAAAGGTTAAAAAGATGTAATTGGAAATGAGCTGCTCCCATACAGCGTGCTCAGGAATCAAACTGGTAACGCAAAGGCTCTGCCTGCTGGGGAGAGACAACTGTTTTTCACCAGGTTCAGAGCGCAAAACTCAAAAGGGTCAGACAGCCTTCTGAAGTTCTTCGTGCAGCCTGGAACTACTGCTTCCAATTCTCCCACTCAAAGTGATCTATTCACCCTTCCCCCAGATCCTGTAGTCTCTAAGTGCATCTGACTTCTTTTTAAAGAAACTGGCTCACACTGAGCTATGTAGGAAAAAGCAGTTACCAACAGACCATCTTGCCAAAGCCCTGTGCTCCAACACTCACTTAAACTCCAGACATTTGGTGATCTCCTTCTGCAGGTGCATCACCTCATACAACAGGTTCTGGAGCTGCAGGTGATAGGCGTCCACTTTCTGCTTGGCCTGAAAGGAGGACAAGGTCAGAGGTGAGTGGGGCAAGTAGGGGTGGGGTGGGGCAGAGCAGAGCAGCAGCAAACTCAGAAAAGGGGTAAAGGAGATTAAAGAGGGGATGAGGAGGAAGAGGAGGGTTAAATCTCTCAGCTCCTACCTCATGAGTCTGATCTCTTCCTTTCTTCAACCTGATGTGGGCTAATCGGTTAAGCTTTTTTAGAGTCATGAAATGCACACAGCTCTGGATCCTCCGATCTTCGATCTCAACTGCCTACAGGCCAAAAAAACTGGTAAAGACCCTGACAACAGGAGCTGGCTCAGCTGCCTTCAGCCCCTCACTGCTCATCCTCATCCAGAGTCAAAAACAGACACTGGAGCTTCCCTGGTGGCGCAGTGGTTGAGAGTCCGCCTGTCGATGCAGGGGACATGGGTTCGTGCCCTGGTCTGGGAGGATCCCACATGCTGCGGAGCGGTTGGGCCCGTGAGCCATGGACACTGAGCCTGCACGTCCGGAGCAACGGGAGGGGCCACAACAGTGAGAGGCCCGCATACCGGAAAAAAAAAACAAAAAACAGACACTGGAAGGAGCTCAGAACCATAAGAAGTGTCAGGGGGAAATGGAAGAATGACTGTATAAGGGAATGCTTAAGGTTCCCAGGCATAAAAAACTAATTTCTGCTTGGACCAAAGTAACAGGAATCAAAGATGGAGCAAAGGCAGCCAATGCAAACAACAGCTGTCTCTACACAATGTACACAGAGATCCTAACAACGATAACATCATGCCATACAACTTGACCTCTGTAAACAACATTACAGGATAATTTAAATGAAAATAGCAGAATTACAGCTGTAAAACCTGACTACAGTAAAATAGATAGAATGTAATAATCTTAACAATATTGGCCAGTATAAGCACAAATAAGTGAGATTCCTGGAAAAATATGGATTGTTTTGTTTTGAACTTACCCATTTAGTTTTCAGTCACACTGTTTTGCTTCTCTGCCCTGAAACCTTTTTTTTCATTTAATATTAATACTTTAATTTTTGGTCTCTATGATTTATTTGTACATATCTAGCCTTATAATAGCAATGGTGATTGACACGTACCATAATTTCTTCATGACCAGCACTTAATAAATATCATTTGGATGAATTATCAAATTACAGTTATGGAAAAAATTAATTATCCTGTACTTTCGTGACTGTAATTGATGACTGGGTGGTGATGTTACAATAAATTAATAGGCAGGTCTCTGGAGCCCTCAGGCTCTAACCCCATGATGATGGCAGGCCGTAAGACCAATATAAAGAAGGGCTCTGATAGGTGCGAAGCAGGTCCATCCATGCAGACCCACCAGGTCCGTGTCCTCCCAGCCCCACTCCTTACCGCATCCTTGCCTCCCCTGCTCTTCAGGTCCTGGATCTCCGCCATGAGCCTCTGCAACTCCTGGCACGTGTACTTGTACAGCTCATAGTCTCTGCCAGGGTCCCGCAGGTCCACCTCAGCCTCCTCACTGTAGTATTTACCTTCCTGTGGAGGCAAGGATACAGACCTTGGGTGGAGAGTAAAAGTCTCCCTGTTGGAACAGGGACACTTGGCTGAGATGAGTAACAGTGAAGCCCCAAATCAGGTCTCTAAAGGATCTGGTATGCAAATCAAATGTTTTTCTTTTTTTCAAAATGGAAAAGAATTCCTCTTTTCCTCTTTCTGATTATAAAGTAATGCATGCTTGGTGTCAGAGATTCAGAACATAGACAGGAGTATCAAAAACAAAACAAAAACTTGCCTATAATCTCACCTCCCAGCCTGAAGTAACTCCATTGTTAGTACTGTAGATAAATACATTAAAAAAATAAATAAGGGCTTCCCTGGTGGTGCAGTGGTTGAGAGTCCGCATGCCGATGCAGGGGACACGGGTTCGTCTGGGAGGATCCCGCGTGCTGCAGAGCAGCTGGGCCCGTGAGCCATGGCCACTGAGCCTGCGCGTCCGGAGCCTGTGCTCCGCAACGGGAGAGGCCACAATAGTGAGAGGCCCACGTACCGCAAAAAATAAAATAAAATAAAAAATAAAAATAAATAAATAAAATAAAATGGGATCATATTGTTCATGTCATTTAGTGCAATTTCCCATCACAATAAATATAAATCTCCATCAAAATGGCTATATATAGATGAACCAGAATTCATTTAACCAAATTTCTACTGATGGGTGTTTAGACGGTCAAATCAAGCTTTAGCAGAAACTAAAATATCCTAATTGGTCTCCCAGACTTTGGAATAAATAAACACATCTCTTTAAGAGAGAGTCAGTTACAATTAAAAATATTGCATTGCATATTTGAAAGTTGCTAAGAGAGTGGATCTTAAAAGTTCTCATCACAAGAAAAAAATTTTTGTAACAACTATGTAACGCATTGGATGTTAACTAGACTTATTTCGGTGATCTTTTCACAAAATAAACAAATATCAATCATTATGTTGTACACCTGAAATTAATATAATGTTATATACCAATTATACCTCAATTTAATTTTTTTAAAAAAGAGTCAGAATCAATACCTCCCAAAGGATAAGGTTCTTCGTTAATTTTAATTTCCTAAATCTGAGGAAAGCATCATCTTCCATTTAAGTTGAAGCTGGTATGTTTCTCTATTCTAGTTAAAAAACAAACAAAAACCACAACCAACCAAAAAATCAACACAGTTAAGTCATACAACCTATGGACTGGGAGAAAATATTTGCAAGCGATGCGACCAACAAGGGCTTAATTTCCAAAATACACAAACAGCTCATACAACTCAATAACAAGAAACCAAACAACCCAATCAAAAAGTGGGCAGAAGAGTAAATAGACATTTCTCCAAAGAAGACATACAGATGGCCAAGAAGCACATGAAAAGATGCTCCACATCGCTAATTATTAGAGAAATGCAAATCAAAACTACAGTGAGGTACCACCTCACGCCAGTCAGAATGGCCACCATTAAAGTCTACAAATAAATGCTGGAGAGGGAGTAAAGAAAAGGGAACCTCCCTACACTGTTGGTGGGAACGTAAACTGGTGCACACTACGTAAAACAGTATGGAGGTTCCTCAAAAAACTAAAAATAGAGTTGCCATATGATCCAGCAATCCCATTCCTGGGCACATCCGGACAAAACTCTAATTAGAAAAGATACATGCACCTCAACATTCATAGCAGCACTGTTCACAATAGCCAAGGCGTAGAAGCAACCTAACTGTCCATCGACAGATGAATGGATAAAGAAGATGTGGTGTATATATAGACAATGGAATACTACTCAGCCATAAGAAAGAATGAAATAATAGCATTTGCAGCAACATGGATGGACCTAGAGATTAGGTACAAAGTGAAGTCAGTCATAAAGAGAAAGACAAATATCATATGATACCACTTACATGTGGAATCTAAAATATGACACAAATGAACTTACTTACAAAACAGGTTCACAGACACAGAGAACAGATTTGTGGTTGCCAAGGGGAAGGATGGATTGGGAGTTTGGGATTAGCAGATGCAAACTATTATATATAGAATGGATAAACAACAAGGTTCTACTGCATTGCACAAGGAACTATATTCAAGATTCTGTAATAAACCATAACGGAGAAGAAAAAAATTGTTAAGTCATAAATCAGCTTGACAGATTCAAGGACAGAGAAACAGCAAGAGAAGAACCTGCTGACTACGACAGCACTCAGGCCTCAGAAGACGTTCTTTAGCTACATGGTTCTGGTACTGTCTCGGTAGCAGACCAGGGATGTCACATCTCCAAAGCCTTAGTGGCCTGCTGCGGATGGACTGCCTTCTTCTGACCATCAGGAAAGCTGGAGACACACACCATACTAGAATGCATTCTCTGTTCAGGCACTAATCGTTGTCTAGTACAGGCTTGTTGGTTCTTGGGATGCTGCAGCTAAATCTGATGTGGATTCTCAGGTCTTGAAAAGCCAAGGGAATTCCAGGCACCTGGTCAAACAGAGGCCACCTGGGAGGTTGTGCCTATGACCCTCGGCTGCTGCAAACCCACAGCCAGGTGCTTGGCCACGAGCTGCAATTTCTCAGCAGCACAGCAGCCCTGGCTGATCTCACCTGTTCAGTGTCAGAACGATTACGCTTCCCTTCAGCTGGAGCTCCATCACTTCGGATCACTTTGGGCTTTCGTTTTTTGCTCGATTCCGATGACATGGTTGTTTGGTGAAGTCAGGAGGAAACAGCAGAGACCTGTTAAGAGGAGAAAGCTTCTGAGCTTTTCCAGAGTTGGAACTGGAGATTTTCCTAGAGTCAGAATACTGAAGTCTAACTAGCAGTTGTGCCCACTTACACTCTTGGTAACTCAAGAAAAGTCATCAACCCTCCAAAGCCTCAATTTAATCCTCTGTAAAAAGCAGAATCATCCCTCAGCCTGTTCAAAATGAACTCATCTTCCCCAACTCCACCTCCTTTAAAGGCACCACCACAACCCCACTGACCAAACTCCTCAGCCAGGCACATAAGTCCATTCTCAACACTACTGATTGATCATTGTGTGCTGGACCTTAATCTAAGCACTTCAAAGGTATGTTCTCATTTGGTTCTTGTAACAAGGATCCTCTCAGATATGAACAAGCACCATTTTACAGGTGAGAACACTGAGGGTCAGGAAGGTGAATGACTTGCCCGAGGTCACACAGCTAGTGTGCTAAAGCTAGGGTCCAACCCATGCCACAGCAGTGCTCCTTACAACTACATTACTGCATCTTGTAGTGTTGCCACCATGTCATCTGGCGATGCCACCAACTCCCTGGTTGACGTGAAAATTTAAAAGAACAGAACAGGGACTTCCCTGGTGGTGCAGTGGTTAAGAATCCGCCTGCCAGTGCAGGGGACACGGGTTTGAGCCCTGGTCCGGGAAGATCCCACATGCCGCGCAGCAACTAAGCCCATGCACCACAGCTACTGGGCCTGAGCTCTAGGGCCCGCGAGCCACAACTACTGAGCCCACGCTCCTAGAGCCCATACTCCACAACAAGAGAAGCCACGAAGAGTAGCCCCTGCTCACCGCAACTAGAGAAAGCCCGCGCACGGCAACGAAGACCCAACGCAGCCAAGAAAATAATAAAAATAAAATAGAAAATAAAAAATTTTAAAGAACAGAACATACATTCATGGGCCTCTAGCGTCACAAAGCATCCTCTCTCTGCTACCTCTACTGACTGTCACCAGCAGGCCCTGAGGTGGGCAGCACTAACCCCCATACCCCAGTGAATCTGTCACCAACACTTATTGAGGGAGCCAATGCCTCAACAGAGTCGAGGCAGAGAAACCCTGGGCTGGAGTCTCCAGTCCTCTATTTCATGGCTATGAGTCCTGCAACAAGTCACTTCACTTTTCTCTGCATCTACTTCCTCCCAGATCAAATGAAAATAGCCATCCCTACCTCAGAGGTGGTTGTGGACATTAATGCAGGAGGCGCTCCACTGGGGCAGGTGATGAAGATGATCTGAGAGCTGGGCTTTAAATGGTACACAAGTGGTTAATAATGTTAAACACCTACGGAGAAAGTTAATCCCTTTCAATTCTTTTTAGAAACTTCTGATTGCTTCAAGAAGAACATGTCATTTCCCTAGTTAGTCTTTAACATCTATGAATGACAACGTCCTTTTGTTAACAAAAGGACTCTATCTCAGATCCTTAGACAATGAAATCTAGCCACAATTATTAACGATAACCTTTACATATTAAATACATTAATTTTTATCACTACCTTCTGCATAGGACAAGTTAGAAAAGTTTTCTATTTATGGTAAAGATTTAAATTTTTCTTTCAAAGTAAATTTAAATTTTAAAAGTGACTCAATTAAAAGCCTTTAGTAAACAATCGTACAAGATAAGTTGATTTTTCACAGAGGGACCCGAAAAGCGTTAAGTGTGGGAAATCCTGACTTTGGCAAGACAGGAGACAGTGCCTGGCACACACAAGCGCATAATAAATGTGAGCTGATACCACCACCGTGGTGGTCGTTATCCAGAAGCTGCTCTTTATAAGGCCTGACGATGCTGCAGCCACCATTTTCCACAGGAGGAAATTGAGAGTGCGGCGCCGAGCGGCCGGGGTCCCCGGAGAATAAGGACGGAGAACCGGGTCAGACTCCAGCCCGGGGACGCCCTCGGGAGGTCCGCACACCAGTCCCAGCGCGCCCAGGCCCACCCCGGTGCTCTCCTCACCACACTGCACCCCGACCCGTCCCGGTCAGCGAGCCACTTCCCGCGGCTCCCGCACCACAGAGAAGCGGAAGGAAGGAGCGGCCGACCGGAAGTGAGGCGTGGAGGCCGGAAGCGGAGCGCGAAGGGTCCCGACGCAGCCACCAAGCCGTGCGGGCGGCTGCTGGGCTGCGAGGGGACAAGGAGATGGTGGCACCTGGGTTGTCTGGGCGGGTCCCAGCCGGCCAACAGCCTCACGCTGCCCTCTGAAACCAGGAAACCGAAGTCGCAAGGGCAAAGACTATGTGCCTCGTTCATTCTTTCCCCAGCGCCTAAAGCAATGCCCAGCAACTAGTAGGTGCTCGGCCAAGTATTTGTTGAATGAATTTGTCGAGAGCCCAAGATAACGCAACAATGTAGTAGTGCCATGATTTGGACACTTGTGAATTTGCTTCCATAACCTGGATTCTTAACCACTGTCATACTCACCCGAACATCCCACACTAGCGAGGGCAGCAAGTCAAGGTGGGCATTAATCCCATCTTACCCTGCCTCTTTCCCCCCACCAAGTTCATCCCCATTTTAGGCCCGATTTGCCCTAGGGCAGAGTCACAAATCTAATGCAGCATTTGACAGCTTCAAGTATTTTCTACCCCTGGTATGAATCGTACTGTTGAGGTTCAGTAAATCCTACTCATCTGAAGATAGAAACACTGATGTCCTGAATCCCTGGTTATGCAGTGTATTTCCTTCTGCCGTAGGAGGCCCTCCCCAAAAGTAGCTCAGGGAACGCAATAACCTCCAGTGGGGTAGATCAGCCAGGTGGACCTGTGAAGCTGGCCCTGCCTGGGGCACCTGCCAAATTTCCTTGCAGATGAAGAAAAGACACCATGGTTATAGTAAATATTTAACTGGTTCCATCAGTGACTCCAGCACAAGTTTTCCTGAAACGAAGGCAGAATCAAGCTACTCAGAAGTTTATGAGGTGTGGGGGTCACTGAGGAGGTCCCCAAAGTCACTGACCCCACTCAACACACCTGATGGCCTGGTGGAATGAGGGTTGGGCTAAGAGAATGTGAAAAGGGAGAAAAGGAATACGGGGTGAGGGAAATACGGGACCTAGTCCGTAGCTCTGCCTGCAGGAGGGCAATAGGGAGGGCAGAAGACACTCCCTGCACAGAAGGGCTGGAACAACTTATTCAAGTTCTCAACCTCATTATGTGGGAAGAAAGAGATGCACCTCTCTCCAACTGTCTTGTATTAGGAACCTCTCCCCAAGTGGTCTTCTGTCATCTCTGTTCTATCTTCCCAATTCTGTATTCCAAATTCTTCAGTTCAAACCCAAGTTCTGAGTTCTAAGTTCTACCTTCTGGGTTCCTGTTCCATTCTGTTTCCCTCCCCCAGGTCCTTCCCAGCTCCCATCCCTTTTCCCAGCCTTTCTGGGTGGAATATGTGGATGTCCTGCTGACTTAGCTAACTTGAGGGTTTTCCCTTTTGCTTCTTGAGGCAGTTCTAGGCTTTTCTCCAGCATAAGGGACTTGGCTCAGACTATCCACCAAGTGGTTGGCCCAGTAGAGACCAGGGAATTCCTGAGAGCCTGGCCTGGTCTGACCTCCTCCCTTCCCACCCCACCTCTAACCACTGGACACACTACCTTTTGTGCAACTTAAGCAAAGCTGAGGATTTCCATGGTGATGATTATGGACTGGTGGCCTTGAGATGAGGAATCTTAGGGGAAAATGTGAAAAGACACAAAAGGTTGCTGTTCTTCATTCAGAGAAATTAACAACTGCTTCCAGCAAGGGGAACGGGTGGGCGGGGAAGGTGGGAAGGGTCTGGACAGGGCTGCGAGTCCTCAGAACCCCATCATCCTTCAGCTCCCCCTTCTCTGAGCTGAGCACTACCCCCAGAGTCCACAGAGTCTGAGAGAAAACCAAGACATCAGGGCTGGGATCTCCTCTGTCCATGGCTACCCTGAGGGAGAGGTGGGAGGAGGTGGAGGCAGCGGCAGCATCACTGGAGAGGTGAGATCTTCAAAGGGATCATGATCCGAGACTCCATGTGTCGAACCAGGGGGACTGCAGAGAGAGAGGCAGAGGTCACAAGGGGGCTAAGGTGAGCCAACCCCCCAAAACTAGCCCCTGAAGGAGGAGGCAGCCTGGGATGCTGAGACAGGGAAACCCCACTGCTCTCCTGGAATGGCCCATGGAGAGCGCCACATCTCCCAAACTGTGGGATACGAGGGGACTTAGGCTGTGATGAAAGGCAGCTTTTAAAATTTTTCATAATTGGGACTTCCCTGGTGGTGCAGTAGTTAAGAATCCGCCTGCCAATGCAGGGGACACGGGTTCGAGCCCTGGTCCGGGAAGATCCCACATGCCGTGGAGCAACTAAGCCCGTGCACCACAACTACTGAACCTGCGTGCTGCAACTACTGAAGCCCACGTGCCTAGAGCCTGTCCTCCACAAGAGAAGCCACCGCAATAAGAAGCCCACGCACCGCAACAAAGAGTAGCCCCTGCTCGCCGCAACTAGAGAAAGCCTGCACGCAGCAACGAAGACCCAACACAGCCATAAATAAATAAATAAACAAATAAATAAATTTATTAAAAATTTTTTTTCATAATTATGTATTTACTTCCTATGTATGTGAAAAAACAACCAGCATAGCTTAAAAGTGATTTCACAGATATTATTGCTTAGGACAAAGCTAGGTGAAGAACAAAGCAGGGGGATTTAAAGGAAGAGATCAAGAAAATAATTATAGCAGAAGAAAACTGGCAGGACAAAAGCTGTGAGGGTGTCCTCAAGGGGCTAAGGTTTGAAAAACACTGATTTAGTTCAAATGACTCATTTTACAGGTGGGGACGCTGCAGCTCAGAGCAGGTCAGCCCAAGGTCACCCAGAAGGTCAGACTCTTTCCTCCTGCTCAGTGCAGTTAAACTTTACCATGCTTACAAATTACCTACAGTTCTCGTTCAAGTGCAGATCTTGATTCAGTGTGGGGAGGGAGGGGGTTGAGATTGGGCATTTCTAACAAGCTTCCAGGGGATGCTGACACTGTCATTTGGGACCACACTTGGAAGAGCAAGGCTCCCGCTAACTCCTTCAGGAGATGCATTCTCCCGCACACTAGCTGGTAAGTGTGGAAGCTCAGCTGTAAGTTCCTTAAGGGCAGGGCATTCTCTGCCTCCCAACTCCTGCCCACCACAGTCCCTGGTACACAGTGAGTGCTCACCCAGCACCTACTGACTCCAGGTGGTTCCCAGGGGTCCCGGCAAAGTGGCAAATGCTGTAGGCAAAAAACTTGCTCGAAAAAACTGACTGTGCACCTCCTCTGCGCCAGAGTCTAGGCCAAGCACTTTTCATAAATTAGCCCTCTGAGGGAGGCATTCTCGCCATTGCCACCTTACAGATTGAAAACAGCATCAGTGAGGTGAAGAACCAGGCCCAAGGTCACACAGTGTGCTCAACTACAACACTTCTCTGAGGCAGGGACCACCTGGCTGTGTTACTGCCCCTTAGAGCACTCACCCAGGACAGCCTGCATCCCGGGGAGCATGCCACCAGGACAGGAACCTACTAACTCATTGTCCTGAAAGTGAGTTCTCCATCATGAGAGGTAATCAAACGAGGTCAGATCTACTTGCAGAGGGGATTCCATCCTCAGATATGGCTCTTGGCAGATGACCTCAGAGGAGGTGCTCACCTGTGTAGTAGACATTTTCGTCCCAGCCCCTCTTCCTCCAGGCAGCATTTCTGGTCTCCTCCCGAGACTGCAGGTCTTTATAGGCTGTGGGGGGAAGGCATAGGCTCATTCCTGAGGCACAGAGGATCTGAGCCTGTACCCAGCACAAGGCCCTCCTTCCATTGCACCAAACCTTGCCCTGCTGTCTCTTCCTCCCCGGATGCCTCCAACTGTTAGCAAACACTGTCTGCTTTGACAATCTCATCCAATCAGTACATTTCTTGTGTATTTCCAGCCCAGAACTCTCCCTTGAGCTCTAGACTCGACTATCCAGTGTCCACTTGACATTTCCACTCAGATGTGTCAGTGTCTCAAAGGTAACACTTCTAAGGACCAAAAGTACACTCCTGACTCTCCAACCTGCTCCTCCAAGGGTCTCAGTAAGCAATACAGAGCTGCTCAAACAGGAGTCTTGGTGTCCTGGGGTCCTCTCTCCCTCCCCCACCCCAGACAGACAATTCATCCACCAGTCCCATTGGTTCCACCTCCAGACCAATGAATCTGTGGACTTCTCAGCATCCTCACTGTCACCACCTTAGGCCAGGCCACCATCCTCTCCCCTCTGAGCTATTATAACCATCTCCTGATGCCCCACATCCTCTCTTGCTCCCCTACAAAGTGCTCCCAACAAAGCACATGGCAGCCAGAGGAACAATTAGAACACAAATCAGGTCATTTCATGCTGCTTGAAACGCTGCAGCAGATGGCTGCTGAAGTTAGAATAAATCCCGGGAATTCCCTGATGGTCCAGTGGTTAGGACTCTGCACTTCCAGTGCAGGGGGATCGGCTTCAATCTCTGATTGGGGAACTAAGATCCCTCAAGCCTCGCGGTGCATCCGGAAAAAAAAAAAAGAGAAAAAGAATAAATCCCAACTCATCTCATTCCCATGGCCTGCAAGACCTAGTCTAACCTGGTCAATCCACATCTTCCCACTCTCTTCCCCACTCCCTCCCTCCACACAGCCCTCCTTTGCACTCCTCAAAACCCTGAAGGCCTTTCCCTGCCGCAGGGCCTTTGCACGTGTTGTTCCCTCTACTTGGAATACCCTTCCCTGGCGATTCACAGCTGACTCCTCATCCTTTAGCTGAGCTTACAGTTCACCTCCTTAGGCGTTCTAGTCTATCTAAGCCAATGAAACTTCCCACATTTTTCTTCATTATTTCTCCCTCTCTATGATTTGTAATAATCCGAAATTATCTTTTTCGTTACTTTATGTCTGAGGTGGTATCTCCCTCTGCTGGAATGTAAGCTCCACAAGGGCACTAATATATTTGTATTGTTGACATGGACTGAGAGTGGAGAAAGGGGGCCACAGAGGGTCCTGGAGGGTCCCCAGCCTACCCCAGAGATGGTGCACAACGTAGAGCTCTCCTATCTGCGAGAAGAAGCCACCCACTGCCTCCTGGTTCTCCTGCCGGTACTTGATGGCCCGAGCCCTGGGGATGGCAGAAAAGTGTGGGGCAGAGGCCAGGGCCGGTGCAAAGGGCCCTCCGGGTGTTCCCAGGCTGGTTTCTCAGTTACACATCAAGGGAGGAACCTGAGGTAGGGCCCTCGGCTCTCAGAAATGATCAGGGACCAGGGTGACGGAGGTGCAGCTGCTGGCTGGGTGTTCTACCACAGTGGTCTAGAGGATCCTCACCCCCCTGGTTGGATCATCACCATCTCCTGGAGATGGCATGGAGGATGACGGGTTCCCTGCTACAGGGCCCTGGGAAAGGTGGTCCACCAGGGGCCTTGATGGGGCAGGTGGGCAGGGTACCCCCAACTCCCCAGAACCACCACTCACCAGTTGTTCCCCCATTCGATCATCGTCCCCGGCTGAAAGAGAACCAGAGCAGAGGAGGCGAATGAGCCCCCTTCTGGTATTTCAAGCATCACTGCTGGGTGGGGATGGGAAACTGTCATGTCTCTGCAGCTCCTGGGGCTGCTTCACCTTATTCATGGGGCCCTGACTCATGCCTGGGTGTGCACGTGTGCACACATGCACACACACCTCTGTTCTGCGGCCAGAAGCCCCAATCTAGGTGCTGGGGCACCAGGCCCGCCCACCTCAGGGTACCAGGAAAGCAGCACTGCTGCAGGAAGGGTGGGAGACAGGCGGGGAGCTGGCAGGGGAGGCACCTTGAGCTTGTACGTCCTCAGCTCGTAGATGTTGGGGCCGTCTCTAGGCTGTGGCTCGTTCCAGAAGCTGAACTCGAGGAGCAGCTGGTTCCTCCTGGACAGCAGCATCTGGCTCCGCTCCTTTCGGAACTCCAGGTATTCCTGCGGGCATGGTGGTTTGGGTATGGCAGCCAGGAAGTGCCCCGGCCCCATCGGTATGTCCCACAGGGTGACGGAGGCAGCCCCCAGCACAGGGCTGAGCCAGAACCAGCATCTGGAGAGGTTTGCTGAGTGTATGCCAACATACCTTGTTGTTTTTGAGCTTGTTCATGCAGTCCATGAGGGCTGGGTAGCCACCTGAGAATCGCCACAGGTGCACTGTTGGGCGGCAGGGAGGAGGGTACAGGTCAGGGGGCTGCGGGGACACTGCCCTGCTTACCCCGAGGCTGGTTAGGTGTGTATGTAAGAGGGGAGGCTCCAGTCTGGTTCCCTATAGCACCAGGACTCTCTGAGTTCCCTCTGCCTTGGTGGGGGCAGCTCTAGGCAGGGGGAAAAGCCAGACACAAGACCCGGAGACCTAGGTTAGAGATGCAGCTTTGCCAGGTGGCCTGTGACCCCTCTAGGACTCAATGTCCTCATCTTGAAAATGAGAATAACGCTCCCACCCAAACTTCTTTAAGTAGCAACAAGAGGATCAGACGTGAACTTGTACCCTAGGAGCTGCACGTGCATAAAGCAGACCACCAGGCCTGTGAGGGACAGGCTGGGCCAAAGGAAGGGGTAGGTCTGATGGGCAGAGATGGATGACTCCAAAACACTGAATTAAGGGAAAAAAACTAAGGAACAGAGCAGCATGTGAGGTATGGTACCACATGTGTTTAGAGGGGGAAGAACACATCCAGAGATGCTGGTCTATGTACCACCTCTTGATGGAGAGCCATCGAGATTGTGACAGGAGATGCCCTTGGGGCAAAGAACTGAGGCCTGGGGTTCACAGCCAGGAGGGAGGCTTACTTTTCATTGCTAACTCTTTGTACCGTTTGCATTTTTTATCACAGTCTCTGTACTGGGTTAAATAATGTCCTCCACCCCCACCCCCAAATTCATGCCAACCCAGAACCTCAGAATGTGACCTTATTTGAAATAAGGTCTTTCTAGTGGTAGTCAAGCTAAGGTGAGGTCATATTGGGTTGGCCCTAAATTCAATGACTGATGTCCTTATAAGAAGAGGGAGACTTGGACACAGAGGGCAACACCACGTGAAGACAGACACCCAGGGAGAACACCATGTGACTAAGGAGGCAGAGATTGGAGCAATGCATCTGTGAGCCAAGGAGTGCCAAGGATTTCCGGCCACCACTAGAAGCTGGAAAAGGCAAGAAAAGATTCTCCCCTAGAGCCTTTGGAGGGAGCATGCCCCTACCGACACCTTGATCTCAGACTTCTGGGCTCCAGAACTTGAGAGAATAGATTTCTGTTGTTTTAAGCCCACCAGTAGTTGGTACTTTTTACAGCAGCCCCAGGAAAACTCTGATACACCTTCCAGTGATAAAGAAACCTAGTCTGTGTGCAAGAGAAGGAACAGTCTTGTCATGCCTGGGAGCATGGCTGGGGCCAAGGGAGGAAGGTCCCTAAAAGGTCAATCGGGCAGGCTAAGGCTGAGAGCATTTGGCTGGCCAGTGGCTTGGCATTTCAGACTCTTGTTACTTATCCCCAGCTGGTCGCTCACCTGCCTTTTGACTCCATCTCTGCCTTGATTTTCCCATCTGCAAAATGGTCTGACCCTATGGTTTAAAGGCCTCTTTCCCAAGGGAAACAGCAAAAGTACTGTATGGATGGCAGTCTATTAAGACCAGGAATGCTGACCTGTGGAAGAGGCATTAGCCTAATTCTAGGGGCCAAGAGGTAAAAGTTACAAGGAGGGCATCCAAGGCCCATGAGAAGAAAGAATTTTCTAACAATGATAGTGTTCCATCTAGACAATGGATTGGAGGTTTTTTACAAAAAACCCGAATCTACAAATTCATTAAAATGTAGATTCCTGAGCCCTACTCCCAGGGGGTGGCTCAGTGGATCTGCTCCCCAGATGATTCTACATAGGGGACAACCCCTCAAGATACACAAAATATAGGACATGCTTTAAAATTCACGCTCCCATTCCTCAAAGTTCATTTCTCAATTAGCAGATACTTAGAAGAATCCAAGAAGTACTGCTGGAACTGATTAGGTTGTACCTAAAATGGGGAAACTGTAGGGGCTGGAACGGAAGACAGATTTTCTCCTACCCCACTATTAATGTGTCAGTGACTGTTACTGAAACAGAATAAATGATTAAGAGAATCTACCTAACTGCAGATCACAGATTTAAAAAACAAACAAACAAAAAAAACACATACAATTATCAGGGCAGTTGAAGGATGAGATAAGTTGGCTTGTGTGGTAGTGAGCTCCCCATAGCTGTGAGTGTTCAAGGGAAGCATAGAGGACCCTCTATCAGGGCTGCACCAGAGGAGCTCCCTGTGCTGTACGCAGTCTAATCAGCACTGTCCAAAAGGACTTTCTTACTATGATGGAAAAGTTCTACAGCTGTGCCATCCAAGACGGTAGCCACGAGCCACATATTTCTATCAATGGGCACTTGAAATGTGGCTAGTGTGACTGAGGAACTGAATTTTTCATTTTATTTAACTTTACCCAATTTAAATTTAAGTAGCTACATGTGGTTAGTGGTTACTTTCCTGGACAGTGCAGATCTAAATGCCAAGGCCCCTGTAAGTGGCTGGGATGCTGTGAGTGAACCAAATTCATGTGTGGGTCCTCACAGCTGGTGCCAACTGAGGTGGGCATGTTGGGGTGCGATGGGGCATGCTTGGGGTACCGCTGGGAAGCTGTAAGGAACCAGCTCAGACAAGAGTCCCTTTTATTCCACAAATATGTACAGCATACCGGGGGCTCAGTGGTGAAGAAAGGCAGGGTCCCCGCCCTCCCAGAACTCACCACCTCCACGGGGAGACAGACAGAACAGGGCACATGATCAGGGCTGTGAAGAGGCAAGTCCTGGGGGCTGGGGAGCCAGGAGAGGTGCCTCACCCAGCTGGGGTGGAGGGAATCAGGGGAGGCTTCCAGGAGGAGGTGATGTCTACACCAAAATAAAAGGTGAGTAGAGGAGTGAGCCAAGTAGAGGAGGCAAAGGAGAAAGAATGCTTCAGGCTGACAAAACAGCATGAACAAGAGCGTGGAACTAGAGGGAAAAACTATCCATCTGAAGAACAGAAAGAAGTCCTGGGTGGGATGGTGCAGCGAGCAGGAGGACATGGCGAGACAAGGCTTGACGCTGGGCAGGGAAGGGCTCGAGAGCCTCGTGGGGCACCCCAAGGGCAGAGGGGCCGCCACAGATGTTTGGGCAGGAGAGTGAGATGACGGGGGCTGCATTTAGAAAGACCCCTCTGGGTGCCGCTGCAGAGGGAGTGGAGGGCAGCCACCTGGGCTGGGCAGCAGTGGCGCTGGGGGGTGGGCAGCTCACCTGCCTGGTCCTGCTCCCCGTACCATGTGTTCCAGTTGCCCACGAGCGAGCAGGGGTAATCCTCATCCAGGTGCAGCTTGGGCAGCACAGCCTCCCTGTGGGAGGGGCACAGAGAAGGGGGAGGGCTCACACCAGCCACCAGAGCCCCTGAGATGAGGCTTCCAACTCAGGCCCGCAGAGTTGGGCCTCAGTCTCCCCATCTCTAAGGTGCAGAGGCTGCACGAGAGGACGTGTGGCTCTGAAATCTACACCCCCCTGGATTTCTGCACAGAGAACAGGGCTGGGATAGAGGTCCCCACACAAGCAGGGACTGGGACATGAGGGTTAGGGTTAGGGTCAGCTCACGTCAGGCTGTTATAGGCATCCAGATACTCGGGCTTCACATTGTGAACTGCAACAGAGGATAGAGAGCAGGAGGTGAAGCGAGGGGGAGCAGGGTGTCTGTGGGGAGCTGTGCTGGGGGTAGCCCCACAGGGCATGGGCTTCCAGGACAGCTCGGGATGTCCCAGACCCTCTCAAGTCCCAGCCAGAGCCTTGCAGGCCCCCAGAGGCCCTGGGAGGGCGGGCTGGCCAACTCAGCAGCCACTCACACTGGATCTTGTAGAGGTTGCTGGTCTCCTTCTTGGACAGCAGGGTGGAGTGGGCATCCTTCCGGGGATCCACCTTGTGGACGAACAGAGAACGGAACCAGC
The DNA here is from genome assembly GCF_000442215.2 of Lipotes vexillifer. Taxonomy (NCBI): domain Eukaryota; kingdom Metazoa; phylum Chordata; class Mammalia; order Artiodactyla; family Lipotidae; genus Lipotes; species Lipotes vexillifer. The sequence goes on from NW_006788040.1 coordinate 3,781,427, forward strand.
TGCCTTCATTGTCCTTGGAATAGAAGCTGCGGGACAGAGTTCGGGGGGACCTGCTTACATCTGCTCAGACGCCTTGCTCCCCAATGCTAGTGACACACATTTCTGGGAATGAAGCCACGGAATCCCATGGCAGCTCCAGAAGATGTCCTATCATTGGAGCCAGCTGAGCACAGCTGGTCCTTTCTACAGAGATCCTGGCTCCCCAGTTCGCTTCTTGAAGCTCTGCGGAGCCTCAGGAGGCCAGGAGAGGCAGCCCCACCTCCCGCCTCTCTCTCCAGCCTCCCTGCCTCCAATTCACCCCTTTCCAAGAGGTCCTCCACTTGGACCACACAACTGCATCCCTTGCCAAGGGGATCAACCCCGCACCCATCTTGCCTGATGTCCAAAGCCCATGACAGCCCAACCTACCTTGGCAGCCTCCCATCCTGTCCATCCCCAACCTGTGTATCCCACTCTCCAGCTATGCTTCTCCCTGAACCCACCAGGCTCTTTCACTCTGTGAAATTGCAATTTCTTTGCAATTTCTGTCCCCTCTGACGAGAGGGCTGCACTCACCATCCTCCCTGGTGCTCACACTACACCTGGCCTGTGCCCAATCCCAGCCCCACAAATGGAGAGCCCAAGACAAGCACACTTTGTCCTTGAGGAGGTCACAGTCTGCTGGGAGAAGTGGACCTTGGAACACAGTTACAGCCAGAGGTCTCTGGGAGAGCCCAGATGTGTGAGCCTCAACTTGGCCTCTGGAAGTCTGGGTTGGCTCTCCAGACGAGGTGATCTGGCCAGTCTCCAAATCTCCAGGGCTGATTTGGCAGATAAAGGCAGGTAGAGGGGGTCAAAGGCATCAAAAGGCAAGATTCATTCACTCATCCAGCCAACACTTAACTGACAAATACCTGCCCTGTGCACATTGCTATGTTGCTATGAGAATGAATGAATGAATGACGTGCCTTGTTCAGAGCAGGGGGACCAACCATCAGGTCCTGACAGATCATAACTGCACTCCCCACACAAGGTCCCAGCAGGGGTGGGGATTACTTTTAGGCTGCCAAAGGTGGTAAACCATCTTACTTAACAGCAGTGGTGCAGCTTGTAGCCAGGCCTGAAACACAAGCCTCCCACTGGATGATTTCTAGCCAAGGAGCCTGGCAGTGGGGGCCCCATCAGCAAGTCCTCTCCTTTTTCAAGCCTTTTCTGTGGCTAGGATAAACGTTTTGTAAATCAAAGTATTGCTTTTCTCCAAAATATGGAGCAAGTACTGGAACTGATAAAATTTAAAAAGCATCTTAAAGTGGTGAAATATTTGTATAAGCATAGAGAAAGATAAGTAACAATCTGTCCCAGACTGCTTTTTGTTGGTTGGTTTTTGGCCACGCCAAGCAGCCTGCGGGATCCTAGTTCCCTGACCAGGGACTGAACCCGGGCCACAGCAGTGAAAGTGCCAAGTCCCAACCACTGAACTGCCCAGGAACTCCCAGTCCCAAACTGTTAATACTGCTTACCTGGGAAAGGGAAGAGGAAGATGGTTAAACTTTTCGTTATTCATTATAATTTTTTGTAAAGGTAAAAAAAACTGTTTAAAGTGTTTCCAAATTCATAGGCTTTCTATCATTTTGTGTGTATTTGCTTCATTAACAAAAAACAGTTATCATCAGATGGTCGATGCAGTCTGTGAAAAATCTGGGACAAGAATAAGGGAGCCTCACTATGGCTAACATTGGCTGAGGATGTCCTCTGTGCCAGGGACCTGTGATCAGCTTAACATGATCCCGCTGAATCTATGTAAGGATATCATAATGTTGATATTATTAATGCCCCCATTTTCAAGATGAGAAAATAGAAGGTCGGAGGTGGGAGGGTTAAGAAACTTGTCTCCAGGTCACACAGCAAATCAGGGACAGGGAGCTCAGGAAAGAACCCAGAGCTCTTTCCTCTATAGTCAGCCCCACCTCAGATCTGGCAACAACCTGGGGAACTAGCATCAGGTAGATACTGTGAAGAACCAGGTGTTTTTAACAAAGCCACGGCAGAGGGACCTAACATTTGGTCTGAATGTAGAGAGGCTGCTTCCGCTGGAAGGGGTGGTGACAGGGAGGGCAGCCACTCCTACTATTTGTCAACCAAGACCTTTGCTCCAGGACTGGGCTTTGAGTAATTTATTAACATCAGCACTGACCAAGATAAACAGCCAAGTGGCCAGCCCTGAAGAGAGAGCCTGGGACCCTGGGGGCTGGGGAGTGAGGGGGTCCAGGAGCTCTGATGGGCTCCCATCTCCTCCCACCACTGTCTAATCTTCCCTGCCTCTGGGTCTCCGTTTCCCCACGTGTCAAAAGAGCAGGGTAGAGCAGCCTATCTCTAAAGATCTTTTCTACAAGTCCCAAGAATATCCCAGGGCAGGGTCTGAACTTGAAGCTAGCATCCGAGGGTTCACATTTTCAAGAGTTCAAATTTCACTTTCTCAATGAAATCACAACATTCTCCTGTCCCTGAACTCCCCAACTCTTCCCACCCTGCTCTCTATTTTTCTGTAGCTCCTTCTAACACATTAAAGAATTTTTTTGTTTATTATGTGCCTTGTTTATTGTCTCCCACTAGAAGCAGAGCCCCAGGATGATAGGGATATTGTCTGTCTCGTGTATCCCTGCTGTATCCCCAGTGCCTGGAACAGTGCTGGGGACGTGGTACATGCTCAGACCACGTTTGGGGAATGAGTGCAGGCATGTGGGGGGACACGGGTGCATGAAAATGATGAAATCTGAGAGGTAAGAAAGGAGAGAAAGTGTGGACCTTGGCTCAGAGTGTGGACTTGGGACTCAGGGGCCCTTTCCATCCCCACCATCACCAGCAGAATTAGTGCTTAAGAACACAGGTTCTGGACAAATCCAGGACTAATCCCAGCCTAGCATCATTTCTCTGAGCCTCATTTACCTCATCCATAAAATAAGAGCAATAGGATTGCCTTGTAGAGAATGGGGCAGACACGGCAGTGCAGCTAATATCACTCTTCCTACCTAACTTCCTAACTGAACTCCTGGCTCCCATTCTTTCCCTTTTTTCCTAACCTGCCCACCAATTTTGTAATGCACCATGGTTGTGATGCTATTCGTCCACTTGAAAATCTTCTATGGATCCCTACTGCCCATAAAACAAGGCTGAATGTCTCCACTTGGGATTCTAGCTCTAATCTATTTTGCCAAGCTTTCCAGAGTCAAGTCCCCTTTTTTTTGTATTTTTAATTTTTATTTATTTATTTTTTTGGCCGCCCCATGAAGCATGTGGGATCTTAGCTCCCCGACCGACCGGGGACTGAACCCATGCCCCCAGCAGTGGAAGTGCAGAGTCTTAACCACTGGACTGCCGGGGAAGTCCCCAATTCCCTCTTAAATTTGGTGACCACAGAGCCAAGATTCCCTATCGTTAGCAACATCTGAGAACGTGTTAGAAGTTTTCAGGCCCCATCCCAGACCCACTGCAACAAAAACTCTGGGGGTGGGCCTAGCAATCTGGGTTTTAACAAGCCTGCCAAGGGATTCTGATGCACACTCAGGCCCGAAAATCACTGCTCTAAGGCAGTCCCAACTTACTTTCTTTCCTTCTGTTCTTCATGTAATCTCAGTAAATCATCCCAGAAACACCAAAGAGTCTGGTATCTAAACTATATTAAGAATATATTAAGCCCCAAGGGTGTGGCTTCCCTGGTGGTGCAGTATTAAGAATCTGCCTGCCAATGCAGAGGACACGGGTTTGAGCCCTGGTCCAGGAAGATTCCACATGCCGCAGAGCAACTAAGCCCGTGTGCCACAACTACTGAGCCTGTGCTCTAGAGCCCGCGAGCCACAACTACTGAGCCCTCATGCCACAACTACTGAAGCCTGCGCGCCTAGAGCCCAAGCTCTGCAACAAAGAGAAGCCACTGCAATAAGCCCTCGCACCGCAACGAAGAGCAGCCCCCGCTCGCCGCGACTAGAGAAAGCCCACGCGCAGCAATGAAGACCCTATGCAGCCAAAAAATAAAATAAATTAAATAAATTAAAAAAAGAAAAAGAAGAATGCCCCTTAGGACTAGAAAAACCAGTTCAACCCTTTCCATAAACACATCTCTCCTGGGACTTCCCTGGAGGTCCAGTGGTTAAGACTCTGTGCTTCAGGGAGCTCAGCTAGGTGCTCTGTGATGACCTAGATGGGTGGGATGGCTGGGGGACTGGAGTGGGGGCAGGGAGGGAGGTCCAAGAGGGAGGGGATATATGTATACAAATAGCTGATTCACTTCATTGTACAGTAGAAACTAACACAATACTGTAAAGCAATTATACTCCAATTAAAAAAAAAAAGACTCTGTGCTTCCACAGCAGGGGGCACAGGTTAGGTCCCTGGTCAGGGGAACTAAAATCCCACATGTGGGGCTCGGCCAAAAAAAGACCCCAAAAAAACCCTCTCCTATTTCGCCCTCAGCCCCTCCAACATTTTCACGTGAATATGTCTCGTCTCCCCAGTCACACCGGAAGCCCAGAGCTGACGTTCTCCACCCCTCAAGGTACCAGCACAATGCTTTTAGCATGGGAGTTGCTCAGTAAATATCTGTCCCAGATGAGAACTTTTGAGACACATTTGCACTGTCAATAGGGATCAACGATCTGGTGCCTCACCACATGAAAGTGCTCTGGAATGTTCTAGACTGATATGCTAGGAAGTTTGGCTCTGTGCACATTCCTGAAACACTCTTCTGTTTTGAGTTGGCTGAAAGGGGCCACAGGACTTTCCTGGTGGCGCACTGGTTAAGAATCTGCCTGCCAGTGCAGGGGACACTGGTTTGATCCCTGGTCCAGGAAGATCCCACATGCTGCGGAGCAATTAAGCCTGTGCGCCACAACTACTAAGACCACAAGCCACAACTACTGAGCTCACGTGCCACAACTACTGAGGCCCACGTGCCTAGAGCTCGTGCTCCACAACAAGAGAAGCCACAGCAATAAGAAGCCCATGCACCACAATGAGTAGCCCCTGCTCGCTGCAACTAGAGAGTGCCCACACGCAGCAACGAAGACCCTACACAGCCAAAAATAAATAAATAAATAAATTAAAAAAAAAAAAGAATCCACCTGCCAATGCAGGGGACACGGGTTCGAGCCCTGGTCCGGGAAGATTCCACAAGCCGCGGAGCAACTAAGTCTGTGTACCACAACTACTGAGCCCGCGTGCCACAACTACTGAAGCCCATATGCCCTAGAGCCTGTGCGCCACAACTACTGAGCCCACATGCTGCAACTACTGAAGCCCGCACGCCTAGAGCCTGTGCTCCACAAGAGAAGCCATGGCAATGAGAAGTCCGCGCACTGCAACGAAGAGCAGCCCCCACTCGCCACAACTAGAGAAAGCTCGTGCGTAGCAACGCAGACCCAATGCAGCCAAAAATAATAAATTAAAAAAAAAAGAAAGGGGCCACATTTCTGCTTATTGTTCCTGAAGTGTGTGTTTAGAAGACAAACCGGAAGAACTAAAGTTCTGTTAACGAGAGCATTACTGATGCAGCGGTAGCAACTGCTGTGTACTGAGCACTTTCTATGTGCTGAGAGCTGATCCTCACAATATGTTCTTGAGAAAAATGAGGCTCAAAAACAAAATAGAGAAAAATGAGGCTCAGAGATGTACCAGGCCTTATTCGAGAACAATTAATCAATGGCCAAGAGGATTCCAATCCAGGTCTATCCGATTTCAAAGCCCACACTGTGTCTATACCTCAGTGGCCCCCAAAGCTCAGAGGCCAGAGGGCCCCTCTGGTGACTCCAGAGAGATACGGGGCAGATGGAGGGTCGGCAGGATTCCCAGGTATCCAAGGTGGGACCAGGGAGTAAGTAACTTTGAAGCAGTCCTTTAGGGACTTGATAAGTATTAATCCAAGTACCTGCACAGCAATCCTACGAAAAACACCAGGCAGGGATCCCCATTCCCACTTTACAGAGAAGGAAACCAAGGATCCCAGAGGTTCAGTGCCCCATCCAAGGTTAAGGAGTGGATAAGTGAGGAGCAGCAGGCTGCCTTAATGTCCCACGCTCCTTTTGTGGCCTCTGGCTATTCGCCACACAAATGGCTTTACCACCAACCAATTTTGTAACCCTGGGGCAGTGTGGTCCCGCCCCCAGCTTCCATTTCCTTATCTGGAAAACAAGGGGCTCACAGGAGGTGATCTCCCCAAAGCCCCTTCAGCCCTGACATCTTCGGGGCTCATGAAGAAATTGCTTGAGACACAGGTTTGGGCGAGGGGCAACATTTGCAGCAAATTCATCAGGGGCTGGGTACGTCGCACACATGGCCTTGTTAATCCTCAACAACCCTATGAAATACATCCTACTTTATCACCCCCATTTTACAGATTAGGAATCTGAGACTTCAAGAGGCCAAATGACTCATGCAAGGTCACCCCACTGAAAAAGGCTGAGTTAGATGTGCTGGTGCCAGGCAAACTCTAGGCTCTCTCCATGTTATCAGCTTTCTCCCCAATTACTGGGCAGTTAGGTTGGGGCCAACATGCCTGGCTCCTTTTTCCCAGCCTCCCCTGACCCCCACTGCGCAGCACTCTAGATCATCTCACAGCGAAGCCTAACAGAACTCTGCAGCTTCATGCCTGTGCTGCTGGGCAGCACAGACTCCTCCTTTCCACAGGTGGGGGGACAGGGGTCCTCACTTCTTTGACCAATGTTCTTGAGCATACACTGTTGTGAGCCCTGTGCCAGGGGCTGGGGAAACAGAAATATGAGGTGATGCTCCAGTGGCAGGGACAGGCAAGTGTGTACAGGGTGGTAAGAGCAGAGATGGGGGAAGTACAGGGTACTAGAGTCAGAGTCAGGGAGGCCCAGCCCTGCCTCAGCCCAGAGTAGGGACCAAACAAAAGCCCAGGCCCAGCCCATGGCCCAGCCAGCCTCCCTCTCCCAGGAGGCCACCAGTTGTGGTGCAAAGAGCACAGGGGTGTCAAGAGGCCTGGGTCCAGACCCAGTGCCGCCACAGGATGGCAGGGGGAGTGAACTTGGGCAACTCCCATCCTTTCTCAGGCCTCCTTTGCCCCACTTCTACTGTTCAGGGTTGGAGAGCGAGCAAAGGATCTGTGCAGCCACGGCCTTTAGGGATCTCCCATTTCTCCCCATATCTCTTACCCCCAGAACTTCCGGAAGGAGGTGCTGCCTCTCCTAGAAGCCCCCAGGGACTATCTCACAATCACCGCAAAGGCCTGGGAAGGGGCCACTCCTCCTGCCCTCTGACAGCTCCCACTCCCCAGGGCCCAGGACCCGCCCCTCTCATTCACCCTACCCTTCATTCTTAGCCCAGAGCCAGACACCCAATAGGACAAAGACCCTGCGCATACCTTTCCCACCTCCCCCGTTCTTTGACCAGACCTCCTCCCCATGGCTCCGCTTCTAACCACTAGATTACAAGCCCGAGTCTCTGCCCATCCCCCAAGCCCAGACCCTGGCCCCCACGCGTGCACCCCCCACGCGCGCCGCCCCCGCCTGGCGCGGCCCGGCTCATACCGCGCTGCAGCCACAGCCGCAACGTGCCGGCCCCCGGGCCCCGGGCGCCCCAGCAGCCGCCGAGCTGCCGCAGAGATGCTGCACAGACGCGGAGCCATGTTGGAGCGCGGCTGATTGGAGGAAGGCCCCGCCGCCGAACCCGGCGGCGGAGGCGGAACGTGAGTAAGCCCCGCCCCACCTGGTAGCCCGCCCCCTCTCCACCCAGACAGGTGGGTGTAGTCCCTGTGCATTCAGCAACTTAGGTGCTGGGCAGACGTCTGGATTCCTGTCCTCTGAGCCTCTGCAACCCTGCTACAGACTTGCTCTGTGACCTGGAGCAAACCCTTTGCCCACTCTGGGCCTCGGTGTCCACCCCGGTAAAATGGGAGCATTGAACAATAATACCAGGGGTTCTTAACGGGGCACTCAAGGATGAGCGGCAGAGGGCGAGTAAGGCCCCTGAAATCGTATACAGTTATGTGCGCCTGTGCGTTCCTGGGCGGGGGTGGGGTGGGGTGGGGGCGGCACAGGCAGCGTTTATCACATTATGAAAGGAAAACCCCCTAACAATTTAAGACAGATGGACAAGGCTCTGGGTTGAAGGGACACTTTCTCTCTGTCATCTCCTTTTCCCTTTCCATCCGCCCCTACCATCGCTGCCTGGGCCTCCTGGGGCCCCATGCCCATCTGCTGCTCTGCCCAGGTCTTGTGCCTAACTTCCAAACTAGTCTCCTCTCGGCCCACAGTCCCCCAGGTCACAGACCTTAGCAGGAGCAGAGGGCCTGCAGACCCCACAGGGGGGCCCAAGAGCCTAATAACTTCCAGAGAGACTGTATGTGTAAAAGAATGTCCACCCGCTGAGGCTGACGCTGACGGTCAGCGTGGTGTGCCTGGGGTGGAGGAGTGAGGACAGGCTTTGATTTTGTGATTCCTTCAGCAAATATTGAGTCCACATGGCTAGGCCATGCGGTTAACTCTGAGACACCAAAGGCGGCCAGAACAACAATCCCCCAGCCCTCTTGGAACTTAAGGCCTGGCCAGGGAGACAAAATCAAACTGGTACTAACCTCCTCGGCAGAGGCCTTAGGCCTACCCCTCCCCTCCCCTCTCCTGCCTGACATACTAAATATTTACTGAATAAGTGAAAAATATACGCAAAAATATTTTTTGCCAACTGTGATAGAGGCTATGAAGAAGTATGTGGAGCTATGAGGACTTATAATGGGGAGCGGGAAAGAGAAAATTCAAGGTCCTATATAGACTTTGAGGGTCAATGATAACTTCTATAAGGAAGTGAGGCTTGAACTATGATTTCTTTTTCTTGTGTTTTCTAAAGTTGCTACAATGAACATGTATTCTTTGCATGATTTATTTTAAAAGGATACTGTATATCATCATGATAAATAAAAAACCGAAATCAACTGTTATACACAGGTAGAACCATCAAAATAAATGCAAAAGTATTTGCAACAGATACTGCAACAGATAACAGTATCGCTGGTACCTTGTAGCTAAGGCAGAGGGCCATGAGCCTGGGGCCTGCTCTCTGTGTTAACAAAGAAGACACAGCTGGGCCCAGTTGCTCCTTGGGTTTATCAGAGGGACAAAAAGAGTGAGCTCCTCATTCTGGAAGTCAGCATGATTGGAGGGTTCCCAGACACAGCCACTTAGGAGAAGCCCTGATGGGTAGATGGAGGTATAGTAAGTAACATGTCACTGGTGTCATGCTGTGGAGGAAGCAGGTGTGGCAGGCGTGTAGAGGTGGGTGTGACCATCTTGATCGGGCCTCACAAGTGGCCTGATTTTATTTTATTTTATTTTATTTTTTTCGGTATGCGGGCCTCTCACTCTTGTGGCCTCTCCCGTTGCGGAGCACAGGCTCCGGACGCGCAGGCTCAGCAGCCATGGCTCACGGGCCCAGCTGCTCCGCGGCATGTGGGATCTTCCCAGACCGGGGTACGAACCCGTGTCCCCTGCATCAGCAGGTGGACTCTCAACCACTGCGCCACGAGGGAAGCCCAAGTGGCCTGATTTTAGACCTAAGCTTTAAAGGCTAAGCAGGGATAGTCGGCCAGAAGGGAGCAGGGCAAGGAGAGCCTCAGGCAGAGGAGGCAATATGTGCACAGTATGCGAAAGGGCCCCCATGAAGGAATAGGTTTGGATTGTTCAGCACCATCGAATGTCATCAGAGGGTGGAGATGATGTGAAGGCATCTTCTCTCTCAGTACAAGGAATACTTTCCTAACAATGGAGTGAGCAGCCTTGGTGACCTGTCACTGGATTGTGCCAACAGAGGCTGCACAGCAACTTACTGGCCATGTGGTGGAGGGCATTTGGCAATCAAGCCACAGGAAGCCAGGACCCCTGGCTTCCAAGCCAGGACAGGGAAGGGCTGGCCCTCCTGGTCTAGGGTGAGAGTCCTCACCAAATTCTTGGTGTTTCTGGCCACCTCTGCTGGAGAAAACAAGGGAGGGCTGACCTGCAGCCTCCTCACACTGGTCTAGGGATTTCTAAGATGGTCTTCCCATCTCCCCCTATTCGAGTGGGATAGGAGGCTCAAACTAGGTCCTCCGGGAGCACGGTCTAACCCCTGACCGGGAAAGATGGGAGATGAGTCTCCATACCCAGGCCATGTGAACCAGTGCGGCTGGCTCACTGGAAATTCAGCTTCGAGATCTCCACCCCCACCCCAGCTAGGGTGATCAGCTCATTCCAGTTTACCCCAGACTTTCCCAGTTTGGGCACTAGATGTCCCCTATCCCAGGAAACCCCTCTATCCTGGGCAAACTGGGATGTATGGTTATCCTAATTGTGGCCCTTTCCCTCTCCCTGGGACACACATCCACTCCACCCCAGAATCTTTTCCTTGCTTAACTAACCCCATTTACCCTGCTTGAAGTGGCAGGGCAGGGGGGCTGTCTTTATGGCACTCAGTGACATGCAATGCTCGTTAACTGAGCACCTGGTATGAATAGGTCCCTGCCCCATGGACCGTGCATTCTGGGCAGTAACCAGATGGATGTTGGATGAAAATTCTGCAAATAAGGAGTTATATAATTGGACCATTTCCAATTACTGCAGAATAAATTACCCCCAAATTTAGCAGCTTGAAACAATAAACATTTATGATCTCACACGGTTCCAAATGGGTCAGGAATTCAGGAATGAGTGATTAGCTGGGCTGTTTCTGGCTCAGGGTCTCCCACAATTTTGCAGTCAAGATATTGTCTTGGGCTGTGGTCATCTGAAGGCCTGACGGAGGCTGTGGGATCTGCTTCCAAGGTGGACCGCTCACACACCTGGCAAGTCAGTACTGGTTGTTGGCCAGGTGCCTTGCCACGTGTGCTTCTCCAGATGCTGCTTGGGTGTCTTCACCCCATGGCAGGTGGCTTCCCCGAGCGCGAGTGATCCAAGAGAGAGTAAGGTGGAAACTTCAAGGACATTTTTTCTTTTTTTTTCATTTGGCCAGGCCATGCAGCATGTGGGATCTTAGTTCCACCGAACAGGGATCAAACCCGTGCCCCCTGCAGTGGAAGCGCGGAGTCGTAACCACTGGACCGCCAGGGAAGTCCCCCAAGGACTTTTATGAATTGGCCTTGGAAAGCACCCTCTGTCATTTCTGAATATCCCATTGGTTACACCTGTCAGCCCTGCTCAGTGTGGGAGGGGACATTACAAGGGTGTGAATATCTACACGCAAGACTCCTGGAGGCTGGCTACCACAATTATGTTCTGCACTAGGCTCAACTTAATTATTGGGATTGGACTCAGCTCTTCAAGCCATCGTCTATGAGCAGGCCTCCCCAGCATCACTGTCTTCTGTTCTAGGATCTCCCCTTCCCCTTCCTCTCTGAGGTCCCTTCCTGCTCACCACTGAGTCTGTGACATCTCTTTCTCCTGAACCTGTTCATCCTCCCCTCTCTGCAGGGAGCTGACCCATTTCTTCTTCTCCCTCCCTTGTTTCCCAAAGATGCCCTCATGGAATCTACCTTCATAACTCATTGCCAAGACCTACTGCCCAATCTGTGAAGTGAAATGAGAGGAGCAGGGACAAAGACAGATGGGCAGAGCCAGGCGAAGAGGAGCAGGCAGGTTCATAAGTGTAAAATATGGACAAACCTGCCATCATCTATTCCCTGGGACAAATAGATCATCACCGAATGGGCTGCAGAAGAGCAAAGAGACAAATTACCCAGCTGTGGCAGTGTCACCTGCTCCTTATTGATGGGCTTTTATGCTTGGGTCCAACTGCTCTCTGAGAATTGCATCCTCCAGTTCCTATGAGACCCCGAACAGGAGTGACAGGAAAGACAAGAAAGCTTTTATGTCTCGGCTGGGGCATGAGCCACACTGCCAAGTTCCAGCTTTTCTGTAGTATGCATCATATACGTATATGAATTTTGTGACTTTGACACAATGCCACATAAAAACATGATCAAAGTGCCACCCCATGTGTAAACTGGAAATCATACAAATGCCAGAGAAAGAGAACATTTTAACCGGTTACATACTGAACAATTTCAAAGCTGTTGGGTTGGAACAAATTATAAATTGTGTTTACGCTGACGCCACAAGGCGGCGCCACTACAGCCGGAAAACGACCACATTCTGTGTCACTATGGAGCAAATCACACAGTTGTTAGCATGCTTTGGACTCCAGCAACTGCCTCTTTGTGACTACTGAGCTGTTATTTTGCCACTCACTGTCATTATAAACAACTTTAAAAAGCTATAACAACGTCATTCAACAACATCGTTCACGAAGTAGAGAGGTCAATGCTGAAAACCACGCCCCCAAATCAGTACTTTGGAGCGGCTATTGGACGTTATAGAACACCCTGAAGAAGATTGAACCACCTCCGTGACAGGCGGTGCAGAAAATTTGGGAGAGTGCCAGCGGATAGAGAGAACGCAGCAAAGACACGAAGCAGCATCAAAAGCAAAAATATGGTAAGATGGTTATAGATTTACGAGCTGTGCGAGCGCGTTTCATTGCCTCCTTCACATTCATTCCTATGGGGAAACATGGGTCTTGGTATGCAACGTTTTGAATCATGTGAAGTTTACAGAAGGCATCCTTCCTGAAAAAAATGGGACTTCCCTGGACCTACCCAGATATCCTGGTAGAAATATAGCTCGTGGAGCCCACTGCTCGAAGGGGAAGGTTGTAGGTTGAATTGTGTCCTGTGAAATAATAGAAAATCTTTATGTGGTCTCTGACCCCAGTTCCTGGCGCCTGAGCTCCTAAAACTCTTGTAATTTCCTAAGTGATAAAAGCACCAGGAGCCCTGTGTATTCAAATTATTTGGTCTTTGATCCTGGTTCCTAACACAGAGCTCCTAAATCCCTTGGAATTTCCAGGGTGATGGGAGCATCTTTTGCTCTAATGAGGCAATGCTTGATGGGCTCCTGGACCAGGGGCTGGTTACTAGAAAGATTAAGCCATCATTAGAAGCCTGGAGCTTTTAGCACCAGCCCCCATCCTCCTGGAAGGGAAGAAAGGCTAGAGGTTGAGTTGATGATGGATCATGCCTACATGAGGAAGCCTCCATAAAAATCCCAAAAGTATGGGGTTCAGAGAGTTTCCAGGCTGGTGAACACACGCATGTGCTTGGAAGGTGGTGCACCCCAATGCCACGGGAACAGAAGTTCCTGCTCCCTGGACCACTGCAAACCTCATCCTATGTGTCTCTTCATCTGGCTGTTCATCTGTACCCTTTATTAAATAAAAAACCGGTTAACCTAAGTGTTTCCTTGAGTTCTACAAGCCATTCTAGCAAATTATCAAACCTAAGGAGGAGGTCACAGGATCCCTGATTTATAACCAGTCCTCCAGAAGTTTAGATTACAACCTGGAATTCTGATTGGCATCTGAAGCCAGGGGTGAGGGTGGGGGGCAGTCTCGTGGGACTGAGCCCTTAACCTGTGGGGTCTGTACTAACTCTACTTAGTGTCAGAATTGGATTAAATTATACGACATGCAGCTGGTGTCCCAGAGAATTGCTTAGTGTGGAAAACCCATGCATTTGGTGTCAGAAGTATTGTGGGTATGAGAGTAAAGGAGAAACACAGGAGTGTTTTTCTCATATGTGTCCCCTAAAAATGATATTGAAGTCCTAAGCCCAGCACCTCAGAATGTGACATTATTTGGAAATAGGGTCTTTACAGAGGTAATCAAGTTACAATGAAGTCATTAGGGTGGGCTCTAGCCCAGCCTGACTGGTGTCCTTATAAAAAGGGGAAACAGACATGTAGACAGCCATGCACAGAGGGAAGAGGATGTGAAGAGACACAGGGAGAACACCATGGGAAAACTGGAGCGATGCAGCCACAAGCCAGAGAACATCTGGAGATTCCAGAAGCTACAAGAGTCAAGGAAAAGATCCTCCCCTACAGGTTACAGAAGGAGCAGGGCCCTACTGACACCTTGATCTCAGACTTCCAGCCTCCAGAGCTGTGAGACAATACATTTCTGTTGTTCTGGGCCACCCAGTTTGTGTGATTTTGCTACAGCAGCCTTGGAAACTAATACAGAATGTCAGCTTGAGACTCAAAATTATCTACCACAGTAAGGAGCACAGAAATAGCAGAAAATTGGGCTTCCCTGGTGGTGCAGTGGTTGAGAATCTGCCTGCTAATGCAGGGGACACGGGTTCGAGCCCTGGTCTGGGAGGATCCCACATGCCGTGGAGCAACTAGGCCCGTGAGCCACAACTACTGAGTCTGTGCGTCTGGAGCCTGTGTTCCGCAAAAAGAGAGGCCGCGATAGTGAAAGGCCCGCGCACTGCGATGAAGTGGGCCCCGCTTGCCACAACTAGAGAAAGTCCTCGCACAGAAATGAAGACCCAACACAGCCAAAATAAATAAATTAATTAATAAACTCCTACCCCCAACATCTTCAAAAAAAAAAAGAAAGAAAAATAGCAGAAAATTTTGAATTAGGCATAAGCATGAATTTTAGGTCAGAAAACAGTCATTTTTCAGTGCCTGCTGTAGACAAGGCCCCTTGCAACCTGCAGCATGCTGTCCTTGGAAGGCCATGGGCCCGGGTTAGAGACCTGGGTTTGGGATCCAGGCTGTATCTCTATTAGGCTGTGTGGTCTTTGGCCAGTAACTTAGCTTTGAGTGTCTCTGTTTTCTTAACTGTCAAATGGGTATCATAATCTACTTAATCATGAGAATTAAATGCAAATGCATGCATATGAAAATGAGCACCAGTTAAAGTTCTATCTATATGTGCTCTTAGGCTTTGGTATTTGCAATCCCATTTCCTATTCTCCCCATATTAAGTGATGATGAAACAGAGGTCCAGAAATGGTTAAAAAAAAAAAAAAACTTTTTTAGGTTACACAGCACCTTAGAGTGCTCAATAAATATTAATTCCTATTTAAGAGTGACTCTTATACATGTCATATCACTTATTATTATGCCCATTTTTACAGATGAGGTAACTGAGGCTCAGAGAAGCTAAGTTATGCCCAAGGTCACAGAAAAGTAGAAATTCCTACTCAGATCTGCCTGCTTCCAACACTGCAGGTGACAGTCTGGGCAAATTCAATAATCTTCAGTCCTGGGCCTGAAGGGAAGAGGGTGAGCACCAGTGATTTCCTAAGGCCTTGTAGGTTCTTTTTTTTAAAAAAGTATTTATTTATTTATGGCTGTGTCGAGTCTTAGTTGTGGCATGTGGGCTCCAGAGCGCATGGGCTCTCTAGTTGCAGCACCTGGGCTTAGTTGTCCTGTGGCATGTGGGATCTTAGTTCCCCGACCAGGGATTGAACCCATGTTCCCTGCTTCGGAAGGCAGATTCTTAACCACTGGACCACCAGGGAAGTCCCAGGCCTTGTAGGTTCTTACTCACTGTTATTCAGGTAGGAGCTGTTATCTGCAACTACTTTTATCCAGGCTCAGTGCTTCAGGATAGCGCCTTGGAGCATCCTAGCTATGGCCTCAGGGGAATTCCCTTGCAGTCCAGTGGTTAGGACTCCATGCCTTCACTGCCGATGCCTGGGTTCAATTCCTGGTCGGGAACTAAGATCCAGCAAGCTGCTGGTGTGGCCTTAAAAAAAAAAAAAAAACATAAAAAAGGCTATGGCCTCAGAAGTCTTAGGTACCAGGTCACACATCCTTCATCTTCCCATAGAGGGGAGAGGGGCACACCCTGGTTGTGACAACCAAAAACAAAAAACAAAAAAATCTCCAGACATTGCCAAATGCCCCCCTGGAGAGAAAGGATGTTACTTGGAGAAACTCTGATCTTCTGGAAGAATGAAGGAACAAAATATATCAGGTGAGATCTGGATTAAAACAGTCCTATATGCAAATTGCAACTCTACCAATTATGATTTTGGGTAAATTACTTCATTTCAGCCTTATCCAGTTTCCCCATGTATAAACAAGGGATATATACCTACCAAATAGGGTTTTGATAAAGATCAGAAGAAGCATGCCAGGCACTTTGCAGAGTACCTTATATGGTAAGCACTTAATATATGGCAGCTATTAACATTGTTCCCATAGTTGAGACTGTAAGTATTTCCTCATGTCCTTCACTTATTCATGCAACAAATATTCAGTAACTGGTGTCTGTGTGCCAGGTCTTTCTTAGTAAGCCCTACCTGAATTTTTCTTTCTCAAAACCTTATCTGGTATGTACTATTACCATCTCTATTTATTCTGTGTGAACAGCACTTTTAATGCCAGCATAATATTCCATCACGTCTATTTTGATTCCTGGCCCTGGCCTCCTTTCTGAGGTCCAGACCCATACATCTACCTGGATGTCCCCCAGGAATGTTAGCAGCATGTTTGGCCAATTAGCCCAGTGCCTAGCACCTAGCAAGCCCTCCATAAAAATGAGCTATTACTGGCCATCAGTGTCATTTTTAGCCCCTGCTGATCCACCTCCTCTTGCTACTCCTCAGTGGGTTCTCAGAGTCACTTATTTTCTGTCAGCAGTCTCGGCCCGGGGTTAAAGCCCTGATTTGTTGTCCCTGTGGGGAGCCCATAGAATCCAGCCTGGTTTTCCCACCTGCAGGGAAGAACTGAAGCAATAAAAATAAAGACACTCACACGCTAATCAGAGTGCCCTAAACAACCAGTTTGGTGGGGAGAATTTGCTAGCAGTAGGCAAGACATAAAGTTCCCCCACGGCAGCCTGGCAGCCTTGCTGAGTGTGCCAGCAAATGATTCCTGGGGCCTGGCTGGTGCTTCACGGGCACCGCCAGGGCCCATGGAAAAGAGCTAATTTATGCTATTAGTATAGTTACATCAACAGTGTCTGCTGAGTGTTCCAAAACTGTATTTCATGGTGTTGGGGCCAGAACAGGGAGGAGCAATTTAGAAGCCACCACCAGGGAAGCAGAGCAGAGTAGAGGTAATACCAACAGCCTCTGGGTGAGACAGGCCTGGGTTTGAGTTCCAGCTTTGCCCCTCACTAGTTGGGTGATTGCCAGCAAGTAGCTCTGTCATACTGAGCTTCTATTTCTTCACCTGTAGGGTTGGGGTGATGCTAATGATAGTTATTCGTGGAATGCTTCTTGATCAACCATTCAGGTATTCAACCATTAAAGAGTTATTCAAAAATAGGATTTTTTTTTAATACACAAAGTTATACTTCCCCACCTCACACACACACACACACACACACACACACAAACATACATTCATATAACCCTTGATGACATTAAAAAATAAACAGTACACGTATATGATCCGAAATAAATTGGAAATCACACAGTATAAAATGAAAAAAGCTTTTTTTTTGTCCGGGCAGTGGCTTGCGGAATCTTAATTCCCCGACCAGGTATTGAACCCCGACCCTCCGCCGTAAAAGTGCGGAGTCCTAACCACTGGACCGCCAGGGAATTCCCCCAAAATACTTTCATTAAAAAAAAAAAAACTACAGGGCTTCCCTGGTGGCACAGTGGTTGAGAGTCCGCCTGCCGATGCAGGGGACACGGGGTCTTGCCCCGGTCCGGGCGGAGCCCACATGCCGCGGAGCGGCTGAGTCCGTGAGCCATGGCTGCTGAGCCTGTGCGTCCGGAGCCTGGGCTCCGCAATGGGAGAGAGGCCACAGCAGTGAGAGGCCCGCGTACAGAAAAAAAAAAAAAAAAAACTACAAAAAGAGCAATTTCATAGAATTCAACCTAATATGACCAGCCACCGTTCTAAAGCTTTATAGTCCCCAACAACCCCATGACGTAGGAACAATTATTACCCTCTCCCTCGGTAATAATAAGAATTTCTCCCAAAGAGAAGAAGGACTTGGGGGCAAGTGCCGGCTACCTAAACGGCCTCCACAAGTGATTTGAAAGTTTGAGAGAAACAGAGGTCAGTACATGTAATTAATTAAGTGCTAAACAAGATTATCCGCCTGGTGTCCGAAACACGATCCCCTGGGGGGCCACACGCGGCGCAGACTTGGTCCGAAGGGCAGTCCCTCGCGGTACCAGGGGTGACCCGTTTCTCTCGCCCCGGCACGAGCCTCTACGTGCTTCCCGGGAAAGGTGAGCCGGGCTCCGCCACCTCAACCAGTCTTGCTAGAGTAGGCTTATCCCTGCGAACAAAAGCATTCGGAGAGATTGCCGCCTCAGCCACTCAACGCCGAGCCCAGGCCGGCGCCTCCAATTAGATCCGAACTTCCAATTGGTGAAGTGTTGTTGAAGAAGGTGGGACAGAGCGGGAAAGTTCCTCCTCCCTCGGGGTTTCTCAGCCAACCGCGGCGTCGGGGCGGCAGCCGCCGAGTTAGGTTGCGCCGCGTGTAGTGCTCTAGGGGGCCCGAGGGCGGGGCGGGGAGCAGGCCGGGGGCTGCCGGGAGGGGACGCTTCCCGCGGGCACGCGGAGTGAAGACGGTGACAGCCACGCGCGCACGTGCGTGCCCGGCTGCAGCGCGGCCCCGACACCTCCCTCGGCGGCTGAGAAGCGCGCGGGGTTTGGGCCTCCGGCGTCTAGGGGCCCCGTCCCCGGGCGTCACCAGCGTCCCCGGCCCCAGTCCCGGAGAGCCGGGCCGTGCCCGCCCCGTCGGTCCCCGATCGCGATCCCTTCCCGTGGCCGTCAGGGTTCGCCCCCCAACTCCCATTTCGGTTCCCGGGGCAGGGTCCTCGCGGTCCATGCTGGCCGCTGTGGGCCCGCGCCGCTCAGCCAGCTCCCGGGCCGGCCGGCCGGCCACAATGGTGGCCCTGAGGCCTGTGAGGCTCCTCCAGGGAGGCTAAAAGGTCCAGAGCGCAGGCCTCGGGGCGCAAGGGTCCCGAACCTGAGCCCCGCGCCATGGCCGGGGCCATCGCTTCCCGAATGAGCTTCAGCTCGCTCAAGAGGAAGCAGCCCAAGACGTTCACAGTGCGGATCGTCACCATGGACGCGGAGATGGAGTTCAATTGTGAGGTAACTGGCTGCAACGGGCTGCGGCGAAGGGGAGCGCGGCGGGATCCGGCCGGGTGCTGGTCCGGCACCGACGCGGACGCCCTTGCCGCGGTGACAGTGGAAGTGGAAGCTTCGGGATTCTGTTTATATCAGCTCTGGGCAAAGAGAGATGCAACCAGAACTGGAAGGGGCCATCTAGGCCCAAATTCTCATGTTAAAGATAATCGCTGCTTTTTTTCAATGGGGCTTTCGGGTTTGGAAGCACTTCCTGAAGGTTTTCATTCATTGTTACTGCAAGAGTCTGAAAGCATTCGTGGTAGCGAATTCTAGTTTTCAGTGTCACGCTTAAGCTCCAGCTCTATAGAGTTTAAACTTTATTAGATAATATTAGGTACCCCAGATATTATAAGCTGCATCTCGTTTTATTGGGAAGTCTATAGTACTTGTTTCCCTTTTTCACAGCTTAAATTTTCTGGGAAAAAACGAAACAAAACTTTGAGGAAAGAGACGGTGTCTTATACTTTCCGTACAGTTTCTATCATGATGCTAACAGTTATCATTTATTGAATACTTCCTAAATGCCAGATATTCATACACTTAATTCTCAAAACAACTCAATGAGGTAGGTACCCCAAACCATATATCTAGTAAATGGCGAAGGGGGGTTTTGATTCAAGATCTTAGCCAATACAGTACTGCCTCTCAAGTAGTTTAAGTCCTTGCTACTCAAAGTGTGGCCTGTGGACCAGCAGCATTGGCAGCAGTAACCTAAGTCAGGGGTTGGCAAACTTTTTCTGTAAAGGCCCACGTAGTAAATATTTTCAGCTTTGCCGGCTTTAGGGTCTCAGTTGCAACTACTCAACTCAGCTCTACCATGGTAGCACAAAAGCAGCCTTAGACAGGATCAACTTCTAGCATGACAGGGTGAGGAACTCCACTGACCTTGTTCCCTGTAAACTGGTAAAACATTAAAAAAAAAACCCTATTTAAACCCTCTGGAAATTGTCCTAAGGGCAAACATCAAGTGAAGAAACAGCTACTCAAGAAAATCTGAGAAAATTTGGTAAGAAAGGCAAGAGTTTGTGGTATTTGTTTTTGTTTTGGCCGAGAGGCATAAGGGATCTTAGTTCCCCTACAGAGGAAGCATGGAGTCTTAACCACTGGACTGCCAGGGAAGTCCTGAGAGTTTGTGGTATTTGAAGCAAGACCACTACTACCGTCCCTGCTCCCAGCTCTCAACAATGGCTGCAACCCAGTACACTGGGCTCCCTCTCCCCCTAGCTCCCAGTCAG
Source organism: Lipotes vexillifer (assembly GCF_000442215.2). Lineage (NCBI taxonomy): Eukaryota > Metazoa > Chordata > Mammalia > Artiodactyla > Lipotidae > Lipotes > Lipotes vexillifer. Next base: position 3,801,576 of record NW_006788040.1, read on the forward strand.
ACAGCTTTCTTCCCAGGAGGAGCATGACTTTAGGGCTTCTCCTGCCCAAGGCTACTTGCTGCTGAGGCTAAATCCTGGTTGAGTGAAGCTGAAAGATGGGGCTTCCTTCCTTCACCCAGCTCCTACTTATGGAATGGAAGCTGTACTCTGGGCATGGCCCACCAAGTGTACTGGGGTCCCAGTTGCTCTGTCCCCACCCTCAGTTTGTGAGATGGTGGTACCAGTCAGGAGAGGCAAACTGAGAAGACCTCAGGCTAGTGTGTCTCCCCCTCCCCCCTTCTATCAAGAGCTCAGAGATTTTGCCTGGAGGGAGAAGCAGGCTCCTAATCTCTTCCCAGAAAGTAGTGACTTCATTTGCAGTAGAGTGTGGAGAAATTTATGCCTAAGGGTGCTTTCAAGAACTGTGGAGGTTTTAGTGAAAGGCAGTTGGGAGGAGATTTGTGGATTTAATAAAGATACAGCCTAGACTGTAAGCAAGCTAGTTTGCAGGAGAGAATAAAACAGGTGGGAAGAGCCCTCCTGGGGTAAGAACAAATATCAAACACTAATCTCAAAAGAGCCACCTTTTGATTGGATTACTTTATAGAACAAGTTATGCCCCAGGGCACTGTTGGAAATAATAGAATAATATACCACAATTAGTGGAGTTTAACTGTTGGGTGAGACCAGGGAAAGAGAGGGAGGAGAGTCCTACTAAGACCACTGTCATCTTGGATGACTTTGGGCAAATCTAAGATAAGTCTTCCTGAGGAGCAACATCATAGGCCTTAACACTGTGAGGGGGGAAATAGATTTCACTAAAACAGTCCAGCCAGTCACTAAACAAATAAACAAGCAAATAACAGTGACCAGCCCGGTTGGGTGGGGGGGGGAACCACTCCCTAGAGTTGTTGTAAATATGTTCACAGAACTAAAAGAAAGCATGATTAAGAAGGAAGGTATAATGACATTTTTGCATCAACTAGATAGTATCAGTAAAGCAATGTGAATTATAAAAAGAACCAAATTAAAATCCTGTAATTGGGGCTTCCCTGGTGGCGCAGTGGTTAAGAATCCACCTGCCAAATGCAGGGGACACGGGTTCGAGCTCTGGTCCGGGAAGATCCCACATGCCGTGGAGCAACTAAGCCCGTGTGCCACAACTCCTGAAGCCCAGGTGCCTAGAGCCCGTGCTCTGCAACAAGAGGTGCCACCACAATGAGAAGACTGCACACCATAACAAAGAGTAGCCCCCGCTCACCACAACTAGAGAAAGCCTGTGCACAGCAACAAAGACCCAACGCAGCCAAAATAATAAAATAAATTAATTTTTAAAAGTTCTGGAATTAGAAAATACAATGACTGAAATAAAAAATTCACTAGAGGGGCTCAAGGTAGATTCCAACAGGCAGAAGAAATAATTAGTGTACTTGAAGATAGATTGATAGAGATTATGTAAGGTGAAGAGTAGAGAGAAAAAGAATGAAGAAAAGTGTACAGAGCCTCAGAGAAATGTGAGGATCATTCAGTGCACCAGCATGTGTAATGGGACTACCAGAGGAGAGGAGAGAGAAAAAATATTCCAAAAAAATTGGCTGAAACTTCCTAAATTAATTGAAAAACAATAACCTGTATATTCAGGAAGCTCAATGAACTTCAAGGAGGATAAACACAAAGAGATTCACAGACACATCATAGTAAAAATGCTGAAAGTCAGACAGGGAGAAAATCTGGAAAGCAACAAGAGAAAAATGACTTGACATTTATAAGGGAACCCCAATAAGATTAACAGCTAACTTCTCAGCAGAAGCTGTGGAGGCCAGAGGCAGTGGGATAACATTCCAAGTGCTCAAAGAAAAAACCTGTCAACTAGGAAACCTATCTCCAACATAGCTGGATATAAATGAAAAGGACATTTCAAAAACAAAGTTAAATAAAGACTTTCCCAGATAAACAAAAACAGAGACTTTGTTGTTTAAAGACCTCCCTTACAAGAAATATTAAAGGAAGCTTTTCAGGCCTAAAGCAAGTGACCCCAGATAGTAATTCAAATCCACGTGAAAAAAATCAAAGAGCACCAGTAAGTGTAATAACATAATTATAAAAGACAGTATAAATGTATATTTTCCTCCTTCTTTTAACTGATTTAAAATGCAATTATATAAAATAATTTGTATATAATATAAAATAATATTTGTATATACTATATTGTTGGGCCTATAATGTGGAAATGTAATATATGTTTAATAGGTGTGCCAATAACAGTACAAAGGAGGTGGGTGAAAACCAAGCTGTAATAGGCTAAGGAAATGATTACAGATGGTAAAGTAATAACTACAACAATGTATTGCTGGGTTTGTAACTTTAATAGATATAGTATACAATAATTATAATACTATAAAAAAGGGGGAAGGGAACAGAACTATGTAGAATAACATTTCTATATAATTGCTGCAGTTAAGCTAGTATAAATCTGAAGCTGATTTTTTTAATATATATATATATTTTAAAAATTTGTTTAATTATTTACTTTTTGGCTGCATTTGATTTTCATTGCTGCGCACGGGCTTTCTCTACTTGCAGCGAGCAGGGGCTACTCTTCATTGAGGTGCACGGGTTTCTCATTGCAGTGGCTTCTCTTGTTGTGGAGCACGGGATCTAGGCATGCAGGCTTCAGTAGTTGTGGCACGTGGGCTCAGTAGTTGTGGCTTGCGGGCTCTAGAGCGCAGGCTTAGTAGTTGTGGTGCATGGGCTTAGTTGCTCCGCGGCATGTGGGATCTTCCGGGACCAGGGCTTGAACCCATGTCTGCTGCCTTGGCAGGCGGATTCTTAACCACTGCGCCACGAGGGAAGTCCAATATATATATTTTTTGATGTGAACCATTTTTAAAGTTTTTATTGAGTTTGTTACAATTTTGCCTCTGTTTTTTGGCCCCAAGGCATGTGGGATCTTAGCTCCGCAACCAGGGGTTGAACCTGCATTGGAAGGCGAAGTCTTAACCCCTGGACCGCCAGGGAAGTCCCTCTGAAGCTGATCCTGTTAAGTCAGGATTATGTGGTTAAACCCTAGAATAACCACTTAAAAAAAAAAAAAAACTTTAAAAATACAGTGGAAAAATAAATAAATAAATAGTGGAAAAATCATTAAAGAAATTTAAATGCTTCATTAGAAACTATTCACTTAATGCAAATCAAGTAGCAAAGGAGGAATAGAGAAGTAAAAAAGACAAGAAAAACATAGAAAACAAAAAATAAAATGGAAGTTGTATCCCAAATAATTAGATAACTTAAATGAAGTGGACAAATTCCTAAAATGAAACCAGCTACCAAAAGTGACTCAAGAAGAAAGATAATCTGAATAGACCTATAACAACTGAAAGAGTAAATTAGCAATAAAAATACTACTCACAGTAAAAAAAACCCATGTTCTACCCACTAGTGGCCCAGGTGGCTTCACCACTGAATTCTACCAAACATTTCAATATCAATAAATACCAATTCTTCACAAACGTTTCCAAAAAACTAGAAGAGGAGGGACCATGTCCCAGCTCATTTTATGAGACCATCATTATCCTGATACCAAAACAAGACAAAGATAACACAAGAAAGCTAGAGATCAATATCTCTTATGAGTATGGAAGCCACAATCCTTAACAAAAATATTAGGAATCCAGCAACATATTAAAAAAACTATACTCCATAACCAAGTGAGATTTATCCCAGAAATGCAAGGTTGGTTTAACATCCAAAAATCAATTAATGTAATATATAATGTCAATAGAACAAAAAGCAGAAATTACAGGATTATCTCAATAGATGCAGAAAAAGCACTTGACAAAGTGCAACAGCATTTCATGATAAAAGCACCCAACAAAATAGGAATAGAAGGGAACAGCCCAATATCACACTTAATGGTGAAAGACTGGATGTTTACTTTTTAAGATCAGGAATAAGACAAGGATGTCCACTCTCACCACTTCTATTCAACATCGTACTGCTGGTTCTAGCCAGGACAGTTAGGCAAGACATGAAATAAAAGGCATCTATATTGGAAAGGAAGAAGTAAACCTATGTCTATTTACACATAATATTATCTTGTATACAGATATTTAAATTATTTATTTATTTAACATCTTTATTGGAGTATAATTGCTTTACAATGGTGTTAGTTTCTGCTGTATAACAAAGTGAATCAGCTATACATATACATACATCCCCATATCTCTTCCCTCTTGCATCTCCCTCCCACCCTCCCTATCCCACCCTCCCTGTCCCACCCCTTTAGGTGGACACAAAGCACCGAGCTGATCTCCCTGTGCTATGCGGCTGCTTCTCACTAGCTATCTATTTTACATTTGGTAGTGTATATATGTCCATGCCACTCTTTCACTTCATCCCAGTTTACCCTTCCCCCTCCCCATATCCTCAAATCCATTCTCTACATCTGCATCTGCCATGGCTCATGGGCCCAGCTGCTCCGCGGCATGTGGGATCTTCCCGGACCGGGGCACGAACCCATGTCCCCTGCATTGGCAGGCGGACTCTCAACCACTGCGCCACCAGGGAAGCCCTACATCTGCATCTTTATTCCTGTCCTGCCGCTAGGTTCTTCAGAACCTTTTCTTTTTAGATTCCATATATATGTGTTAGCATATGGTATTTGTTTTTCTCTTTCTGACTTACTTCATTCACTCTGTTTGACAGTCTCTAGGTCCATCCACCTCGCTACAAATAACTCAGTTTCACTTCTTTTTATGGCTGAGTAATATTGCGTTGTATATATGTGCCACATCTTCTTTATCCATTCATCTGTCGTTGGATACTGAGGTGGCTTCCATGTCCTGGCTATTGTAAATAGAGCTGCAGTGAACATTGTGGTACATGACACTTTTTGAATTATGGTTTTCTTAGGGTATATGCCCAGTAGTGGGATTGCTGGGTCATATGGTAGTTCTATTTGTAGTTTTTTAAGGAACCTCCATACTGTTCTCCATAGTGGCTGTATCAATTTACATTCCCACCAACAGTGGAAGAGGGTTCCCTTTTCTCCACACCCTCTCTAGCATTTATTGTTTGTAGATTTTTTGATGATGGCCATTCTAACTGGTGTGAGGTGATACCTTATTGTAGTTTTGATTTGCATTTCTCTAATGATTAGTGTTGTTGAGCATGCTTTCATGTGTTTGTTGGCAATCTGTATATCTTCTTTGGAGAAATGTCAATTTAGGTCCTCTGCCCATTTTTGGATTGGGTTGTTTATTTGTTTCATATTGAGCTGCATGAGCTGCTTGTATATTTTGGAATTTAATCCTTTGTCAGTTGCTTCATTTGCAAATATTTTCTACCATTCTGAGGGTTGTCTTTTTGTCCTATTTATGTTTTCCTTTGCTGTGCAAAATCTTTTAAGTTTCATTAGGTCCCAGTTGTTTATTTTTGTTTTTATTTCCATTTATCTAGGAGGTGGGTTAAAAAGGATCTTGCTGTGATTTATATCATGGAGTGTTCTGCCTATGTTTTCCTCTAAGAGTTTTATACTGTCTGGCCTTAAATTTAGGTCATTAATCCATTTTGAGTTTATTTTTGTGTATGGTGTTAGGGAGTGTTCTAATTTCATTCTTTTACATGTAGCTGTCCAGTTTTCCCAGCACCACTTATTGAAGACACTGTCTTTTCTCCATTGTATATTCTTGCCTCCTTTATCAAAGATAAGGTGACCATATGTGCATGGGTTTATCTCTGGGCTTTCTATCCTGTTCCATTGATCTATATTTCTGTTTTTGTGCCAGGACCTTACTGTCTTGATTACTGTGGCTTTGTAGTATAGTCTGAAGTCAGGGAGTCTGATTCCTCCAGCTCTGTTTTTCTTTCTCAAGATTGCTTTGGCTATTTGGGGTCTTTTGTGTTTCCATACAAATTGTGAAATTTTTTGTTCTAGTTCTGTGAAAAATGCCAGTGGTAGTTTGATAGGGCTTGTATTGAATCTGTAGATTGCTTTGGGTAGTAGAGTCATTTTCACAGTATTGATTCTTCTAGTCCAAGAACATGGTATATCTCTCCATCTGTTTGTATCATCTTTAATTTCTTTCATCAGTGTCTTACAGTTTTCTGCATACAGGTCTTTTGTCTCCTTAGGTAGGTTCATTCCTAGGTATTTTATTCTTTTTGTTGCAGTGGTAAATGGGAGTGTTTCCTTAATTTCTCTTTCAGATTTTTCATCATTAGTGTATAGGAATGCAAGAGATTTCTGTGCATTAATTTTGTATCCTGCTACTCTACCAAATTCATTGATTAGCTCTAGTAGTTTTCTGGTAGTATCTTTAGGATTCTCTATGTATAGTATCATGTCATCTGCAAACAGTGACTGTTTTACTTCTTCTTTTCCGAGTTAGATTCCTTTTATTTCTTTTTCTTCTCTGATTGCTGTGGCTAACACTTCCAAAACTATGTTGAATAATAGTGGTGAGAGTGGGCAACCTTGTCTTGTTCCTGATCTTAGAGGAAATGGTTTCAGTTTTTCACCATTGGGAATGATATTGGCTGTGCGTTTGTCATATATGGCCTTCATTATGTTGAGGTAAGTTCCCTCTATGCCTACTTTCTGGAGGGTTTTTGTCATAAATGGGTGTTGAATTTTGTTGAAAGCTTTTTCTGCATCTTTGAGATGATCATATGGTTTTTCTCCTTTGGTTTGTTAATATGGTTTATCACATTGATTGATTTGCTTATGTTGAAGAGTCCTTGCATTCCAGGGATAAACCCCACTTGATCATGTTGTATGATCTTTTAATGTGCTGTTGGATTCTGTTTGCTAGTATTTTGTTGAGGATTTTTGCATCTATGTTCATCAGTGATATTGGCCTGTAGTTTCCTTTTTTTGCAGCATCTTTGTCTGGTTTTGGTATCAGGGTGATGGTGGCCTCGTAGAATGAGTTTGGGCCTGTTCCTGTCTCTGCTATATTTTGGAAGAGTTTGAGAAGGATAGGTTTTAGCTCTTCTCTAAATGTTTGATAGAATTAGTCTATGAAGCCATCTGGTCTTGGGCTTTTGTTTGTTGGAAGATTTTTAATCACAGTTTCAATTTCAGTGCTTGTGATTTGGTGTTTATATTTTCTATTTCTTCCTCATTTGGTCTCGGAAGGTTGTGCTTTTCTAAGAAATTGTCCGTTTCTTCCAGGTTGTCCATTTTATTGGCATATAGTTGCTGTAGGAGTCTCTCATGATCCTTTGTATTTCTGCAGTGTCAGTTGTTACTTCTCCTTTTTCATTTCTAATTCTATTGATTTGAGTCTTCTCGCTTTTTTTCTTGATAAGTCTGGCTAATGGTTTATCAACTTTGTTTATGTTCTCAAAGAGCCAGCTTTTAGTTTTATTGATCTTTGCTATTGTTTCCTTCATTTCTTTTTCATTTATTTCTGATCTGATCTTTATGATTTCTTTCCTTCTGCTAACTTTGGGTTTTTTTGTTTTTCTTTCTCTAATTGCTTTAGGTGTAAGGTTAGATTGTTTATTTGAGATGTTTCTTGTTTCTTGAGGTAGGTAGATGTTTTTTTTTCTTGTATTGCTATAAACTTCCCTCTTAGAACTGCTTTTGCTGCATCCCATAGGTTTTGGGTCTTCGTGTTTGTTTGTTTGTTTTAAAATTTGTTTAGTTATTTATTTTGTCTGTGTTGGGTCTTCGTTGCAGTGCACAGGCTTTCTCTAGTTGTGATGAGTGGGGGCTACTCTTCATTTTGGTGCACGGGCTTCTCACCGAAATGACGTCTCTTGTTGCGGAGAATGGGCTCTAGGCACGTGGGCTTCCGTAATTGTGGCTCGCAGGCTCTAGAGCCCAGGCTCAGTAGCTGTGGCACACAGGCTTAGTTGCAGCATGTGAGATCTTCCCGGACCAAGGCTCGAACCTGTGTCCCCTGCATTGGCAGGTGGATTTTTAACCACTGTGCCACCAGGGACGTCCAGGTCGTTGTGTTTTTATTGTCATTTGTTTCTAAGTATTTTTTGATTTCCTCTTTGATTTCTTCAGTGATCTCTTGGTTATTTAGTAGTGCATTGTTTAGCCTCCATGTGTTTGTATTTTTTACAGATTTTTTCCTGTAATTGATATCTAGTCTCATAGCGTTGTGGTCAGAAAAGATACTTGATATGATTTCAGTTTTCTTAAATTTACCAAGGCTTGATTTGTGATTCAAGGTGTGATCCATCTTGGAGAATGTTCCATGAGCACTTGAGACAGAAGTGTAATTAGCTATTTTTGGATGGAATGTCCTATAAATATCAGTTAAGTCCATCTTGTTTAATGTATTATTTAAAGCTTGTGTTTCCTTATTACTTTTCTGTCTGGATGATCTGTCCATTGGTGTAAGTGAGGTGTTAAAGTCCCCCACTATTATTGTGTTACTGTCGATTTCCTCTTTTATAGCTGTTAGTAGTTGCCTTATGTATTGAGGTGCTCCTATGTTGGGTGCATATATATTTGTAATTGTTATATCTTCTTCTTGGATTGATCCCTTGATCATTATGTAGTGTCCTTCCTTGTCTCTTGTAACATTCTTTATTTTAAAGTCTATTTTATCTGATACGAGTATTGCTACTCCAGCTTTCTTTTGATTTCCATTTGCATGGAATATCTTTTTCCATCCCCTCCCTTTCAGTCTGGATGTGTCCCTAGGTCTGAAGTGGGTCTCTTGTAGACAGTATATATATAGGTCTTGTTTTTGTATCCATTCAGTGAGCCTGTGTCTTTTGGTTGGAGCATTTAATAGAGTCATGTTTAAGGTAATTATCGATATGTACGTCCCTATTACCATTTTCTTAATTGTTATGGGTTTGTTTTTGTAGGCCCTTTTCTTCTCTTGTGTTTCCCATGTAGAGAAGTTCCTTTAGCATTTGTTGTAGAGCTGGTTTGGTGGTGCTGAATTCTCTTAGCTTTTGCTTGTCTGTAAAGCTTTTGATTTCTCCATCAAATCTGAACAAGATCCTTGCCAGATAGAGTAATCTTGGTTGTAGGTTCTTCCCTTTCATCATTTTAAATATATTGGAAATACCATTTTACCATAATGAGAGCCAACCAGTTGTATGACTAGAATCAAAAAGACATATAGGGGACTTCCCTGGTGGCAAAGTGGTTAAGAATCTGCCTGCCAGTGCAGGTGACACGGGTTCGAGCCCTGGTCCGGGAAGATCCCACATGCCATGGAGCGACTAAGCCCATGCGCCACACCTACGGAGCCTTTGCTCTAGAGCCCGCAAGCCACAACTACTGAGCCCACGTGCTACAAGTACTGAAGCCCGCGCACCTAGAGCCCGTGCTCTGCAACAAGAGGAGCCACCGCAATGAGAAGCCTGCACACCGCAATGAAGAGTAGCCCCCGCTCACCGCAACTAGAGAAAGCCCGTGAGCAGCAACAAAGACCCAATGCAGCCAAAAATAAATAAATAAAATAAATTAAAAAAAAAGACATATAATAACAAGTGTTGGTGAGAATATGAAGAAATTGGAATCCTCATATACTGCTGGTGGTGATGTAAAATGGTGCAGGGACTTTGGAAGAGTCTGGCAGTTCCTTAAACAGTTGAACATAGAGTTACCATATGGTCCAGCAATTTTACTTGTAGGTATCTACTCAAAAGTGAAAACATGTCTATAGAGAAGCTTGTACATGAATGTTTATAGCAGTATTATTCGTAAAAGCCAAAAGGTGGAGCAACCCAGATGTCCATCAGATGATGAATGGATAAACAAAATGTGGTCTGTCTGTACAATGAGATATTATTTAGCATTAAAAAGGAAGGAGGTAACAATACATGCTACAACATGAATGAACCTTGAAAACATTATAAGTGGAAGAAGCCAGTCACAAAAGATCATATATGATTCCGTTCGTATACAAGTCTATTATAGGGATATCTATAATGAAAGTAGATTTGTGATTGCTTAGGGCTGGGAAATAAGGTGCGGGGATAGGGGCACTACAGCTAAAGAGTACAAGGTTTCTTTTTAAGGTGAATGAAAATGTTCTAAACTTGACTCTGATGGCTGCACAACTCGGTGACTATGCTAAAAACCATTTACCTGTACACTTTAAATAGGTGAATTTTAAGGTATGTGAATTATATCTCAGTAGAGCTGTTTTTTAAAAAGCAGACTTTGATAAAATTAAAAAATAATAGACATGACTTTGTTCCAATAAAACTTTCTTTATGGACATTGAAATTTGAATTTCATGTAATTTTCACAAGTGAGGAAATGTTATTAAAATTTTGGGGGGGGCGGAATTCCCTGGCAGTCCAGTGGTTAGGACTCCACGCTTTCACTGCCAAGGGCCCGGGTTCAATCCCTGGTCGGGGAACTACAATCCCACAAGCCACACAGCATGGCCAAAAAATAAAATAAAATTAAAAGTTTTTAAAACTTAAAAAATGTTTTCTTCAATCATTTAAAAATGTAAAACTCATTCTTAGTTCTCAAACTGTAATGGGTTGGACTTGTCTTGTGGGCCACAGTTTACTGACCCCTGATCAAAGTTACTATTTGATACATGTTGTGAGAGACTGACCCACAGGGAAAGGAATTTTTTGTGACATTTGTTCGGCCATAATTTTGCAATGAAAAACTCTTAGTTTTTCTTCTTTAAACAGACCCCAGACCCAAAGAGGATGGACACTATTATCAGCAATGTCGGGATTTCTCAACCTTGGCACTATTGACATTTTGGCTGGAGGGTTCTTTGTGGTGGGGACTGCCCTGTGCACTGTAGGATGTGTAGCAGCATCTCTGGCCTCCACCCATTAGATTTCAGGAGCACCTCCTACCTCGCCCCAGTTGTGACAACTAAAACATGTCTTCAGACACCGTCAACTGTCCCTGAAAGCAAAACACCCTCCTCTTCCCTCCACCCTATCCTCCACCACATTGAGGACCAGTGGAAGGAATAATAGTAGTGATATTCAGAGAGACAGACTGTTACAACATACAGCCTGTCAAGCTTTAATGTACACATAAATGACCTGAAGATCTTGGTAAAATGCAGATTCTGATTCTGTAGTTCTGCGGTTGACTGAGAATTCTGCATTTCTAACAAATTCTCGAGTGATGCCAATGCTACTGGCCCAGGGACCACACTAAAGTAGCAAAGCATTAGTAGTAGTTAAAAGTAGTAGTAGAGGGCCTTCCTGGTGGCGCAGTGCTTAAGAATCCGCATGCCAATGCTGGGGACACGGGTTCGAGCCCTGGTCTGGGAAGATCCCACATGCCACGGAGCAACTAAGCCCGTGAGCCACAAGTACTGAGCCTGCGCTCTAGAGCCCGCAAGCCACAGCTACTGAGCCTGCGTGCCACAACTACTGAAGCCCGCATGCCTAGAGCCCATGCTCCACAACCAGAGAAGCCACTGTGATGAGAAGCCCACGCACCGCAACAAAGAGTAACCCCCGCTCAGTGCAACTAGAGAAAGCCCGCGCACAGAAACGAAGACCCAACGCAGCCAAAAATAAAATAAATAAATTTATAAAAATAAAAAAGATTGTAGTAGAAAGTGCACAGGCTTTGAAATAAGACAGACCTGGGCTTGAATTCCAGCTAAGCTACTTAAAGCTTGGATAAGATACTCAAGCTCTCTGAACCTCAGTATGCACATCAGTAAAATGGAACTACTATTACTGACCCTGCAGGGTTGTTCTAAGGACGCATGGAATGCTTAGTGCTGGGCAGAAAGGAAGGGACTATAGTCAGCCTAAAGCAGGGGGCTTGGGTCACCATGGGCACTGACTGCCCTGTTATGATTTGTCCAGCCATTGTATCTCATCAAACCTCAAATTTCCAGTGAAAATACCTCTTTGTAAACCATGTTCAAATATTCTGTCGAAAATAATGGTAGTTTGATTTATGATGATGGAGAGAACTCTGAGAAGCCACTAGTCTTGCTCTCCTGCTCTATTTTTATGTTGTACATTAACTGAGCAAGATGCTAATGTGAGAAGATGCTAATGCAAAGATGCATTTTGAAAAAAAGAGAGATGGTACTTGAGGAATTCTTGGTTTTATTGAGGTCAAATGTAGGTGGCTTTCTAAGAAGGACTCAATTTCAGAACCAGTGGTAGTTAACATACGAATCATGTTAATGATGCTAATCATTTCAGACTTTTTTGCTTCAGAGATAGGGGGAAAAATCTCTTTCTTGCACCACTTTCTGCATTGCATAATTGGCTTGATGCTGTGGAGGATTTTTCCACTTGAAAGATTTGATAGTTTTCATTTTGAGAAAGTGGGTGCTGAATGTAATTTGCCAGGAGGCTAAATGGTTTTGTTACTTCTTTTCTAGGTAGGAATTTTACTCTGATAATTCAATCTATCAGTAAGAAGAGGCAAATATGAAAAATTTCTCGAACTTGAGTTGTGAGAGATCCTAATACCATCTTATATCAAAACCAAAGCCTCCTTCTCCTGTTTGTTGGCATCCCAATCATTTTCACATACCCAAGCACAATTATGATTGGATTAAATACCAACATTACAGATCATTCCAGCATACAAGTGGACATACAGTGGTCCATAACGGGCGGAACTTTCAAAAGGAGAAGACAGAACAACTCTGGTGATTTCAGTAAGATGTTAAATCCTAGACACCCCAAGATCGAGGCAAATGATTCCCTTCCAGGATGTAAACTCCAGGAGGGAGTTCAAACTGATGTTTGAACCCTGGCTTCTCTGTGGAGCTCTTCTGTGACCTTGGGCAAATCTCTTTTTTTCTCCCAGGCCTCATTTCTTCCACTGTAAAACAGGGGGAAGAACTTGATTTCAAAGGCTCTCAGCTTCACATCCTATTTTAGGTGATCTGGGCAGAAGAAGCTCGTTGTGCAACTTGCTGTTTCACATTTTCCTTCTTAGGTAGGAAGTCATTTCAGGGTTTGAGCATGTAGGTATGAGAAAATCTGCTAGAGGACAGAACAAATATTGCTTAGGGAAAAGAGCCAGCATCCTGATGGGGTATGTTGGCTTAGGTGGAAGGAAGACCCACCACTGTCCCCGTCTCCCTGATTGATCTTAGACTTACCTCTCTAAACCTAAATACTATTATTCTAAATGAGAATAATAGTATTTTCTTATAGGATTGTTTTAAGGCATGAACGAGGTAGACCTTTACAGGCACTTAGCCCAAGGCCCGACCATAGTAACCACTTGGTAAACATTAGCTTCCTATCATGAGTTGGGAGTGTGAGAATAAAGAGGAAAGGTCTCATGCTAGAGGCGCTGTAAATTTTCTCCTTTAATCATCTCCTTCATTTTCTTTGAATCTTCTTCAGGTTATCCATGGCTTTGTAATTGTAGACCCTCTAGACTCCACAATTAGTCTAAATATAGTGAGCTTTACCTTATGCCATATACTTAAGGATCTTTTTTGTAATGTGCTCTATAATTGGTCTCTATTTAGCTTGATGTCCACTGTGATAGCAGGATTCTTTTCTGATTTCTGCCATGCTTAATTATTCTCCATTCCTTTGTCCCCCATGTGTCATTTTGAAATTTTTCTCTTTTGTTTTTGATGACTTCTCCAATTATTCATGCTAGTTTTGCATTCTTCTCCAAGAACATTTTTGGTGCTTGTTTATTCTTAATTTCAGAAGTTAAAAAAGCATTTGCGGTCTTAAAAACCCAGGATTGAGTTTTCTCAGAGCTGGTAATCATTTTAGCCAGCTGATGATGAGGCTTCTCTGGTTTGTGACAGGATGATGTGTTCCATCCTCCTGTCTGTGCTTTGTCTGATTTAGATTCTAAGTCCACATGTTTTAGTACTTTTTAAAAAAATTTTTTTAATTTTTGGCTGCGTTGGGTCTTCGTTGCTGCGTGTGGCTTTCTCTAGTTGTGGCGAGCAGGGGCTACTCTTCATTGTGGCGTGCGGGCTTCTCATTACAGTGGCTTCTCTTGTTGTGGAGCGCAGGCTCTAGGTGCACAGGCTTCAGTAGTTGTGGCTCGCAGGTTCTAGAGCGCGGGCTTAGTAGTTGTGGCTCACGGGCTTCGTTGCTCCTCGGCATGTGGGATCTTCCAGGCCCAGGGCTCGAACCCATGTCCCCTGCATTGGCATGCGGATTCTTAACCACTGCACCACCAAGGAAGCCCGCTTTAGTACATTTTTGTCAAGCAAAAATTTATTACCAATTTAGTGCTGACCTCGGGAAATCTTCGGTCACCTGTGCTGAGTTGAGGCACCTGTCCTAGTTCAGGAATCACTCGACACCACTAGGTGGGGTCAGAGCACATCATTTCTAAAGGAATTGGCCTTTTTTCTCTCCTTTTTTTGAAGTACTTTTAAATATAAATTACAATATTCACAGAGTCCAGGGCAGGAGGAGTTAATCCACTAGGTAACACTTAGTCATGGGTGGTGTTTCAGAGTCTGTTCATTTTACTTCATGTTTAGGCATTTGAAATTGAGCTTTGTGCTGCCAGCACTGAATTTACTATTGTTTCCTATTCATAGCTCTCCGCAGAGTTCTTATTCTCAGTGTTTGAAACATTTTTTTTTAACATCTTTATTGGAGTATAATTGCTTTACTATGGTGTGTTAGTTTTTGCTTTATAATGGTGAATCAGTTATACATATACATATGTTCCCATATCTCTTCCCTCTTGCGTCTCCCTCCCTCCCACCCTCCCTATCTCACCCCTCTAGGTGGTCACAAAGCACCGAGCTGATCTCCCTGTGCTATGCGGCTGCTTCCCACTAGCTATCTATTTTACGTTTGGTAGTGTATATATGTCCATGCCACTCTCTCACTTTGTCCCAGCTTACCCTTCCCCCTCCCCATATCCTCAAGTCCATGCTCTAGTAGGAAACATTTGTATTCATTGGTAATTGCTGAATATCAACAGCATGCTTGGTGCTAAAAAACTTGTATTTTTCATTAACATGACAATCACCATTTTTGTTGCATTAGAGAGTTCATTATTGTAAGTCAACTCCTGATTATTAGTAGTAAGGAACATGATTGCAGTGGCAGTACCTGAGTAAGGGAAAGTAGAAAGCACACAGAAATTAAGTGTTAAGGGTCATTGACATCCCCCCAAATGATTTTAAGATATAGAATGGGATGTTAAAGCATTAAAAGAAAATGATTATAGCAGTGAAAAAAGTACTCCACGGTTTATACAAAACATCTCAAGCTCGCAGACTCAGAGGGTATTAATCCTGAAAGCCCACTTGATGAGTGTGGAAGCTGAGACCCAGAGAGGTTAAGCGACTTTCCCAACACAGCGGGTTTGGGTGTTTTATAGCTATTTGACAAGGCCACGATTGCCCTCATGTTGTGAGTTAAATTCCAAAGATAGAGATTGTCTTCTTTACTTTGGAGGAATTGCAATGCTTTTATAGCATATAACTATTGTTTCTTTTTGCTTTGTCATCTGTCAGCTGACTTTCAAAGCTTCAAGCCTCTCATCTTTTTTCACAGTATTATAAAATTTGGGCCTTGCATGGGGGCACAATTGATTGACAGGTGAAGAAACTGAGGCGCAGTTGAGCTGCGTGGCTCACCCAAGGTTGTGCATGGTGGAGGGGGGAGTTTAGGATGCAGATTCCCTCTCTGGGCTCACGGCCGCTGCTAGAACCTGTCTCCACTAAAGCAGGCAATGTGCCAGGAGCTGCAAACATAAGAACTTTTCTCCCCCCAAAAAATCTATAATTCATTTTGTTTTGAAAGACTTCTCAGAGTTTAAAACCTCCGTTTTGTGGCTTGCCGAGGCGCTGTGATCTGTTTCTTACTGGTGTCTTGTTCTGTGGAAATTTTTCTTGGTAGGCTTTTTGAGATTTAGATTTCCTTGCCAAGGTATTTTTAGAAAGTGGAGATCAGTATGTGTCCCCAAAGGGGGGGTGGTATATACCTCCAGGCCCAATTATGCAATTAGAATTTTAATGAGGAGTGTCATAAATTTCTTGCTTCATTGCAATCATTACCTAGAAGACTGTTCTACTCAGAAGGCTCAGCTTAGGTATCATCATCATTATCATCAACATCATCAGCCAACCACAAGCATTTGTGAAGTGGCCACAGATTATACAGCACTTGTGTGGGTCCTGGGAGACTTAGAGAGAGAGAAAGAGGAAGGGAGAAGGGGAGAGAGAGAGAGGGGGGGGGGGGGGGGGGGGGGGGGGGGGGTGGGAGTGTGTGTGTGTGTGTGTGTGTGTGTGTGTGTGTGTGTGTGTTAGCCCTTGTCTTCAAGGAGTTTATGATCTGCAGAATTGCAGGAAGGACAGGAATCTTGGGCAGAGACAGACACCTCATTTTTCCGTGTATGTAAAGTACATACTAACTCACATATCTGGTATTGTATGCGGGGGAGGGAGACAGTGGCGAGATAAAGAAGGGATCTTAGAAAGGTCTGGTTGTGGGTAACTAGAGGCATGTAGGTTTGCTGACCAGGGAGGGCACAGGCTGCCTTGTAACAAGGCAGAGCAGTTGGTTGGAGGAGAGAGGAAGTATTTGGTGGAGGGCCTTGAAACCAATGATTTAAATACATTCAGCATACTAACAGCGATGATTGGAGGGCTGGGAGAGGAAAATTACTTGCTGTGGTTGATTATGGCAGAAACTGACAGGGCAAGATTGGAATTGAGTGTTTTGTTTTGTTTTGTTTTCGCAAAAAGGAGGTTTGTGAGATTTTGTGCAGATCGAGGTAAGGGATTTGGGGGTCGTGATTGGTAGAGCAAAGAGACGAGTCTTTTTTTGGCTAAAATCTTGTTTCTGTTTGGAGGGTCTCCTTTTCCCTCAGAAATAATGGCTGATTAGGAGTGGTGTGTGTGTGTCCTTACCACGACAGGAAACACAGACATGAGACACAGAACCTGCTTCCATGGTATGAGTCGGGGCGGGTCGGTTTTACACCCCCATTACTGCACTCTTTTATCCTCTTTGATTAACTGGAATAGATTTTAATGGGACTCATTATTCACTGCTGCACAGCAAAATCATTTTTATAACTCTTTCCATTGTGTTTATCTTGTAAATGGAGGTGTTTGGCATCTGTTTTTTCAAAACAGACCAATAAAAGTTGTATTTAGGTTTGGATTTGGCACATCAGCATCTTAAATTCTCAACTCTTCTCTGAAATCAGTTCTCGTAGGGCAGCCACGACTGCAAAAGTCAACTAGGGGTGAACGTGGAGAGGGGAGATCACAGCCCTCCTTGCTCTCGCGTTCCGGAAATCACGGTAAACACGCTACATGTGTCCTGAGCCTGGGGAGGTACAGTCCCTTCTATTGCTCTATCTGTAAGGGAGCTAACCTTTCAATAGTTTTTATGGAAAATGCTGGGGCAGCTTGTGAACTAATTAGAAGAAACCCTGATAAGTGAATGCCGGGTCTGTCCGTCGGTTCTCTTTCCTCTTCTGTGGAGTAGACAGCCAGTCAAATAGCATCTCTTGTGTGGCTGATAATCCTGTCCCCCGACATCTATGAAATGGGATGTCACTTCTCTGCTGGCTTCTCCAGGTCTGAGTCTTCTCTGTAAAGCTGAAGTTTCTCTGGGGCTTCTGATTCTCAGGCATTTCACACATGGCAGCCACATTCAATTCTCTGCACGGCCCACAGAAAGCAGTGCGAGAAATGCAATGCGAAGGCTGCCAAAGCCAAAAAAACAAGTGATGGTTTTAGGGTTGTGAGTCTAAACCTGGCCTGTTGTAAGAAGATGTCTCAGACGTTATTCAAAATGCTTCCCCGGTTAATAGACCCTGATTGGTCCTGTAGGTTATTGGTGCCAGTTGCTTCCAACAACAGAAAAGTGCTGCATTCCAGCTACGTTCCTGCTGCAGAGCCTAAGTGCTTAGTGCTATTTCCTTAAAACATTTGAGGTTGATAAATGACAAGCACTTCACGCTGGGTAAAGCTCATAAATCCAGCCCCTACAAAAGATAACAAGCTGACGGCACTTAGTCCTGTTTATAAAGTTCATACACATCCATCTGTGATAGAGGCACGGGATGGATCTGGGAAATAGCACCGCAGCCCGTTAAAGTAATGCAAGAACACAGCCACGATGCAAGACGCGCCGTGTGCCCAGACTCCCTGCCATTTGCCCTGAGCTTCAAGGGCATCTGGAGGCCGAGGCCCACAGAGCTGGAGCCCACACGCCATGGAGTCCGGCTTCTTCCTGCAAATCTCCTTTCTCCCTCCCTCCACCGCTCCTTTTCTGCCTGCAAGATGAGCCCCTGCCTCGTCGCCTCCCTCCCTTCGCTGGTCTGAGCAGAGGTGGGGGTGAGGGGGTATGTGGAGCAGTGGAACACTTGCCCCAGGGCAGAAGAGATGAGTTCAGGTGAACATTTCATCAGCACCAGGGGCTGTTCTCTTTTTGGCAATCTGTTCGGGAAAAATGACAAACCCTCCAAAAAGGCCTGTAAGTAGCATAAGTGCAAAGCCTGAATGGCTTATGTGCTAGCAGGTATCAGAAGAGAAAATGTTTTAATAAAAAAAGAAACACGAGACTCATCCCACTGGTCGTGGCTCCTTAGAGACGTGGCAGGTATTGTTCAGGGGGGCCTGGCCGCTCAGAGCAGGGACTGAACGACCCAGGCCCTAAGTGGCCGTGGTGGGTGCAAGCTGTCACACGCGTGGGGCTGAAGCCATGTACACAGTACTGCACTGAACATTCAGTACTGCAGATAGGACAGTCACGCTGCTTGTCAGATACCAGAAGAACACAAAGAGCGTTCCTTCACTTGACAACAGCCTGGACCCAAGCGGCAGACATGCTGTTCCCTCCGGCTGGAGTGACCTCTCTTCCTTCAGCCCCTTCACCAGAGGACCAGCTGCTGCCTGGCTTTTGAGACCCAGCTCAGACAGCATCTCCCCAGGGAAGCCACTCACCCCACAGACACCCAGGCCCGAGCTGTGTTCCCTCAGTCCTCTGTTCTGTGAGCATTTGCCAGGTTGCACTTTCCTTATCTGTTCGCCTGTCTTCCCCATCAGCCGTGAATAGGGACAGCGTCTTGTCCCAGATTCATCATTCATCTCTGGGGCCGAGTGCAGTGACTAGGATGTAGTGGGTGCTCAATAAATGCTTGTCAAGTGAGTGATGGCGTGGTTAGCCCGATGAGAATTGATGGTGCCCTTTCTGATCTGCCATCCATCATGCGTGGAGTGGAACACAACTGGAGGCTTTAAACGATGCCCCTTGAGAATATAAGAAGAGGCGGGGTTAGAATGAGTAATCACCACCTTTTATTGAGTATTTACTGTGGCACCTTCTTAGGCTTTTCAAATGTATCAGTGCACTTAATCCTGAGATCAATCTGCTAAAACAGGTTCTGTTTATTATCCCTGTTGCAAAGCACAAGGAAGTTCAATAACTTGCCCAAGGTCACACAGCGCCAGCACTGAGATTCATACCCATGTTAGATAACCACTGTTTCTCTCTGCCTTTTAGACTGGTTCCTGGAAGGAATTAAGCCCTAATCTTCGGAAGCATCCATCTTATGTAATGATTTAACTTCTCTCCTGTACATCTAGAATGGTACGAGTTATGTTCCATCCTAGGGAAAAAGGAGAAAACAGCCACTCAGACAGCTTTCTGTGGTTCACACGACAGGTCAGAGTTAGGAGACAAAGAATTGGCTTTATTTTAATTTTATTTTTATTTTTATTTTTGGCCATGCCATATGGCCTTCGGGATCTTAGTTCCCCAACCGTGCCCCCTGCAGTGGAAGCGTGGAGTCCTAACCACTGGACTACCAGAGAATTCCCAAGAATTGATTTTATTTGTTTGCTTTTTTTTTTTTTGTGGTACGCGGGCCTCTCACTGTTGTGGCCTGTCCCGTTGCAGAGCACAGGCTCCGGACGCGCAGGCTCAGTGGCCATGGCTCACGGACCCAGCCGCTCTGCAGCATGTGGGATCTTCCCCGACCGGGGCACGAACCCGTGTCCCTTGCATCGGCAGGCGGACTCTCAACCACTGCGCCACCAGGGAAGCTCCCAAGAATTGATTTTAGACGGTAGTTGAAAGCACAGCCAAGTGTTCCCCAGCCTCTGTTCTCCAGCCAAACTGAACTACAATATTGTCATTTCCTACAAGAACCATCTAGACCTCTAGACCTTTGCATATGCTCTTCCCTCTGCCGGTAACACACTTCCCTGCTCTCTCTTCCTTCCCCAAGGCTGGTCTTCACTTGGCTTCTCTTTCCCACCAGTTCAGATGCCATTGCCCACCCCTTCAAGATAGAGGGTCTCTCCAGTCCCTGATGTCCCTGTTGTGGCACTGGGTGCTATAGTGCTGACCACCACACCCGGGGTTGATTTGTGTGTGGGGCGAGGGGAATGATTATCTGTTTCTGACAGGTTCACACCCTGGGCCTGTTGTTTTCTGTCCCCCATTTATCCCCTGCACCTCGGCTGGTGCTCGGACACAGCGTGTGTTCACTAAATGTTTGTCAAAGGAGTGGACGAATGGGGGTTCATTTTGCTTTACACTTTTGAGCCTCGGGGTTTTGAAGTGGTCAAGTCTGTTCTGTCACACAGCCATTGTTTGCCACGTCTTGTGTGTACACACTCGGCGGGTGCCGTGGGGAGTAGAGAGATGACCGGCGTTGCTCTTGTTCTGAGGCGCCTACGATCTAGGGAGATGCTTAGGTGGTCACATCACCTTCCCACATCAGCACAGCACAGTGGACCAGTGATAGAACTGGAGGTGGCCGTGCTCATGCTCTTGCGAGTCGGCAGCACCAAGGAAGCCCCGTCGCAACCCAAGACCTCCCGTCCTCAGGGTGTCCCAAGAACCACCAGGAGTAACTGTGACTGGTGGTTCTTGTTTGTGAAGAAGTAGAAACCCAAATTAGGAAGACTAAGCAAGCCTCATACATTTGGGGAAGGCATGTTGAAAAGTGCACCCTCATGTAGGTAACAACACATTGGAGGTTAGATTTAGCCCAAGAGAAAAACTTAATGACTTAAAACTAGAACACTTTATTTTGTAAATAGAGCTAAGACTTAAAATCAGGTGTATTTAAGACATCTCTACTTGGTTTCCTCAGGCACCCTATGTTACTTTGTCTAGAACTTAATTACTCATCTGTTTCCCTCAAAACTTGCTGCTCCTGCTTCTCCTGTCTTCCATCCCTCCTCTACTGGAACCACCTGATGCTCAAGCCAGGAATTCAGGTGTTCCTCTCGATGCTTTTCTAGTTCTCAGGCTTTCTCTCCTTCGCACTGCCTTCATCAAGGCGGGAGTTGGCCTCCCTTCTGCCCTTCTTGATTCCAAGCTCCTTTCCTCCAACCCATTCTCCACCCTGTTGTTAGTGCACATTATAGAATGCAGGTCTGATCCCATCATTCCTCTGCCTCTGGGTATATGGAGAATCCTGGTCCATCCCCACCAGGCCCACTGAGTTCAGGCTGTCTGTTTCACCTCTGCCAGATGACATGCAGTTCCCTGTAGAGATCATGACGTTTGTCTGTTTTTAGACTTATTTCCTTTTCTCCTTTAACTAATTCTCCCTTGTTCTTTAAAGCTTTTTCCAATCTGGGTCGTTACTTGAGTCTTCGGCAGGGAACATTCTTCCAGAATTTCACATCCTCAGTGTCTAATATTGCTGGGCACATAGGATGTGCTGTGTAATGCTTGCTGAAAGATTAGCTGAGAGGATGGGGAGTTCCCTGGTGGCCTAGTGGTTAGGATTCCAGGCTTTCACTGCTGTGGACAGTGTTCAATCCCTGGTCGGGGAACTGAGATCCCACAGGCCTCGAGGTACAGCCAAAAAAAGGATTAGATGAGAGGAAGCAGAGGCTTTAATTCACATTGAGCTGTAAAGGAGCAATAAATAGCTGGCTCTTCTGAAAATGGCTTTTGTTTTAAGGTGGGAGAAGAGTGTTAAGATACCAGTTACTTTACTGGAAAAGGTGTCTGGGGAGTGCTGGAGGAGAGCAAGATGAAAGGAACCCCACAGAGCAGAAAAAGGCGATCTGGGGGGTTGCCTACCTTAGAGCACCAAGAAGGCCAGTTGTCTGCCGTAGCAGGCTGCCGAAGAATGTTTCCTTATACAGGAAGGGGACAGGTCTACTGTGGGTAATTAATTACTCAGACTCATTTACAATTTGACACCCTACAATTCTTAAAGTTGAAAATATAAGCCAGGCATTCTGAATCGGTGTGAAAATTTTTCTCCTCTCTTCACTTTATTGCAAGCTCCATAGTAGCAAAGACATTGTCTCTGCATTCAACAGAGACAATTTTGCATTTTAGAAACAAGGAAGTAGAAAACTGCATTAATATGAGATTATGTTTGAGAATTTAAGCTCCCAGATCAGGAAATCCACTCAGCATTCTCTTGGTAGCTCTCGTTTAGATGCACCACACACCCACTTGCAGACAGCCCCTTTTGTGCCAGAGCCCGCCCTGCGGTGGCCGTGAGTTATGGCGGATTGAGGATCATTACCTTGATCTTCTTGGCCCTTGGGTATTTCACTTCTCCAAGTTAATGTGTGCTCTTAAGTGTTACATTATCTTGTAGCAAAGTAGTCATTTATAATTTATATACTATGTACTGGCTTAAAATAGAAACAAGAGGATAATCAGCATCCTGAAGCTCCTAGTTTTCCAAAATAACATTTCCTCAGTGAAGTCCGCCTGTAGGAATCAAAACCTACCGTGAATTAAAAAACCCTTTGTCCCAGTGTCAGACTGGGACACAGGTGTGCCAACAAGCATTATTAAGCCTTACAAAAGGGGAAGATCATCTTTTAAAAATAAAACATTTTATTTTATTTTACTCAAAATAATTTCTAAAGAACTCAACCTTTGTAGTGTTGCAGGGGCCCTACTGAAGTCACAGAAAGGGGACGGGGGCAGAGCTAGAGCGTCTTTTGGAGAAGGGCAAAAGCTAATCCATATCTCCACCCCGTGTCTGCTGCAGTTTTTTTTTTTTTTTTTTTTTTTTTGTATGAAAAAAAAAGCAACAGAAACAACTAAAGCCTCATGCTCTATTCTCTCAACTCTGCTCAGAGGTAACCATTATGCTTTAGTTACTATGTGTTGTTCCTCTGTATGTTTTTGGTTTTTTTATTACCTGTATGTCCATGGTATCTTAAATTTTTACATAGATAACATCATCTTGTATATTATCTTTTTGCAATTTGCTTGCTTCACCAAACATTACAGTTTTGATATTTTTTATGCTGATGTTTTAGAACAAAGTCATGGATTTTAACTTCTGTCATGTTCTAAGCTATCAGACAGGTATTCTTTTCAATAGATTATTTGTATATCCCTGTGCCAGTAACACATTTTTGAGTAATATAGCCTTATAGTAAACATCTTTATTGGGGTATAATTGCTTTACAATGGTGTGTTAGTTTCTGCTTTATAACAGAGTGAGTCAGTTATACATATATATATGTTCCCATATCTCTTCCCTCTTTGTCTCCCTCCCTCCCACCCTCCCTATCCCACCCCTCCAGACAGCCACAAAGAACCGAGCCGGTTTCCCTGTGCCATGCGGCTGCTTCCCACTGGCTATCTACCTTACGTTTGTTAGTATATATATGTCCATGTCTCTCTCTCGCCCTAACACACCTCACCCTTCCCCCTCCCCATATCCTCAAGTCTGTTCTCCAGTAGGTCTCTGTCTTTATTCCTGTTTTACCCCTAGGTTCTTCATAACATTTTTTTTTCTTAAATTCCATATATATGTGTTAGCATACGGTATTTGTCCTTCTCTTTCTGACTTACTTCACTCCGTATGACAGACTCTAGATCTATCCACCTCATTACAAATAGCTCAATTTCGTTTCTTTTTATGGCTGAGTAATATTCCATTGTATATATGTGCCACATCTTCTTTATCCATTCATCCGACGACGGGCACTTAGGTTGTTTCCTTCCATCTAGGCTGCTCCTTTGCTCTTTGACTTTGAATATACACACGGAGAAGGATGGGCTTTCCTGTTGAGTTCCTCGTAGGGAACACGCCATCCATTCACATATATTAAAAATAGAAGGCCTGGGCCTCCCTGGTGGCGCAGTGGTTGAGAGTCCGCCTGCCGATGCAGGGGATACGGGTTCGTGCCCCGGTCCGGGAGGATCCCACATGCTGCGGAGCCATGGCCGCTGAGCTTGCGCGTCCGGCAAGGGGAGAGGCCACGACAGTGAGAGGCCCACGTATTGCAAAAAAAAAAAAAAAAATAGAAGGCCTGCTTGAAAAATCCTCTAGAATCAGGTTTTAGCAAACACCAATCAGATTTTAGAGGTCTTATTTTTTTTCCTTCTTGCTTTTATAAGAAGTCTCTGAACCCTGAACTTTCCCCAGTTCCTTTTCATTGTGCATCTTCAGTGTGCCAGGACCTTGGGTGGAAATTTCTAATGAGCAGGAGGAGGACAGACGCCCCTGCAGTCAGGTGGTCTTCCTCTTCCG
>NW_006788040.1:3825956-3829070 GCF_000442215.2 Lipotes vexillifer
TCCGATGTCTGGCGACCTCGTATTTGAATCCACCATCTGTGACCACCATCTCCGTGATGTGTCTTGTGCTCATCTCTGTACCCAGGTGTGCATTTGAATGTCCACCTGATACTTGGGGGTCTAGGCCAGCAGCCGCTATGGGTGGCTGCATCACGGGTGGCAACATTTAATAAGCTCCTGGGTATTTTCTTCCCTTATTATGATATTGAACCTGCTTTTCTGGCCACAAGATTGAAGAGCTGAGAAATGGGTTTAGCAGCCATCGCTTCAGGTCCTTTTGAAAATGAGGCTACGGGATTAGCACACTATAGTATATTCCTGTCTGTTTGTCCCCTGGGTTTCGATACAAGAGTTTGAAGTTGCTGCATGTGGCTGTGGGTGGACACCTCCTCTTTGGCCTTGGTTACACATCATGATGGGGAGAGACCCGTGATTGGACTGGCTGGTCTCTAGTGGTTCTTTTTCCCCATGATTTGTGACGTCAGTTACAACTTCTTACCCTATGTTGCGTTTTTTTAAAAAATCAAGTAAAACTAGTCTTTACATTTTAAAAAGCTAGCCTTTTTAAAGGGCAGAGTCATGATTAAAAAGAAAATCAACAACAAAATCTTGAGGAAACGAATGTCTCTAGAAGCTAACCTTGGGTTAACGGTAGAAGCTTGACTCTCTTAAATGTGGACGTTATTTACCAGCTTTCCTAAATTAGCGGCTTTGGGCATATTAAGATCTGTAAGGAACTGTCCAAGGGAGGTATTGTGTATGCTTTGCAGTGATTAAGCCATTAAGCTCTAATTATTATTTTCCCACTCATGGTTTTGTGTAGGAAGGTTTACAATTATTTAGGAATTCTGTGCTCCTCAGCCATCTTAGCGTCATCCCCACCTTTCAGAACCTGAGGTGGGGGGAGCAGAGAAAAGGTTTTCCTGTGAGCAGATTACCACTTGGGCTCAGCTGTCTTCCCCTGTTGGTTTGTTCCCTTGCAGATGAAGTGGAAGGGGAAGGACCTGTTTGACTTGGTGTGCCGGACCCTGGGGCTTCGGGAAACCTGGTTCTTTGGCCTGCAGTATACAATCAAGGACACCGTGGCCTGGCTCAAGATGGACAAGAAGGTGGGCCCAGACCCTGATGACACCAGTGGGGCTGGCATGGGCTCTGGATTTCCCCTGAGCATGTGTCTAGCTTATTGTTCATCATGGGGCATTATAGGTACACAGCAGAGAGAGGGGCGGGTTGCGGAGGAAGTTATAAGGGACAGGATGCGGGCCTAGGGAGGCCCCGCCCCTGTTGCTCACCGGCTACCCCGGGGCCTGCAGAACCACCCAGGACTGACCAGCTGCCATCCCTGGCTTCTTCCTTGTTGTCACTGGGTGTCACCTGATTGCTTCAGGCTTAATGCCATTCTGTTGACTGAGCCATGAGTCAGGCTTCGTGGATAATATTATCGTTTTGGGTTTTTTCCCCACAATTTATGTCTTTGAAAGATTTTCTTGGGGCTCCTGTTCTTTAGGGAATTTTTTAGAGTATTTTTGAGAAACACCATGGCCCAACTCAATTTATTCATTAACATGATCTAAGGAATAAAGAGTGCCCTGGTTCCTGCGGTGAAGGAAGAATGTCTGTTTTGTTTTCATGATATTCTGGGGCTTCTGAGGCCTGGCGTACAAGTCTGGACTCCCAGCAGTTCTAATGTGGCTTAGAAATGGATATTGCCTTG
This sequence comes from Lipotes vexillifer, assembly GCF_000442215.2. Taxonomy (NCBI): domain Eukaryota; kingdom Metazoa; phylum Chordata; class Mammalia; order Artiodactyla; family Lipotidae; genus Lipotes; species Lipotes vexillifer. The sequence continues at coordinate 3,827,671 of NW_006788040.1, forward strand.
GGGAACTGCCCTCTGCGTGGGTTCTTATGTGCTCACAAAGACGCTGTCACCTACTTACCTGCCAACCTATCCATGGAGACGCTGAGAGCAGGGCCGTATGTTTTAATCAGTGACTCCTAAAAGACCCCTGAATCTCTGAGTAAGTCAGTGTCTCATTTTTTACCCCCAATTACCCCCTGCAATTGCCTACCTCATTCTATTATCTACTACTTTGCATGATAAACAGTGAAAGCCTCCCATCTAATACCAGTTTGACTCTAAACTCAGGCGTTCAAATTGTGTTTACATATGTACACAGTAATCTGAATCTTCACGTTGGGGTCCCTGCTGGTTATAAGTTTCACATGGTAATTCCCAACGATCACAAATGTCCAAGTGCTGCCATGCCAGCAAGAGCGTCCTAGATCAGGTTTATTTTGAATCTCTTGGGCACCACGACCAGGAATTTGGGCAGGAGCCTGGAGAGTTATCTACCAAAGACAGCAAAACCTTCAGTATCATTTTGTGACTCTCGGCAAAGTAAATTTGAAATCGTACCTGAGTGTTGGCCAAATGGATATTAGATTTGGGGCCTCAGGAGCCATGGAGCCTGCTGCTCAAAGGAAATAAATTATGACACATGTTAATGGAGACTTGTAGCCTGTCACATGGCATGTTTATGTCCTGAGATGAAATTCATTCTGGAGAGCAGATGGCTCAAGCTTTCCAGTGGGTGGATGAAATTGTTAGAATATTAAAGGCAGAGTGGTTTACTGGCTGTGCTCAAGTATTTCGTGGGGCATCTCTAGAGGTTCCTTGAAACAAAGGGTTGCCATGATGGACGTGTTTCACTTTTGTTGCTCAGTTAATGTTTAGATGATTTCACAAATATCTAGTTCATCATCTCTAAGCTCCATTCCAGTATGGACCTAAATGTTGTAGGTAGTCAGCAAGACAAAAGAGTAAAGGAAGATTCCACTACTTGAGAAAATTAAAAAACCTTCAGCCTACCGTAAAGGATAGTGCCCAAGGCCTTTGAGTTGTAAATTTCTAGTTTTTAGCTATCTCTGTGGCCTTGAAAACATTTGTGCCTGAATCATCTTAGCTCCACTCACCACTTGGGGATATTGATTAATTTGATTAATTCACCATGTGAAGTGAATATTACCTCCTGTTATAGATGGCTTTGTGAATTCTTCAAACTGTAGAATCACAACCTTTGGGAAATGTGATCAATTTAGAAGGGAGGAAAATGTTTATACACTACCTGCAGAAGGTCCTTTGATGGTGGCCTGGGAGGGAGAGGGGCGAAACTAGCTTGTTTTTCTTTTGCTCTGCAATTCCGCAGGTGCTGGATCATGACGTTTCAAAGGAAGAGCCCGTCACCTTTCACTTCCTGGCCAAATTTTATCCTGAGAATG
>NW_006788040.1:3829080-3839110 GCF_000442215.2 Lipotes vexillifer
GAGGAGCTGGTTCAGGAGATCACGCAACATTTATTCTTCTTACAGGTACCCCTTTCCATGCTACCCCTCTGATCTTGAGAGAACCGCCCCCAGGGGTAGCCGCAGAGGCAGCCTGGGCCAACCCCTCGGATTTGACCACAAATGCCTCCACATTGTGAAAATGTTCTCCCTCTGGAAAGCCAGTCCCTTTGGTTCTGTAATGAAAAACAGTCTTCAGGACAGAACTATACTTGAGTAATGATAATTGGTATCAAATGAAATTGCAAAAGTATGATGGCGAAAGAACACATACAAGTAGCTCCCTAACTAGAAACATCTTTTTTTTTTTTTTTTGCGGTATGCGGGCCTCTCACTGTTGTGGCCTCTCCCGTTGCGGGGCACAGGCTCCGGACACGCAGGCTCAGTGGCCATGGCTCACGGGCCCAGCCGCTCCGCGGCATGTGGGATCTTCCCGGACCAGGGCACGAACCCATGTCCCCTGCATCGGCAGGCGGACTCTCAACCACTGCGCCACCAGGGAAGCCCTAGAAACATCTTTGAAGATGGCTCCTCACTAACTTAGAAGTACTCAATAGTTGCCTAGGAAGTCTAAAAAGAGAGTCTTGCAAAGAGTAGTTCTTCCAGAAATTTAAAATCTGCTCTCATGAAGGCAGGACTTCAGAACTCCAGTGACACTTGGTAAATCCCACACACGTGGTACTTCAAATATCATGTTTCCCACTTATTCCCTCATTAGACTGTAAGCCCCTTTAAGGCAAGGCTCATTGAGTGCACGGTGGGCACCCCGTAAGTAATTGTTCCACTGAATTGAAGAAATTAGGAGATCCATAATTATAGGTTCAAAGACAGCTAGTTGACCATCTAGAGGTGCAGCTAGGGGGACTGGTGTGAGGATGAGAACCTTGTCAGTTTTGCTTGTGTTCCTACTGCTTGCTCAGAGCACGTTCCGAGTTTCACGGTTAGTTATGGTGCTTGGCGCTGGAACGGCTGGTATGTCCATCATCAGTGACAGAAAAGACCCTAGCAGGGCGTTAATTACATGATTGCCCAGACGTACACATATAGCCTGGCCTCCTATAATTAGTTTGAGCCTCAGATTATTGCATTAAGTAAATATTAAGTCAAATGTAATAAGCCCCTCCAATAATTTCTCTTGCAAAAAAAAGTTTGCCAAAAAAAGTGTGTGTGTTTGTATATCCCCTCTCCAATACTTTCAAAGGGAAGCCCTTTTAGTTTTTCTGTAGTGCAGCTTAAAACCGAAGGATTAGAAAGTTGCCCTGCTTTGAATGAAACCACAAAATGACCTCCTAGGCCCCAGAATGTCCTAGCCGTATAGAGATGGCTTTCTTGTAAGCAGTGCCCATTCTCCATTTGACTTTGGCTTAATTTCCCCTCCTACTGAAATGTTGGAGCGCTTTCACGGCTGAGCAAGGCAAAATTTACTACTTTTATGAATCTGGTGACTGCTGACGTCTGTGAAAGAGAGCTGGCTTTCCCATTGTGTTTATTTCAGCATGCCCTCACTTCAGGAGGCTGTCTTGCCTCTATGTCTGGAACATCAGCCACCGTACCAGTCTAAGAAATTAAATGCAATGAGATATGTTAATTCAACATTATGGTTTAAGAATTATATTTCCCGGACCTCAAGTGGACTTAAAGGTTAATCGATCAAACTTTATTGCTTCCTTTTTCCTTAGAGCAGGCATATTGAAAGTGATGGGTTTTTTTCCTGCAGTCATAACTCAGTGGCCTCTCTGACTTTGGTCTTGTGTTAAGACTTAAAAGCAGACTCCATTTCCTCTGATTCTGCGTGTGCTCAGCTGGGGCCGAGGCTGCAATCACCACCAGAGCCGCTCCTGACATTTCCCGAGTTCACAGCTCTCCTCGTCACAACCCAGATGTCAGTCTCTTTTTTTAACTACGAAGATTGTTTTTCCTCTTTGGCATTTGATCACGAACAGAAGAGATTAAGGGTTTTTTTCTGCGTAGCCATCTTACCAATAACTTCTCGGGGACCGAGCTCCCAACCTGTCAGCAGCGGTGAAAAGAAAAAATCGTTCCCTTTGTCAGAAAATCATTAGCAGGCTGGGTTGACAGGCCTCATTAGAACACGCTGCAGTGTCTTGCTGTGACCAGCCTGCACGGCTCCTGTCCACACACACGGTATCATGTCTCCCCTGTTGCCCCTTTCAGGTAAAGAAGCAGATTTTAGATGAAAAGATCTACTGCCCTCCCGAGGCTTCTGTGCTCCTGGCTTCTTACGCCGTCCAGGCCAAGGTAGGCTCAAAGAAGAAAAATGCATTCTTCCTGGGCATTAATGCATGTCACAGGATCACACTAGTCATCCGTTTCTTTGGATCTTCTAGGCTTCAGAGACTTTCCCCAGAAAGTGGGATGCTGTGGCACTTGTGGACTTGGGGGACCACTCTCACTGTTCCACTACTGTATCGTCTTGTGATAGTGTCTGTGTATAAACGATAAGTGTACAGCTTGGTGAATTATCTGTGTAATCTCACTATGCACATGTGGTTAATTACATTCACCCAGCCAACCTCTCTTTTTATTAACTAGGAAGAATGAGGTTATCGTCTCCAGTTTTGGCCAAACATGGCCTTGGGGTCAGAAAGGCCCAGGTCCTCATTGCAAACTCATCTTCTGAGGACCAGCGGCCCTATGCCTCGGGACCATGTCACACCTTGGGGAATGTCCTGCTTCATCCACCTGGATGGACATGCTGGCTGTGCTTATGGTCAGGTACTGCAGGCTCTCGGCCCCACCAAGCCCAGCTGAGCTGTCTGGTGACCTGAGAGTCTTTCACCGAGAAATTGCTGCAGACTGGGAGTGGTGGGAGAGGGAGACCACTGGTCTTGTGCTTCTGTCCTCTCTGTTTTTATAAGACTCACTACAGGGTCTGCCCAGGGTGCTTCATGCCCCTCAGATTTCCGACTTCAATCACATGCCACTTTCTCCTGATCCCTCTGCTTATTACCTTTCACTGCAGCATAAGATGACCTCAGAATTGGGACACCTGGGTTACTTTTGTGATTTTGCATAATCTTTTCAGTTATTATTTTCCTTTTTAGTTAGAGGTATCCATAAAGCCATTTCCCTGAAATGTTAGAGAAATTAATAAGACCCTCAACGTCTTAGCCCACTTTTTGGGGTAGCTTAAGATAATCTCAAAACTTGCCTATCATTTGGAGGAAAAAAGGGTCTGTATGTGCTCGTCACACTAACAGAAGCATCAGGGTCATTTGATGACTCGTCTAATATTTGCTGAGTATTCACTGGCCTGAGGGGAGGTTGTTGACTCTGTCACTGATACAGACATGAAGTGACTATCTGCCCTCAGTGATTTGCCCAAGGTCATTTGGGCAATCTTGGGTAAAGCTAAGGGCAGAATTCATGGCTTTGGGATTGCATTTTGTGCCTCCCCTATTCCATTATCCTGACAAATGAGTAATTGAGAAAACAGAAAAATGGGCCTTGATTCAACTAAAACATATGCTTCCTTTTATGCTTTGATTAAGGATATTAATAACAGGAAAAATGTGTCCTTTCAATTAGTATCGCCCTGACAGTGATGAAGCAGTTGTCACTTTCATTAAATCTGAGCACTTCCTGGCCCGGAACTGAGCTTCTCTCTAGCAGGCCTTCTCCCCGGCTGAGAGGAGGCCCAGGTTCTCAAAGATACTACCTCTCTCTGAAGGGGTAGGCTTTAGTCTCAAAGGCTACATTTTCTTTGCATAAATTTTGGGCCACAAATTCAAAGGCCACCTGTAGAAGAAAGATAACTTTTCAGGGAACCAGCAGATGTTTGCTTAAACAGATTTCACTGTAGGAAAGCCCTCCTAATTTGGATCCTGCTAATTTAGAGATGAAAGTGATTCACAGACAGCATATGGGGTTCATATGGAGGAGCGTGCTTTAACTGTTTTTCCCGGTGTAAATTGTCAGGAACATACAAATAAAGGTAATCTATGGCTTCAAGTCTGCATTTGGGAAACTAAGGATTATTATAACATGCTTCCAGTTTCTAGGACAGCTGTTAATATTAATAGGGTGCCTCTGATTACAATATTGATCAGATCTTACACGCCTGTAGCGTTTTACAGTTTTACAAAGTGTTATAACCTGAATATTTCTTGCAATACTCAATGGAGTCTTTTCTGTAAGCCAAAGAATTTAAGGCTCAGAAAGGACTAATAATTTGTCTGAAGTCACAGTACTTGATGTTAATTCTTTTTTTTTTTTAATAAATTTATTTATTTATTTATTTTTGGCTGCGTTGGGTCTTAGTTGCTGCGCACGGGCTTTTCTCTAGTTGCAGTGAGCAGGGGCTACTCTTCATTATGGTACACGGGCTTTTCATTATGGTGGCTTCTTCTGTTGCAGAGCACAGGCTCTAGGTGCGCAGGCTTCAGTAGTTGTGGCTCGTGGACTCTAGAGCGCAGGCTCAGTAGTTGTGGTGCATGGGCTTAGTTGCTCTGCGGCATGTGGGATTTTCCCAGACCAGGGCTGAAACCCGTGTCCCCTGCATTGGCAGGCGGATTCTCAACCACTGTGCCACCAGGGAAGCCCGATATAAATCCTTTTTTAAATGGAGTTTGTAGCCCACTTCTTAATGGACAGGATTTGAAGCAGAATGGAGCTGGAGAATGGAGCAGGGGTGAGAACCCTAGTGTCTGGATTGCATAATTTAGCACTTGCTCTTGCCCTCACTGTGAGAGGGGTCTCTGGGTACCACACACTACCTTTCACTAAATTCCAGGTTCTTTTATATGGTCACATCAGTCCAAACTTTTCAGTAAATCATCCTGGTTCCTTCCATTATATTCCATTTCTTTTCTTCCACAACCTTTCTGAGACAGATAGGAAATGTAAAAGTGTGGTGGGGAAAGTGAATTGAGCTCATTAACACATGGGATGTAATTATGCACAAATGTATTCATTACAGTATTTCAGCTGTTCAACTGATATAGACAGTTCATTCCAAAGCATAAAGAAACAATTACCCTTAAAGCATAAATACAGATATTAATCACATGGTTCAGTTAACAAGAACCATATTTCTTAGTAGGAGTTTAGGTTGTTTTTTTGTTTTTTGCGGTACGCGGGCCTCTCACTGTTGTGGCCTCTCCCGTTGTGGAGCACAGGCTCTGGACGCGCAGGCCCAGCAGCCATGGCTCACGGGCCCAGCCGCTCCGCGGCATGTGGGATCTTCCCGGACTGGGGCACAAACCCGCGTCCCCTGCATCAGCAGGCGGACTCTCAACCACTGCGCCACCAGGGAAGCCCATTTAGGTTATTTTTGAATCAGAAATACAGGCTGGTTTTTGTGGCCCAGTCATGTGACACACCAAACCATCTTGAAACGTCTTAAGCCACCTGTTGGATTTTATATTGACAACTTGGTGTTTGAAATGTGTTCTTATTAAAAATGACTTTGGGAAAGAATGGTATGTAATTCCCCAATCTTGCAGGGCTGGCCAGCAGATTCGTAGTGTTCAGAGAGAGAAAAGACTGCTGGGAGAGGAGGCTTGTTGTTTCCTAGTGCTCTTTGATGCTAATTAGGGGCAGAGTGCCAAAAGGCAACTAAGAAGTTGGGTATATGTAAAGTATAGGTAGAGTTGAGGCTGGAGAGGCCTGCTGGGGTTCAGATCATAAAGGGTCTTAACTTTATCCTGTGGAGGATGCAGAGCCAGTGAAGGGTTTATATTTTAGACAGATCTTTTGGTGGCTGTGTGAAGGACAGATTGGAGTAAGACCAGTTTGGAAACAGGGAGACCTGTTAGAAGGCTGTGGTGGTCATCTGGCTGAGACTGGGGTTCCCAACTTGCGCAGTGGTCAGTTGGATGGGAGGAGACTAACTTTAAAATAATCCAGGGAAAAAAATACCCAGGAGGTAAAAGTTGATATAAATGGTACTATCCTCTGCATATCCCCCTTTCTGGGGGGCTTATCCTTTTACAAATGGGTATTTTCTCTCACTCAGTGTCAATTTTGATATGTATCGTGTTGTACTTGTTGATGTAGCTCATTGATTCTAACTGCTGTATGGTAGCCATTGATGAATAAGCCTAATTTATTTTTCTATCCTCCTGAGGAGGAGGTAGGTTTAGTTTCTGCTGTTTCCCTATTATAAGCAGTGCTTTACTGAGAACTCTTTTATATGCTTCCTTGTATACCTGTGCAAAAGCTTTTTCCCCTTAAGGTAGATTTCTAGAAGTAGAATTGCAGATATATCCCTGAATATAAAGAACTCTAAGGTTTCTAAGAAAAAAGCAGAAAAATGGGAGCAAAGGGTACGAATAACAGGCAATTTATAGAATATGAGAAGAATCTGTAAATACAAAAAGATACTCAATCTTATTAGTAATCAAGAAAAAGAAGAATTAAAGCAACAATAAGGAAACATTTCAAACCCATGAGATTGACAAGGATTAATATAGGATGGATAAAGAACAAGGTCCTACTGTATAGCACAGGGAACTATATTCAATATCCTGTGACAAACCATAATGGAAAAGAATATGAAAAAGAATATACGTATATGTATAACTGAGTCACTTTGTTGTACAGAAAAAATTGACACAACATTGTAAATCAACCTCAATTAAAAAAAAAAAAGTAAAATAAATAAATAAATTGAATAGAAGCTCTGAGCTCATTTCCATGCAGGAAGAGACTGTGAATTGGCATAAGCTCTGTGGGGTGATGGGTATGGGTAGGGGTCTGTCAGTGAGGAGACACCCCCTCCCCAAGTCCCTGAAATCCCACTCCTAGGCTGCCACTCTAGAGGAAATCCTGCATAGCGCACCCTTTTCACTTAAAACTGTTAGAAGAGAGTTCTTAAAGTACTCAGTTTTTTAAACTATTGAACTGTATTTCATAGAACAGAGGGGCTGTGGTTTATTTAAATATCTTCTTTTGTTGTTTGTTTTTGTTTTCTTTTTTTAATTGAAGTATGGTTAATTTACAATGTTGTGTTGGTTTCAAATGTCCAGCAAAGTGATTCAGTTATACATATATGTATATCTTCTTTTCCAGATTCTTTTCCGTTATAGGTTATTATAAGATATTGAGTATAGTTCCCTGTGCTATACAGTAGGTCCTTGTTGTTTATTTAAATATATCTTTATTGGTAGATACTTAGGCTTGTTTTTCTTTCTATTACTTTTCTACTTAAATGGGTGCAGTGAACATCCTTGAGTACGCCTGTTTGGGCACATACGAACAACATTTGTCTATGATAGATATCAAGAAATGGCATAAATGGGTTGAAGGATAGGAACATTTAAAGTTTAAATAATGCTAAGTGAAAGAAGCAGACAGGAAAGGCCACATATTGTATGATTCCATTTGTATGAAATGTCCAGAAGAGGCAAATTCATGGAGACAGAAGGTAGGTTGAGTGGTTGTCAGGGGACAGGAGGAGGAAATTAGGACTTACTGCTAATGGGTAAGGGATTTCTTTTTGTTTGTTTGTTTTTGTGGTACGCGGGCCTCTCACGGTTGTGGCCTCTCCCGTTGGAGAGCACAGGCTCCAGACACGCAGGCTCAGCAGCCATGGCTCACGGGCCCAGCCACTCCGCGGCATGTGGGATCTTCCCTCACTGGGGCACAAACCCATGTCCCCTGCATCGGCAGGCGGACCCTCAACCACTGCGCCACCAGGGAAGCCCAGGGATTTCTTTTTGAGGTGATGGAAATATTCTGGAATTAGACAGTGGTGATGGTTGTACAACATTTTAAAAGTACTAAAAACCACTGAATTATATGCTTAAAATTGTGAATTTTATTATGTAAATTTTATCTAAAAAAAAATTTAAATAGTTATGGCCAAATTGCTCTCCAAAAGTTCCTAATTTAACTTCTACCAGTAGTGGTGAGAATATCTGTTTTTCCATATCCTCATCAACAGTGGTTGCTATCAGCCTTTTAAATTTTTGCTAATTTGACAAAAAAAGTAGATTTTTTTAAAGTTTTCATTTCCTTGATTACCACTGGGGCATCATTTTCATAGACTTATTGGCCATTTGTATTTCTTTCCTCTGTGAATCAAGTGTTTATGACTTGCCTGTTTTTTTCCACTTTATTGTTTGTCTTTTTCTAATTGAGTTATAGGACCTATATATTATGGATATTAATCTTTTATCTTTTTTTACATGTCAGTCCTTTTCATGTTTTGAGTGACTTTTGGAATGACTTCACCAACTTAATATACACATGTTCTTCTATATTTTATTCTGGTATTTTTATGGATTTTCATTTATAGGTTTAAGTCTTTAATCCATCTGGAATTTAGTGACCGGTGTGCAGTTGGGATCTAATTGTTTATTCTATATATGTATTGATTAGAACTTTATGTTTTGTGAAATCCTATTCAGAGCATTTGGTCTAATTTTTCATACATATAAGCAGAGGAAAGTATTTGTCTCTGTTTAAGAAGTGACTCTGAGAGTCCTTTAAAAGGTGAACTCCCTTCTTGAATTTAAATTCAATTGCTTTATATCAGGGGTGGATCCAGGTTTTGTGGGCCCTGAAGCTTATGTAATTTAGGGTGTTCTCTAAATGCAAGAACACCTAATTATTAATATAAAATTAGGTACAGGCCCATGCAAGTGCAGAGACCTGAAACCCAAGCCTCATTAACTTCCCAGCAAATTCACTCCTGCTTATGTTATTGGGATGTCTCTGTACATAAAATGAGGAGGAATAGCCATCTCCATCTGTGGAGTGGTCTGACTTTCTTTTATATTTACCAGCCACCACAACTTGAGGATTTTCTTCTTCTTTTGTTTTTTAAAAAGACGTTTAAGGGCTTCCCTGGTGGCGCAGTGGTTGAGAGTCCGCCTGCCGATGCAGGGGACACGGGTTTGTGCCCCGGTCCGGGAAGATCCCACATGCCGCTGAGGGGCTGGGCCCGTGAGCCATGGCCGCTGAGCCTGCGCGTCCGGAGCCTGTGCTCTGCGACGGGAGAGGCCACAAGAGTGACAGGCCCGCGTACCGCAAAAAAAAATAAAGACATTTAAGAGCAGACGCATACCTCAAGGTGGCTTTAATGTTATAAGTGGAATTAGTCCAGTGGAGAAGTTCCTTCAGCAGTGTCTTTGCCACCTCCCCAGTGCTCAGATGTAGCATTTGATCAATGGAGTAGCTGGGAGCTCAGTATGACAATGTGGATCATTAATCTTGCAAGCCTTTGGAGCCTGAATTTACAGCTTTCATTTTGCATATCTGCTTGCAAAAGCACTAGAGTTTGGTCAGCACTGTTGAGAGGTTTGCAAGTACAACTCACAGGGCTTTCTTTATCATCCTCCCCCTTTAAGAATCTGACAGGTAAAGAGTAACCAGTGTCATCATAAATAACGTAGCTGATGACAATGATACCTGACTCATTATGAGCTGGGCACCATGCAGAATGCTTACCTGACTGTCTTCATCCTCGTCACCCCCCAGGAGGCAGGCAGTGTTCTGACCCTTGCTTTCCAGATGGGGAAGCTGAGGTTTAGAGAGAGGGTGCCTGACTCAGGGCCTCGGGGGATGCTCCAGAGCCCACCCCACCCCACCCCCGCTTCAGAATCCTCCAAGACAAATGCTCTCGTTTGACAAATTAGGAAACAGACTTGGAGAGTTGACATGACCTGAGTTTTTAATCTTTTGACATCAGGTTGTATTGAATGCTGTGTGTTAATCATAGTTTTAAAATTTTTATGGGTCGGGACTTCCCTGGTGGTCCAGTGGTTAAGACTTCACGATCCCAATGCAGGGGGCAAGGGTTTGATCCCTGGTTAGGGAACTAAGATGCCTTATGGTGCAGCCAAAAAAATTTAGAAAAAAAAAAATTTCTGGGTATTTCATTTAATCCCCACAAGAATCCTATAAGATAAATACTGTTGTTTTTCCCATTTTACAGATGAGAAAACAGACACAAAATTTCTAAGGTCACAGCTAATAAGTGAAGGAGCTGGAATTGAACTTTAAGCGGCCTGCCTCCCATACCCCCTCCCCTCCCCCTCCCCCTCCC
>NW_006788040.1:3839155-3876795 GCF_000442215.2 Lipotes vexillifer
TCCCCCTCCCCCCCAATTTCAGGCTCCTACCTGTACTCTCCGCAGAGAGTACTGTTAAAGCTCATACAGTTCCTGACTTATTACACCCCCCTGGCCTTTCAGAGATCCAGAGAAACCAGTTTCCTTCATTTTTTTTTTTTTTTTAATTTTTTTTGGCCACACCGAACAGCATGCGGGAGCTTAGTTCCCCAACCAGGAATCAAACCCATGCCCCCTGCATTGAAAGCGTGTTGTCATAACCACTGGACCACCAGGGAAGTCCCTCCTTCAAGTTTTTTAAATGAAGAAATGCATAGACAGGGTTAAGTATTTAAGTTTGACCAGTTAATTTTTTAAACTGAAAAAACAATGCACTACAATTCTGTTATTTGCAAGGTAATTATGAGATTCATAAGAGATATTAATCCTCGGGGCTTTTATAGAAGGGTAGTATGGGAAGAAGTCATGATTTACAGTTGATGATGAACATCTCTTCAATCTCATGAGTATCTGTTGGAAAACTCACCAGAAATCTAATTTAAGGTTCTTTGGAAATGAGGGTAGGCCATGTCCTCACCTAATTTGGTGGGATGTAGAGCCAACAGCCTTGTGCCAGACCTTTCTTTTGTTTTTCCAATGTTGGTGATAAAAAGGATAAATGTTTATAGAAGATAATACTAAAATACTGAGCTTTGTTGTAAGAGACAGGCTTTGATCTTCTATATATTTTATGGTTATTTTCTTTTAAAAAATTCCTTCATTTCTGATTATTTCCTGGTCAGACTAACTTTCTAGGAAAGGGGTATTTGCTTGTTTGTTTGTTTTTTTATAAATTTATCCATTCTATTTATTTTTGGCTGTGTTGGGTCTTCATTGCTGCACACAGGCCCTCCCTAGTTGCAGCGAGGTGCGCAGGTTTCTCATTGTGGTGACCTTCCCGCTGCAGAGCAGGGAGGGGTATTTGTTTTGAAATCAGAAAATAAACTTCAAGTTATTGTCCCTGGTGAGTACATTAAAATGCAGGCCCCAGAGTGATTTGCTCTGCAGCTTCAGGAAAATCTGTTAACATTTTACTCATTTCTTTTGTCTGTACGATAGAAATGACAGTGTTGGCGTCAGATTTTTCCAAAGCATTTTTCAGAGCCTTGATTGAAAGGTATTAAAAATATTGCTGGCATTATCCCCAGCTCCCACCTATCAGTTGGCTCCAATTACCAGCCACTTAGAAGCATTTATAGGTAAGACTCTTATCACCGGTTGCTAATCACAACTTACACAGTTATGTTTTGTTGTCTCCTTTCAAAAGCTGTTTTGGTAGTGACGGCTTCCTTCAGGAGTTAGAAAACTTGGCCACATTTCTCTACAAATGTCACATTCTTATTAGCATGTCACCCATCCATCCCTTACGGGATTATGCGACTCTGTTCACAGATATAATCAGTTTTGTATTTTCATCCAAGGATAACAAACTAGCAAGGTTGCAGTCTTGACTTGTCATCAGAATTAAATTGCTCCCTGGAGCTGGGAGGGACAGAGGCTGAGTCGACCTGTTCAGAAACGCAGTTGTCTTTAGAATCTCAATCCCATGCTCTCCTTTTCCTCTCCTTCCAGTACGGTGACTATGACCCCTCTGTTCACAAGCGGGGATTTTTGGCCCAAGAGGAATTGCTTCCAAAAAGGGTAAGAAGTCAAATTCCCTGTTTGGGAAGACATAACCAAAGGACCGGAAGGAATATTGGACGTAGGTGGCAAGAACATTTTTATAAATGTTTTGTAATCAATCTCGAGTAATGATCTCTGTTAAGAACATTAAAAAGCAAAGGTTCGTGGGATTCATTTGGGGTTGCCAGGACAGGCATGGCCTGCGGATGGTCCTTTCTTTAAAGGTGGGGGAGCTCAGTGATTCCTAGGGAGGGGTGTGGAGCAGCCTGAGTTCAGCCTGGGGAAATGAGCTGTTTGCAGCTGTGTGGGCGGGGCGGATAGGGATCAGTCGGAGGGGGAGGGGGCATTGTAGCTTTTAATCCTTGGTGGTGTTCGTCTTGTTCATTAGCCTCAGAAGCAGGCCTTCCCTCCCTTTTGCTGCTTCTGATTTTATAGCTCCGCTCCCCTGTCATGTGTGATAAAGGTCTGCTCCTCACCTTCCCCTGACTTTACCTGCTCCTCTGATGATTTCTGCAGAGGCAAAGGCAGCAGCACGTACAGCCTGGCCCGCAGCTGGCCCGAAATTAGTGAGCTCTGCTCCTGAGCAAGGTCCTCCCCCTGGGTTCTATGGCCCAGGAAAGGGGTGCTGCCAGGCGAGGGGTTCCCCGCGGCCTGAGAAATGGTGCAGCTTTCCGAGTTGTGACTCAGGTTGAATGGTGCTTATTTACACACCTACCTCTGCATGTGATTGGCTCCCTGTATGTGGCTTTTTAAAAACAGCTTTGCTGTTTTGTAAGAATGATGCATAATTATAAAAATACCAAAGAATACCAGAACTTTCTTTGTGTGTGGGTTTTTTATTTTGCTCTCTTTTTTGCTAGGTAATAAATCTGTATCAAATGACTCCAGAAATGTGGGAGGAAAGAATCACAGCCTGGTACGCAGAGCACCGAGGCCGAGCCAGGTGAGGCTGCTTCATCACTGATTTATATTACCTTATGGGCCTTTTTTTCTTTTTTAAGGAACTACAAAACTGGGATGTGTTTGTTGAACAAAATGCAGTATCGAAGTATATAGAAGAAAAAGGGAGAGCTAGCAGCAGTGCTGGTCTTCAGTATTGTGTGTGTCCTTCGGGTGCGTGGGGGCGTGGGTACACTGCCTGTCAGGATGTACAGACCTACTGCATTCAGTGCTAATTTATGTTCATTTTAAGAATTCTATTGAGTCCCTCCCATCAGGAAGCGTGCACAAACCTCTTAGATAGCCTCATCCACCAGAGGGCAGACAGCAGAAGCAAGAAGAACTACAATTCTGCAGCCTGTGGAAGGAAAACCACATTCACAGAAAGACAGACAAAATGAAAAGGCCGAGGACTATGTACCAGATGAAGGAACAACATAAAACCCCAAAAAAACAACTAAATGAAGTGGAGATAGGCAACCTTCCTGAAAAAGAATTCAGAATAACGATAGTGAAGATGATCCAGGACCTCAGAAAAAGAATGGAGGCAAAGATCAAGAAGATGCAAGAAATGTTTAACAAAGAACTAGAAGAATTAAAGAACAAACACCTAGATCAATTAAAGGACAAACAAAGAGAGATGAAGAATACAATAACTGAAATGAAAAATATACTAGAAGGAATCAATAGCAGAATAACAGGCAGAAGAATGGATAAGTGACCTGGAAGACAGAATGGTGGAATTCACTGCCATGGAACAGAATAAAGAAAAAAGAATGAAAAGAAATGAAGACAAGGCTTCCCTGGTGGCGCAGTGGTTAAGAATCCACCTGCCAATGCAGGGGACATGGGTTCAAGCCCTGGTCTGGGAAGATCCCACATGCTGTAGAGCAACTAAGCCCATGCACCTCAGCTACTGAGCCTGTGCTCTAGAGCCCATGAGCCACAACTACTGAAGGCCGCGCTCTGCAACAAGAGAAGCCACAGCACTTAGAAGACCACACACTGCAACGAAGAGTAGCCCCCACTCACTGCAACTAGAGAAAGCCCGTGTGCAGCAACAAAGACCCAATGCAGCCAAAAGTAAATAAATAAAGAGAGAAAGAAAGAAATGAAGACAGCCTAAGAGACCTCTGGGACAACATTAAACACAACAACATTCGCATTATAGGGGTCCCAGAAGGAGAAGAGAGAGAGAAAGGACCCGAGAAAATATTTGAAGAGATTATAGTTGAAAACTTCCCTAATATGGGAAAGGAAATAGCCACTCAAGTCGAGGAAGCGCAGAGTCCCAGGCAGGATAAACCCAAGGAGAAACATGCCGAGACACATAGTAATCAAATTGACAAAAATTAAAGACAAAGAAAAATTATTGAAAGCAACAAGGGAAAAATGACAAATAACATACAAGGTGACTCCCATAAGGTTAACAGCTGATTTCTCAGCAGAAACTCTACAAGCCAGGAGGGAGTGGCATGATATATTTAAAATGATGAAAGGGAAGAACCTACAACCAAGATTACTCTACCTGGCAAGGATCTCATTCAGATTTGATGGAGAAATCAAAATCTTTACAGACAAGCAAAAGCTAAGAGAATTCAGTACCACCAAACCAGCTCTACAACAAATGCTAAAGGAACTTCTCTAAGTGGGAAACACAAGAGAAGAAAAGGGCCTACAAAAACAAACCCATAACAATTAAGAAAATGGTAATAGGGACGTACATATCGATAATTACCTTAAACATGACTCTATTAAATGCTCCAACCAAAAGACACAGGCTCACTGAATGGATACAAAAACAAGACCTATATATATACTGTCTACAAGAGACCCACTTCAGACCTAGGGACACATCCAGACTGAAAGGGAGGGGATGGAAAAGGATATTCCATGCAAATGGAAATCAAAAGAAAGCTGGAGTAGCAATACTCGTATCAGATAAAATAGACTTTAAAATAAAGAATGTTGCAAGAGACAAGGAAGGACACTACATAATGATCAAGGGATCAATCCAAGAAGAAGATATAACAATTATAATTATATATGCACCCAACATAGGAGCACCTCAATACATAAGGCAACTGCTAACAGCTATAAAAGAGGAAATCGACAGTAACACAGTAAGAGTGGGGGACTTTAACCCTTCACTTACACCAATGGACAGATCAACCAACATGAAAATAAATAAGGAAACAGAAGCTTTAAATGATACAATAGACCAGATAGATTTAATTGATATTTATAGGACATTCCATCCAAAAACGGCAGATTACACTTTCTTCTCAAGTGCGCTTGGAACATTCTCCAGGATAGATCACATCTTGGGTCACAAATCAAGCCTCGGTAAATTTAAGAAAATTGAAATCATATCGAGCATCTTTTCTAACCAGCGCTATGAGATTGCAGAATACAAAATTATTGCACAGAAATCTCTTGCATTCCTATACACTAGTGATGAAAAATCTGAAAGAGAAATTAGGAAACACTCCCATTTACCATTGCAACAAAACGAATAAAATATCTAGGAATAAACCTACCTAGAGAGACAAAAGACCTCTATGCAGAAAACTATAAGACACTGATGAAAGCAATTAAAGATGATACAAACAGATGGAGAGATATACCATGTTCTTGGACTAGAAGAATCAATACTGTGAAAATGACTATACTACCCAAAGCAATCTACAGATTCAATTCAATCCCTATCAAATTACCACTGGCATTTTTTACAGAACTAGAACAAAAAATCTTAAAATTTGTATGGAGACACAAAATACCCTGAATAGCCAAAGCAGTCTTGAGGGAAAAAAATGGAGCTGGAGGAATGAGACTCCCTGACTTCAGACTGTACTACAAAGGTACAGGAATCAAGACAATATGGTACTGGCACAAAAACAGAAATATAGATCAATGGAACAGGATAGAAAGCCAGAGATAAACCCACGCACCTATGGTCAACTAATCTATGACAGAGGAAGCAAGGATATACAATGAGGAAAAGACAGTCTCTTCAATAAGTGGTGCTGGGAAAACTGGACAGCTACATGTAAGACAATGAAATTAGAACACTCCCTAACACTATACACAAAAATAAACTCAAAATGGATTAGAGACCTAAATTTAAGACCGGACACTGTAAAACGCTTAGAGGAAAACATAGGAAGAACACTCTTTGACATCAAGATATCACAGCAAGATATTTTTGATCCACCTCCTAGAGTAATGGAAATAAAAACAAAAATAAACAAATGGGACCTAATGAAACTTAAAAGCTTTTGCCAAGCAAAGGAAACTACAAACAAGACAAAAAGACAACCCTCAGAATGGGAGAAAGTATTTGCAAACGAATCAACGGACAAAGGATTAATCTCCAAAATATATAAACAGCTCATGCAGCTCAATATTAAAAAAATAAACAGCCCAATCAAAAAATGGGCAGAAGGCCTAAATAGACATTTCTCCAAAGAAAACATACAGATGGCCAAGAGGTACATGAAAAGCTGCTCAACATCACTAATTATTAGAGAAATGCAAATCAAAACTACAATGAGGTATCACCTCACACCAGTTAGAATGGCCATCATCAGAAAATCTTTAAACAACAAATGCTGGAGAGGGTGTGGAGGAAAGGGAACCCTCTTGCACTGCTGGTGGGAATGTAAATTGATACAGCCGCTATGGAGAACAGTATGGAGGTTCCTTAGAAAACTAAAAATAGAATTACCATATGACCCAGCAATCCCACTACTGGGCATATACCCTGAGAAAACCATAATTCAAAAAGACACATGCAGGGACTTCCCTGGTGGCTCAGTGGTTAAGAATCTGCCTGCCAATTCAGGGGGCACGGGTTCAATCCCTGGTCCAGGAAGATCCCACATGCCCCAGAGCAACTAAGCCCGTGCACCACAACTGCTGAGCCCATGTGCCACAACTACTGAAGCCCGTGCGCCTAGAGCCCATGCTCCGCAACAGGAGAAGCCACCCTAATGAGAAGCCTGTGCACTGCAACGAAGAGTAGCCCCCGCTCACCACAACTAGAGAAAGCCCGCATGCAGCAAGGAGGACCCAACGCAGCCAAAAAATAAAATAAATAAATATTAAAAAAAGAAAAGACACATGCACCCCAGTGTTCATTGCAGCACTATTTACAATAGCCAGGTCATGGAAGCAACCTAAATGCCCATCAACAGATGAATGGATAAAGAAGATGTGGTACATATATACAATGGAATATTACTCAGCCATAAAAAGGAACGAAATTGGGTCATTTGTAGAGACCTGGATGGATCTAGAGACTGTCATACAGAGTGAAGTAAGTCAGAAAGAGAAAAACAATTATCGTATATTAACGCATATATGTGGATCCTAGAAAAATGGTACAGATGAACCAGTTTGCAGGGCAGAAATAGAGACACAGATGTAGAGAACAAATGTATGGAAACCAAGGGGGTAAAGTGGTGGGGGCGTGGTGGTGGGATGAATTGGGAGATTGGGATTGACATACATTCACTAATATGTATAAAATAACTAATAAGAATGTGCTGTATAAAAAAATAAAATTCAAAAAAAAAAGTTCTATTATATGCATAGCCCATAGCTTTTGCATCCATTCCTCTTGATGGTATTTGGAGTAGCTATAGGTCTTTCACTTTTACAGAATGTTCTGCAGTGTACAATCTGATATCATATAATTGTATGAGTAGTTCTGAGGATGGATCCTTTAGAGGAGTTGCTGAAGCAAAGGATGTGAGCATTTTGCGTCTTGACAGGTGCCTCCAAATTGACCTCTGAAAAGGTTGTACCTATTTACAAGCCCATCGGCAGTGTGTGAAAGTCTTCCACCCCCATTCTCTCCCCAGCACTGGTTTTTTTGTTTTTTGGTTTTTTTTTTGCGGTACGCGGGCCTCTCACTGTTGTGGCCTCTCCCATTGTGGAGCACAGGCTCCGGACGCACAGGCTCAGCGGCCATGGCTCACGGGCCCAGCCGCTCCGCGGCATGTGGGATCCTCCCGGACCGGGGCACGAACCTGTGTCCCCTGCATTGGCAGGCGGACTCTCAACTACTGCGCCACCAGGGAAGCCCCCAACACTGGTTTTTAACCAATCTAATTTTTGTGATCTAAAAGATGAAATTTTGTATCTTAAATATTAATTAGCATTTCCCCGATCACTTTAGGAATTGATCATCTTTTCATTAGCCTTTAATATTTTTTTTCTCTTCTTCAAATCAACTTCCTATCACATGTTTTTTTTTTTTTTGCGGTACGCGGGCCTCTCACTGTGTGGCCTCTCCCATTGCGGAGCACAGCCTCCGGACGCGCAGGCTCAGCGGCCATGGCTTCTGGGCCCAGCCACTCTGCGGCATGTGGGATCTTTCCGGACCGGGGCACGAACCCGCGTCCCCTGCATCGGCAGGCGGACTCTCAACCACTGCGCCACCAGGGAAGCCCACATGTTGTTTTTAACTCAAAAAAGTATACCGAAAAGTGGACAAGTCGTAAATATACCACTTGATGGATTCTTATAAAGTGAAAACACCAGGTAACACCAGGTGACAAGAAAGCACGTGCCCCCGATCACTCTTCCCCAGAGGTAACCACTCTTCTGAATCCAACGCCATGGATTAGTGTTGCCTGTTTTAAACATTGTATAAGTGCAATCAGACAGTTTCTGTTATTTGTGCCTCACTTCTTTTATGCAGCATAATATTGTGAGATTTCGGTTTGTGGCTTGTAACGGTGGTTTTTTCCATTTTTGTTGCTGTGTAGAATTCCACTGTATTCATAGACCACACATTATTTATCCATTCCACTATTGATGGACATTTAGGTTGTCCCGTTGTCTCCTGGTTTTTGCTGTTACAAATAACATCAAACAATTTTCCAAAGCAATTGTATCAATTTACCTCAACAACGTGTGATTTCGAGTTGCTCCACCTGCTTGCCACTGCTTATCCTCTTAGGTTGAATTTTTTAAATTCATTTGAGACCATTTTGAGATGGGAGAGAGGGAAGAAGGCAAGGTCATAGGGAGACTTGAGTTAAGATATTTCAACACTGTACCTATCTGGGAGTTTTCTGCAAGTCATTGCTACTTCAAGAGCTTCCTTTAAGTCTGACTCACAACTTAGAAGTGGGTGACCTGGCTTGGGTTTGACAGCCTGGATAGCTCTTGCCCTAACCTCTGGCAACATCCAAAGGATTAAAATCAGGAAGGTGCCTTAACCTCCAATAACACCCAAAGGAATAAAATCAGAAAGGCAGCTCTCAGGTAGCTTGCAGAGAGAGATGCATCATTACCAAAACCTTCTAGGTGAAGAAAGTAAGCAATTAGATAAAGCAACAGCTTACGTAAAATTCGAACATACAAATCCATTTGAGGGAGCAGATGTACTATGTGCTTTTCTTGAATTACTCAAGCCGGGTGTCACTATTTACCAAGGGTAAAGCGTGAAATTGAAGCCAAGAGACACTGTAATGAATCTATTCTCTTGTTTTCATGGGGATGGGAAATTCTGCTTCACCTCTGTGTGGTGTGGTTAACAGACTTGGGATTGGGCAGAGCTTGGCTGGTAGCTGCCTGGCTCGCGTCTTCCCGCAGTTTTGAAGCTCAGCTCGGTGTGCGCCGCCCTCCAGATTTCTCATTTCTGTGCCAGTGATGGTGTCTTTCATTCTCCTCGCAGGGACGAAGCTGAAATGGAATATTTGAAGATAGCTCAGGACCTGGAGATGTACGGTGTGAACTACTTTACAATCCGGGTGTGTAGAAGCCTCTGCGAGTTCCCTGTGTGTGGGTGGAGACTGAATGAGGGCAGACTGTTAAAATGGGTCCCTCCCCATCCCAGGGCGGTATTCAACAGTTCAGTGGTGAACAGGGGAAGAGGAAGGGGAGGGTCTAAGAGCCTCATTTTCTATATTGGGACTTAAGTTAGATCCTAGGTGATTAAGTATCAGTGGAGCCCGGGAGGGCCTGGTCCTGTCTGGGCAGAAACCTGTCTGAATGCTCTGGTGTTAACATTTGATTATCTCTGGCTCTGTGAGATCTGGGTCCACAGGGAACACCTGTAAATACTTTCGTCCCCTAGGACACAAGGAGAGTAAAGCTGCTTTTACAGATTACTGATTTGTTTGGGTGGGGACTCTCCCTGGCAGGCTAATTGATTTTCTTTGCAGACCATTAACAGTCCGCTGTCCTCTGGGAACCCGCTGCTCCTGCACCGGAGAAGCGTTTGTTTTCAGCCCCTGTCCGGCCTTTCAAGCATCTTTCTCCTGAGGCTCTGCTGCTCGTCGCAGCTCCTCTCAAAGGAGTTCCTGCGATTTGCTGAAGTATTTCATTCCCGGTTCCAAACTGTAGATGAGTAGACAGTAAAACAGCCATCATTATAGTTAAGGCTTGCTTTCCTTTAAAGGGTTTCCATAAATTTTGTATTAAATTTAGGTACATTGAAACATTTATAATATCCTAGGGATAGCTTTCTACTTTGTTTTCTAAATACATATTTTTAATGGATCATTTGCATAAAATAAGGCACACTGACAAATTATGTCATTTTTGTATAGTATACAAATGCCTAAAAGATTTTCCCTAATAACGCCAAAGGTTGTTTTCTAAAGTTTTATTAATTTGTGTTTGCTAATTGTTTGGTCAGACTCATTTGACACATTTCTGTGGTTTTGTCCATATGACTCCTCTTGCCCCACCACCTACATTCTAGAAAACTAGTGTTTTATAACCCTTCAAAACCAGCTTCTTATAAGGAATATTTCTACAGCAGTCAGACTAAATTATACTATTTTGTGCGTGTGTGTCTTGTATTGCGTGATAGATGAGGCTAATGGATATTTTAGTGTCTTTGTGTTAAAGTTCCTGAAATTTCACCATCACCTAAGGAAGACTTGTGCTTAAAACAATTTAAAAGGGGCTACTTGAGTCCCCACTTCTCTGTTTATTCTCTAGAACAGTTGGAGCCTCATGATAGGAGGCAGAGGGTGCAACCCATTTTTTTAAAAAACTTAAGCTAGAAACATAATGAAACGTCTTGTTTTCCAAAACGTACTATAGATTTTTAAAGCACAAAGCCTCACTTGTGTTAACACAGTGGTTTTTTTTTTTTTTTTTTTTTTGCGGCACGCGGGCCTCTCACTGTTGTGGCCTCTCCCGTTGCGGAGCACAGGCTCCGGACGCGCAGGCTCAGCGGCCATGGCTCACGGGCCCAGCCGCTCCGCGGCACGTGGGATCTTCCCGGACCGGGGCACGAACCCGCATCCCCTGCATCGGCAGGCGGATTCTCAACCACTGCGCCACCAGGGAAGCCCAACACAGTGGTTTTAAGAGCCCTGCAGATGAGCAGACGACTCTCCCTCCTGGTTTGGTGATCACATCTGACTTCAGGTGTTAGCTCGAGTAAAAGATTTATCTCAGAGTGCTCACTCCTCCTCCTGATGCCTGCTGTTAGCCTTGTACTTCTCATCACAGTCCCGGAACCTTCTCAGTTTGCAGACCATTTTTCCTGCCCTGGAGTCTTGGGTCTGTTTCCTTGTTGTCAGCAAGGGGTCAGGGGTGGGGAGATTCCCCCCACTGCTGTATGAGGACCAGACTGCAGCACAGGGGGATGGGCCTGCAGCCCGAAGAGGTGGCCTCCTGGTGCACACTGGTCAGTGATATGGGGGCCCAGGGCGCTTGCCCTATGGGTGCCCTGGCTGCTGGCCAGACTGCCATCAGAGGTACAGCCTGTGTACAGTCTATCAATTAAAGTTTTACACAGCTTTATTGTGGTACAATTTATATATAATTCATTTTGATATATTTTTCCGATATTTTGTAGTAAAAAATTTCCAACATGCAGGAAAGTTGGAAGACTTTTACAGTGCATACCTATGTATACCCACAGCCTGGATTCTACAGTTAACACTTTATACTTGCTTTATCACATTGAAACTACATTTTAATGTAAAATAAGGCCATCTGATCCCAGCACTTAGAGTTTTTTTCTGGTAGTACAATAACCTTTTCTTTTAACATAAGAGGTGTTTAATCCTACAAGTTTTTATTCTACATCTACGATAAGCCAGTTATTTAATTAGCAGTAACAGTGTTTCGATTACCTCTACTTTAGCCATGGAGCCAGTGACAGGAGCCCCCAGTGATCCTTCCGTGGGACACATGAGTCACAAGAATGGTATCGTTTTGCCTCCACCTGCCCCAGTTCAGGAAGCTGGAGGCCCCCTGGGTTCTAGGACAACAGTGACTTCTGTTGGGATCTGTTGAAACTTGTCACATGTAACGGTCTATGCCAGGTTCTTTGGGAAGTTGAATAAAATCTTGAGCCTCAGCTGGAGGTGACGGTGGCTGTTCTTTGTCAAATCTACAGAATAAAAAGGGCACAGAGCTGCTGCTTGGAGTGGATGCTTTGGGGCTTCACATTTATGACCCTGAGAACAGGCTGACCCCCAAGATCTCCTTCCCGTGGAACGAAATCCGAAACATCTCGTACAGCGACAAGGAGGTAGGACCTGTCTGCACTGTAGATGCCCTGGCGGCCCAGCAGGTTTTTCCCCATCTCTCCTCCTTCTGGAGCAGCCCCAGCCAGACCGCTCCTTGTTAGCAGCAAGATCCTTTAATTCCCAGGCTTTGGGTTTTTGCTTGTTGATCTTTATAGTATTTACAGAACAGTACTGGCATCCTGTTTTCAAACAGCATCACTAAACCCCTCTGCTGACTAATGAGAGGCTGGGAAGCTCAACTGTCAGGACTAAACCCCGGAGAACAGTAAACAAACCAGAAAGTAACCCTTTCTTATTACTTGGCTTTCTATTTCTGGTGAGAATTCTCTCTCTTTTTTTTTAATAAATTTATTTATTTTATTTATTTTTATTTTTGGCCGTGTGGGTCTTAGTTGCTGTGTGTGGGCTTTCTCTAGTTGTGGCGAGAGGGGACTACTGTTCGTTGTGGTGCTCAGGCTTCTCATTGTGGTGGCTTCTCCTGTTGCAGAGCACGGACTCTAGGCACACGGGCTTCAGTAGTTGTGGCACGTGGGCTCAGTAGTTGTGGCTTGCTGACTCCAGAGTGCAGGCTCAGTAGCTGTGGCACATGGGCTTAGTTGCTCTGTGGCATGTCGGATCTTCCCAGACCAGGGATCAAACCCATGTCCCCTGCATTGGCAGGCGGATTCTTAACAACTGCTCCACCAGGGAAGCCCCTCTCTTTGTATTTTAAATGCAATGTATATTAAACCTCTCTCTGTGTCCAGTGCTTGATTCATGTGATGCAGAGATATGTGTATACACACACACACACACCCCTCTCCATAACATGTATATGAATGTATATGTATTATATATATATATATATATATATATATATTGTATACGTAATGTGTACATATCAGCAGTGATATAAAGGATATCAGGCCAACTTGCTTACAAGAGTTAAAGAAAAATTAAGTTTGAATAACTCAAATGAGCACTCTAACTTAGAATTCAAATATTACTATATAGGATTGTGACTTTTCCCTAATGCTGTAATCCTATGTTTATTCATTCTTTGTTAATTTTTAAAATTAATTTTTATTGGAGTATAGTTGCTTTACAATGTTGTGTTAGTTTCTGCTGTACAGCAGAGTGAATCAGTTAAACATATACATATATCCACTCTTTTTTAGATTCTTTTCCCATATAGGTCATTACAGAGTATTGAGTAGAGTTCCCTGTGCTATACAGTAGGTTCTTATTAGTTATCTATTTTATATATAGTAGTGTGGATATGTCAGTCCCAATCTCCCAATTTATCCCCTCCCCAACCCTTTCCCCTTTGGTAACCACATTCATTGTTAAGTTTAAGAGAGTTTTTGAGCATCTCCTTTGTGTTAGGTTTTGTGGGAGAAACAAAGATGTAGAGAATGCAGTCTCAGCCCTCAGGGAAGTTATAGTCAAGTAGTGACTCAGCTGCCGTGATACATAACCTCAGTGTAAGCGGCTGGTGACAGAGGTGGTGATGATATGGTGCTTTTCCACCTGCCAGCAGGTTTGCCCTGGCTCTGATTCAGTCTTCACAAGAACACTGCTGTGAGAGTAGGGGCTGTGTTCTGGTTGCTCTGTGTCACCTCAGGAAGCGGGGATGCAGAGGGATCAGGTGACCTGTGTCTGGTGAGAGGAATAGCAGAAGCCACATCCCCCGAGTTTCCAGAGAAGCACAGAGGACGGGCCCTGAGACTCTGCACCAGGCCGAGGAAGGCAGGCCCGGGTGTGGAGTGAGTAACCGAGACGGCCCACGTGGCTGCCTGCAGAGCCCCCACCCCGTGCAGGTTTCCTGCTTTCTCTTTCCTCATGTAGCAACTCGAGGAAAGGAGCACCAGGCCCCCGGTTGCCAGTATGTGGTTGAGATCCACTCGGCCATGCTTGATGAGACAGATTGAGCTTCTTAATTCAAAACATTTTGGCTTCTCAGATTTTTATAAGTAGCCCAGGAGATGAGCATTTAGGTATTTCTTTTTTAAAGCACTTAAACTGAAAGTTCTACGTGACTTAAAGCAGTAGGTGTGCTGGTAGTTTTTCATCTCCTAATTTCATAAAGTCTATTTACTGCACATCCACAACTTCACGTGCTAAAGGCTCCCAAAGCACTCATCCTTCACGGAAGCCAAGCAGTGAAGTCTCCCCTAGTGCGATGGCTCGACACAGTAAACTAATATTCCCTCTCCCGGGGCAAGGCGCCCCCGAGTTCCGTCAGGTCAGTAACTAGCACAGTGCAAGGGCCCCAAGCTGACTTGACATGATGAGTAGTAGTCTTGGTCATTATATACAACAACCATGCTGTCACAACAGAAGTGCTGGTTTATTTTAAGTGAGCCATTGATTCTGTGTGCATGCCCCGGCGTGGCACAGAGCCTGTGGTTTCCCCACTCCTTGAGGTTTCCCACTGACAGCTCTGGGCTTTGATAGCAGGGCCAAAAGTAAGCTCACGAAATTCATAAATAGCAGCCTACACAAGAGCAATACTGCTTCTAAGTTCACTTGACCAAAAGCGAAACAAAGGACCATTTTTCTGTCCTCTGTGTGCTAACCCCTTGTTGGGCAATATAGCATGTGAAAGAAATACCCAAGAATAGATCTTCCTAAATGACTTCATCTGCTTAGCAAGTCTTTCTTGGGAGTGGATATTCATGTTTAAAGTGCATCTTTGTCTATGACATAAATCACAGCAAGATCCTTTTTCACCCACCTCCTAGAGAAATGGAAATAAAAACAAAAATAAACAAATGGGACCTAATGGAACTTAAAAGATTTTGCACAGCAAAGGAAAACATAAGACGAAAAGACAACCCTCAGAATGGGAGAAAATATTTGCAAATGAGGCAACTGACAAAGGATTAATCTCCAAAATTTACAAGCAGCTCAATATCAAAAAAACAAACAGCCCAATCCAAAAATGGGCAGAAGACCTAAATAGACATTTCTCCAAAGAAGATATACAGATTGCCAACAAACACATGAAAGGATGCTCAACATCACTAATCATTAGAGAAATGCAAATCAAAACTACAATGAGGTATTACCTCACACCAGTTAGAATGGCCATCATCAAAAAGTCTACAAACAATAAATGCTGGAGAGGGCATGGAGAAAAGGGAACCCTCTTGCACTGTTGGTGGGAATGTAAATTGATACAGCCACTATGGAGAACAGTATGGAGGTTCCTTAAAAAACTAAAAATAGAACTACCATACGACCCAGCAATCCCACTACTGGGCATATACCCTGAGAAAACCATAATTCAAAAAGAGTCATGTACCACAATGTTCATTGCAGCTGTATTTACAATAGCCAGGACATGGAAGCAACCTAAGTGTCCATCGACAGATGAATGGATAAAGAAGATGTGGCACATATATACAATGGAATATTACTCAGCCATAAAAAGAAACGAAATTGAGTTATTTGTAGTGAGGTGGATGGACCTAGAGTCTGTCATACAGAGTGAAGTAAGTCAGAAAGAGAAAAACAAATACCGTATGCTAACACATATATATGGAATCTAAAAAAGAAAAAAAAAAAGGTTCTGAAGAGCCTAGGGGCAGGACAGGAATAAAGACGCAGACGTAAAGAATGGACTTGAGGACATGGGGAGGGGGAAGGGTAAGCTGGGACGAAGTGAGAGAGTGGCATGGACATATATACACTACCAAATGTGAAATAAACAGCTAGTGGGAAGCAGCTGCATAGCACAGGGAGATCAGCTTGGTGCTTTGTGACCACCTAGAGGGGTGGGAGGGAGACGCAAGAGGGAGGAGATACGGGGATATATGTATATGTATAGCTGATTCACTTTGTTATACAGCAGAAACTAACACACCATTGTAAAGCAATTATACTCCAATAAAGATGTTAAAAAGAAAAAAAGAAAAAAAAGAAATAAAGTGCATCTTTGAAATCTAGGATGTGTCCGGTCTCAGGAATTAGTGAGAACAACAGTTGCCCTTTTTTCTTTATATTTGACCCTGCCTGGTAGTCTGGATCTGGGTTCTCCTACTAAGCTACCCACCCTCCCACCCGCCCATCCATAGCATTCCTCTTTCTCTCCCCTTTGATTTTTATAGTATTATCCTTTTCTACTGCAGTCCATTCTTTGTCACTCTTTAACCGTATTCTTTCTATTAACAGTTTTCATCAAACCATCCCCATGTTTGGAAATCTGGGGTGACGCCCTGTATGCTGTCACATCAAATCTAAGCCCTTCTGACTGCCCATCCCCATCCCACCTCACCAGCCCCCACTCCTGCCTTCCTCCCAGTCTAAACCCATGGTTTTATCTTAGTCATCAAAGAGTTAATAATGACACACACACACACACACACACACGCGCGCGCGTGCACTAACACTGCTCATTTCCCCATCTCTGCCTTATTTCTATTGCTTGCCCTGTCCAGAATGCCCCTCCATCCTACCTTTTAGCTTCTCTGTCATATTCTTTGTCTAAGACCAGCTTATGTCCATCCTACCCTGAGGATTTGTGATTTGTGCCACGCAATGAGGCACTAACACGTGATGTAATCTCTTGAGTAGTTGACTCTTGTTGGTCTAGTTCCAGCCAGGTGGTGAGCCTCCTGTAGGCAGGGCCGCCTCTGCGGCGGCCATCCCAGTGTTGGCCTCAAAGTTGGGCCTGTCAAGGGTTTGTATTTCAGATTTCCAAGCCTAAGATGGTGCCGAGAACCCAGCTTCCAGGATCCTGAACTTCCTGGGCACCATGAAGCCAGGACAAGGCATGGCCTCGTGCTGGATCTTTGCTGGGGGGGTTGCTGCTTTTGTGGAATTTCCCAGTTGATGGCAATGTTCTAGGCTATCAGACTGAAACTGTTTTCTGCTTTTTCCTTTCAGTTTACTATTAAGCCATTGGATAAGAAAATTGATGTTTTCAAATTTAACTCCTCAAAGCTTCGTGTTAATAAGCTGGTAAGTTGAGATCCTGGTTTCTGTTACAGACTGTAGTTTTTCTATGAAATTGAAAGCCATTTTTGAACCAGTAATCAGAGTGACATGTTGTGAGGAGTAGAATGATAACTCACTTGGTACGTGCTTCTCTGATCCGCCTTGAAAGATTTCTCTTTAGCTTAAC
This sequence comes from Lipotes vexillifer, assembly GCF_000442215.2. Classification (NCBI taxonomy): domain Eukaryota; kingdom Metazoa; phylum Chordata; class Mammalia; order Artiodactyla; family Lipotidae; genus Lipotes; species Lipotes vexillifer. Next base: position 3,856,352 of record NW_006788040.1, read on the forward strand.
CTAAAGAGTCAAAGCTACATTTTGTGATGAGGAATTTCTAAAAGTTATTTTTATTGAAGTACTTCATACATATGAAAGAATATGTATAACGTATACATGGGGTATAAAGAACAACAGAGATAAACAGCTACCTACCCACCACCAAGCTTTAAGAAATAGCACACTCCCAACACTGTGGAACCGCCCCTGCATTAGCACCCTGCTGTCCCCCCTCTTCCCAAGGGTGACCACCATTCTCAGCTGTGTGCTTAATATCCCCCTGCTCTTCATCAGAACTTTAGTTCGTATACGGCAAGTTATGTATGTTTTTGAAATTTATATATGTGCTATCAACTGTGTTCTTCTGTCACATGCCTTTTTTATACATTATTTTTTGAGATTTATCTATGTTGATGCTCAAAGATATGGTCCTTTCATGTCACTGCTGTATAGTATTCCATTATATATTCTGTTAAAAAAATATATATATATATATTTTTTTCTCCATTCTCCTGTTAATGGACAATTAAGTGCTTTCTGCGTCTTGTATCTGCCCACTGGTGCACATGGGCATTCGCTTCCCTGGAGTCTAGAGAGTGTCTTCACATAGCCCTGCATGTGGTATATGTCCAAATTCAAGGTTATGTCACGTTGTTTTCCAAAGAAGGTGAATTAGTGTACAGATCCAACAGCCCTGGGTGAGACTTCCTTTTGCCTTATATCCTATATCCTGAGCAATTGTGTTATTAGCCTTTAAAAATTTTGCCAATCTTGTGCATTTAAAATGGTATCTCAGTGTCATATTAATTTGCATCTTTACTAATGAGGTTGAATATCTTTTTGTATATTTATTGGCCAGTCTCATTGTCTCTTTTGTCAAACTTGTTTCTTGTCTTTTGGCTGTTTTTCTTTTGCATTGTTTGTTTTCTTTATTGGTTATCTCTTCTTCCAGTCTGTGTCTTATTTTTCCTCTTTTTTTTTATGTCTTAACAAATTTTAATGTAGATAAACGTATACATCTTTTCCTTAATTATTTGTGCTTTTTGTGTCTTGCTTGACATCTTTCCTTATCCTGTGACCATCAAGATATTCTTCTATGTTCTCTTCTAAGAATTTCCAGGGCTTGATCTTTGCACTTAAGGCATTAATTCCTCTAGAGTCGAGTTTTGCATGTGGTGGAGGTGGGAGAATCCAACTACTTTTTTCCCACGAATGACTTGTTGTCCCAGCCCTGCCTGTTGAGCAAGCTTTGCCGTCATCTTCCCTGGTCTGCAGAGCCACGCCCTGACTCTGCAGAGTGAGGGGCAGCAGAAGACAAGCTAAATGGCACCCCTTCCTCTCTTCACTGTGATTGTCTCCAGAGCTGAGGCCTGGAGGCCACAGGGAGGACGTTGGTGTTTCCCTCCATACCTTCTCTCAGGTTCCCCACAAGAGCCCTTGGACCAAGATGCTGTAGCTGCTATGCTGTCTCAGTGGAGTCAACTTGTGGGTACAACATTTCTCCTGCTTTCATTGCACAGATTCTCCAGCTGTGTATCGGGAACCACGACCTGTTTATGAGGAGGAGGAAGGCCGATTCTTTGGAAGTTCAGCAGATGAAAGCTCAGGCCAGGGAGGAGAAGGCCAGAAAGCAGGTGAGCAGGTGAACTGCCGTTGTCTCCTGGTGGTGGTCTCGGCCGGGAGGTAAGGAGTGGTCATGGGCTCACAGGAGTCCTTTGAGCACAGATCTGCCTACTCTTATTTTATTCCTGTTGGGTCTTTTTGGCTGATGAATAAATGATGGTGGGACGTCAGCTCTGGAAATGAGGAATAAACTCTAACAGCATATCTCAAAGACACATCCCTAGTTATTTCTCCAGTGAATTGAGTGAAGTGTGATTAATGCACGTTGTGGGCAGAGATAGGCAAGCCCACATGTATCCACCCACCTATCCACCCATCCATCCATCCATCCATCCATCCATCCATCCATCCATCGTCCATGCAGCTAAGCTTTCATTCTTTCTGCCTGCCTGTCTCCTGTGCCCAGACTTCTTATTTTCTAATTAGATGGTGATGGAATGCAGGGCGGCATCTCTGCGCCCACTGCTGGAATTAGACTCCGGCCGCGCTTCCCCATTGCAGGTCAGCCCAGGCGGCACATCGCCCACAGCGAGAGGTGCCAGGAGCACGTTATCAGCAGCCTGGATGATCTGCATCATTGTTTTCTACTCTTAGACCTTTTTGACTCACCGCAATCCACACAGCTAATCTGAGCCCCGCTGCTGAGAATATCAATCATGGCTTTGGATGAACTACTAGACAGAGTAACAGCAGCTGCAATCGGCTGCCCTTAGGACTTGCAGGCTTGGAGGGGTAATAATTAGTCTGTGTGCAGCTCTCTAATTTGGGTCCTCCGACGAAGCTGGCTCCCAGCCCTGAGGTTTAGAATGAAATGCCCAGTGTGATCCATTGTGCTCTCGGCTCCGTCTCTTGCTCTCTGAGATGGCAGGCCACAGATGTACTCTTCGGGATGCTTTGGGGTGGGGTGGGGGGCAGTGGAATGGATTTTGCTGGACAGAGAAATGCTCCTGGGCCAGCACAGGGTCATAGTGGCAACTTCAAGAAGAGCCCTCTCTGGGCTGTTTATCAGCAGAGGAAGGCTTAGCAGTGAGAGATCTGATCACGGCAAGGAGTGTGTAAGCCTCCAGGCTGTGCAGAGAGTAGCTTGAACACACCCCTAGACCTGCACTGCCTGTAGGATGGCAGATGCACATTCCTGGCATCTGGCAACCACAGGTCAGGGGCTCCATGGCCCAGCAGTACAGACATTGGCCTTGGAGCCAGATGTGAAACTTAGTATGTGACCCTACTAATTGACTTACCCTCCAGATCTCGGTTTTCTTATCTGTCAAGTGGAGCTAAGTATCTCTCTTCTGTGTCTCAGATCAGAGGACACACTGTGCCTGAAGGTCTTTGTGAGCTGAAACCGCTTTGCAAACAGGAGGTCCCTTATGATTGGTGTGGAGGTCTCAGGGAGGGTGCAATGCTGAGAGCAGAAGGGGATTGTAGACTTTTTTCAAGTGGAGGATAATGGGGATCTAGTCATCCACCTAATGGGAATTGTAATATGATGGAAATTAGAGAACAAATCGGCCAAGCTTTTCATTGACCTGCAAGAGGAAAACTGGAGAAAAATTTAGTGTATTTTATTGCTTGTCTTTGCATTATTCCTTCAAGGCCCAATGCATGTTTTTGACTTACTATTTAGAAAAAGCAGCAATCTTAAAAATCTTGTGTTTGGGAGAAGATTGAAGCAAGAAGTAAGTAATTAAATGTGCTTTAATTATTTAAGGAAGAAAATAGTGCAGTGGTCACTTCTGGCTCCTGCTTTCTGAACTCAGCTAGAGCCCTAGGATCACAGAGAATAGCACTTGTCCTCTGCTTGTTCCCCTTATTAAGCTTGGCATGTGGCTCAATTAATACAGTGATCCAGAAGGCAAGGGAGGCAGCAGCAGCTTAGTGCTGGTGCCGTAAGGATCGTAAGGATCGGGGCCACGTCCTCACTCCCCCACCCCCCAGCTCCCTCCTGTTGCAGGCCTGGCTCAGGAGTTGCTTTCGCTTGAGGCTGTGGGGGTCTGTGCCTGGCTGCTGCCGCCTCCTGCTGTGAAATACAATGTGTGAGCTATTGATGGGTCACACGGATGTGATTCCATCTTCTCAGAGGGTCAGAGGCAAGAGTGGAGCTACTGTTGATGAGATTAGAGGTGTGGGAGGGGTCCGTGTGGATAAGAAGTGGCACGGTGGCTCACGGTGGTGGAGAGGGACACGTGGTTTATCTCTGGCTGCCCCGTGGGGAGAAGGAGGCTGCATTGTGTCCTGTCAGCTGCAGGGCAGAGCCACTGGGGTCTCAGGCACGTTGGCCAGGTAGCTGTTTCCGTACCCAGCGTGTACGGATGCGCCCGTACATCCAGGTGAAGACTGGCTCCGTGTTCTGCTGTTTGTTCATTTACAACTAGATGATTTTTCAAGGAGCATGGCTTTCCACTCTAGAGCTGGTTTAGAAGGATGGAGGGTGGTGGGAGAGGAGAACAACACTGGTACCTAAAGTCCAGGGAAGAAAAGGGTCCCCAGAGGGGAGACCCTGGGCACTGGCTGTCCTCAGATCTGTGGCACAGCAGGTCATGGGCCCTGTGACCAGCGGCCGCTCATTCGCCCCAGATGGAGAGGCAGCGCCTTGCTCGAGAGAAGCAGATGAGGGAGGAGGCTGAACGCACGAGGGACGAACTGGAGAGGAGGCTGCTGCAGATGAAGGAAGAGGCGACGATGGCCAACGAAGCTCTGGTGACTTCCAAGGGGCTGGGTCCTGGGAGGCTACTCGGACTCCCTCTGGTTCTGGAGTTAGGCCCCCGAGGACCACGGATTAGCCACATTTACTTTGACATTTTGGCTTAAAATTATTGTCTTCCTCTCTGCCTGTGTTTCCAGGAGCAGATTTAGATTGAGTTCAACCTCCAAGTGCAGGCAGACTCCACTCACTGTGGGTCACCTTTCCCGCAGGGTGTCTCAGTTTTGGCCCGCCCCACCTCGGGGCCAGGTCATCCCCTGGTGGGGACCATCCTGTGTGTTGAGGGCTGGTTGGCCGTGTCCCTGGCCTCTGCCCACTAGATTCCCCCATTTGTGACAATCAAAAATGTCTCTAGACATTGTGACGTGTCCCCAGAGGGCACAGTCTCCCGTGCTTTTGAAGCACTTATTTAAAGAGAAAGAATGACAGAGTTAAGTTGGGTTTCTGCCTCATAAAGTGTAGCCTCAGCTCAAGTGGGTCCCCAGGAGGGACCCTGAAGGGCCTTCTGAGAAGTTGAAGGGTGTGGCTTGGGGACACTCAGTGGCAGGGCCCCAAGGAGTCCAAGACCTTGGTCCTTGCTGACCTGAGTGTCTGAGGCCTGATCGGGGCAGGATGACAGGCACAGGACTCCTGTTCCCGCTGAGCATGTTCTTTTCTCCAGATGCGGTCCGAGGAGACAGCCGACCTGTTGGCCGAAAAGGCCCAAATCACTGAGGAGGAGGCGAAGCTCCTGGCACAGAAGGCAGCAGAGGCCGAACAGGAGATGCAGCGCATCAAGGCCACGGCCATCCGGACGGAGGAAGAGAAGCGCCTTATGGAGCAGAAGGTGCTGGAGGCCGAAGTGCTGGCGCTGAAGATGGCTGAGGAGTCCGAGAGGAGGTCAGCATGGGGGCGGGGAAGCCCTGCGTTGGGGCAGAGCCTGCTGGCAGCTGCTGACCCGTCTCCCGGGCAGGGGCAGAGGCTCCTTCCTGCACAGGCCGGTGGGGCTGGAGCCGGACGGGTGCAGAAACCTAGTTCTCCTGTCCAGTGGACTCTGGTGGGGCTGTACCTTTGCGATGAGCTCCCGTCTCTGTGATGCTCGTGTTTGCAGGAAAACCATCGAGCTTGTCCACAGGCTGCTGTTAGCTGAGGAGACATGAGGAGGCTCTTCTGACATTTACAGAATGTGCTTCTTTTCCCTTTTGGTTTGAGGGGCGTGTGGGGAGACAGCAGCTATTCACCTTTAACGCTTCCCTGAAGATGGGAGGGGAGGGCAGGGTGCCCTGGCTCACGACCAGCTCGAAGGATGGGACTGTAGTCTGTGCTTTTCAAAGACAATTGGAGGCTCTGGGCTGTGCTGGTTCCGCAGCCGTCAGACAACCCTGGCTCATTCCTCGTGGCATTCGGTCTGTGGGTTTTGTGAACAACTTGTGACTTGCGTATACAGTAAATGTTTTGGCTTTTCACTGCCAGGGTGCAGTCGCTACAGTTTCCTCTCCATTCTTTGTGTGTCATTCTGGGAATACGGTTCCACGTTTCCCGCCCTGCCCCAGGCTCCTTTCTTTCCATGTACGGTCACTTCCCTGTGAATGATGTGTGTTGGGCTGGGTCCCCTGGGTCCAGTGTCCTGACGAGGCATGAGGCCCTCAGCGACACACGTATCTTCCTGCCCCGGGAGGTTGTTTCACTTGGGGGTCGTGAAGAATCAGTTCTTTCAATCCTGCCCTTTGTGATCCAGTATATGACAACTTTGCCCAGCCCACTCTCACCCAGAAAGAAGCAGAGGAAGCTTCTAGCTCCTCCCCCCGATTTCCCTCCCCCTCCCCCAGTTGCAAAGGTTCATCCTTGACTCTTCTGGCTACCTGCTTCACTGCTCTCCCAGTTTTGATTTAAACTGGAAATCAGTTGAAATGAACAATACCTGGGAATGTTGTTCCTGCTTCGGAAGTTCTGATTTCATGTAAATCCTCCCCCACCCCCCAACCCCCGTGCTTGTTTGCCTGGTCTGGTGCCACCCTCAGGGTTAACCCAGCTCCCTCCTCTCCAGGGGCCAAGGGGGAAGAGGGGTCTCTTTCCTCCTCCTGTCATCTTCTGTGGAGCTGAGGGCCCCTTCTCTCCTTGCAGGGCCAAGGAGGCAGATCAGCTGAAGCAGGACCTGCAGGAAGCCCGCGAGGCAGAGCGAAGAGCCAAGCAGAAGCTCCTGGAAATCACCACCAAGCCCACATACCCGGTGAGCCCGGGGCCGCCAGCTGCTTCTCACCTCATAGCGGTCCCTTCCCTCCCAGCCCTCCGGTTCCCCCGGTGGGGCCTTCAGGGGGACTGTTCAGCAAACGCATGGTGGAGCGAATGGTGCAGAATGTTCTAGGGCCTTGAAAGAGAGATGGGACGTAGGGAGGTGACTTGGTTTAAGCAAAGTAACAGAGGTGGGAAGCAAAGTGGTCCAAGGGGTAATAAATGATACCTTTGGCGATCTTATAGGGCAGACGGTGGGAGAAGTAGGTTGGGGCCATATTTTAGATGACCCTCTGATCTGGGAGGAGAAAGTCCTCAGAACAAATCTAACTGCCTCACTCTCTGCTTCAGGGGTGGGCACGCTGGGCCCAGAGGCTTTGTGGCCTCTGGAGGGGTGGGTGGTTGACGCAGCAGTGCCCTCTGTTCTTGTGGAACCGAACCTCCTAATCAGATTTCTCCTTTGTAGCCTATGAACCCACTCCCAGCCCCGCTGCCTCCTGATATACCAAGCTTCAACCTCATTGGTGACAGCCTGTCTTTTGACTTCAAGGATACCGACATGAAGCGACTTTCCATGGAGATAGAGAAAGAAAAGTACGGAGCCCCCTCCCCTCCCTTGTGCCCCACGTGGGCAGCCTGGCACTAACTCCTACAAAGGTTTGTTCTGTCCTCACCCACCGGGAGAGGAATTTCCTAATTGGAAATGAAGGGCGACATTCATCTTCCAGGATAAAAATGACACTTGATTGGTGATCCGGAGTTTATAGTGGCTCCAGAGCTCACCTGAAGTCTAAGACTGGCTGTCAGGGGTCTCCAAGCCAGTCAGACCACTGTTCACGTGGTGGTCCATGATGGTCGTGTTCTAACCTGGTGATGCGACACGTTTCCTAGTTGTGTTCTCTGGCGGCTGAGCTCTGTGGCGGGTCCCATGTCTAGAACAAGGGCGAGAGAGAAGAAACTCCAGCTCAAGGCTGAGGAGGGCAAACGGCTGGGGCTACAGTCATCTTGAGTAGCCCTGCTGCGGGATCCGCACATTGAGCCCAGCGTGCCCTGAGCTGTCTTCCTCCTTCACCTCATGGTCAGGGGACGTGGCTCTGAGATGGAAGGGAGCCCCACTGCAGAGGGCACCTAACCGAGGTCCCCTAATCAGGGCCATCGGTAAATCGGCCATCTGTGCCATGGCTGGGCAGGGAAATGTCACAGTAGCTGCCAGGCACGGGGTGCCTGGGTGACAGGGTCCTTTATCTTTTATCTCATTTCATTCCCACCCACTGACTTCAAAGGTAGGTTTAGTGTTCCCATTTATAAATGAGAACCCAGATTTAGAGCATTTAAGGAGCTCACCCAGCACCCCACAGCTGATGAGGGACAGATCCGGGGTTCAGCACTTCATCCATCTGACTTTGCGGCCCATCTGCTTTCACCTTGTTTGGTGTCCTCAGGTAACCCTCTCCGTGTCCAGCACGGGCAGCCACAGGCTAGGCAGTAAGTCTCTCTGGGCTCGTGTCCTGAGGATAGAGGGACCCAGCATCTCTGTCTGTGGCACCTGCAGTCCCCTCCACCCGTGGTGGAGTTCCTCTCTACCCTTCACTGTTTTCTAGGCATGCTCAGCAGTACATAGTTGTGTGATCAGGGTGAGGCTGCTTACTGCTTTTTTACAGTTTATGTTTTCTTACTCATTACCTGTGTGCACCAGGCACCACCCGTGCGTGGGAATCACTGCAGAATGTCCCTTGTGTCTGTGATGCCCAGTTTGCCTGGCTGTGCCTGTGTAGCTGGACACCCTGAGGATGGCTTCCTTCATAGATAACCATGTGTGCTTGCAGGTGGTGGTGGGCATCTTTCTATTCCTGGTGTTTGCTGAGTGAGCTTCTGTCATCTTTAGGAGATTATGTCCCAGAACAAGTAGGGATGTGGCCATGGCCTATCAGAAGAGGTCACTAGAATGGAATTACTTCTCCGAGGAGGGTTGAGACAAGATTGTTTTGGATGCCAGGAGGCTTGTTTCTTGTGTTGTTTTCTGTGTAGAACTAAAAACTATCTGTTATCCATTACAACTGGTATGAGAGTTTACTCAGGCTTTCCTACACTTCCTTCTGTTTAATCCTGACCACAGCCCTGTGATCGTTATCCCTGTCTTATGGATGAGGAAACAGATGCAGAGCCGTTTAGTGACTGGCCCAAGCTCCCATGGCCCGCGAGTGGCCAAGCAGGGATGTGAACCCCAGGCTCAGACCCTGGGTCCCAGGCCAAGCAGCATGTGGGTCTGGAGCCTCTCGGCCACGGTGCACCTCACTGTTTGCCAGACCCTCTGATACTCTGTCCTCTCTCTGGCAGAGTGGAGTATATGGAGAAGAGCAAGCACCTGCAGGAGCAGCTCAACGAACTCAAGACAGAGATCGAGGCCTTGAAACTCAAAGAGAGGGAGACGGCCTTAGATATTCTGCACAACGAGAACTCTGATCAGGGCGGCACCAGCAGCAAACACAATACCATTAAAAAGGTACCGAGTCTCTTGTCTTTTGCTGATTAGGACAGTGGTTAATGAAATGTGAGGTTGGCATCTGGTTTCCTCAGTAGCTGAGTCATTAGACTGTTGTCATTTTTTATATGTACTTAGTTGAGGAAATTTTTTGACTCACGCCAGAAAGGGAATTTAATCTGCCAATGTCTGTGAATCCATTGGCTCGATGGAAGGGGAGCTTGTGTTAAAAGCTCTGATGAAATGAATCACGGTTACAGGACAGGTTTTGATCCATCATTTAGCAGTAAAGCAATTCTGTCTTTTAAGCCGAGGGGAGTTCTGCCCAGGGAGCTGCCTTACTTAATGAGAAAGCAAAATGAAAGGGAGGCTGTTGAGAATGGTCTCTCCCTCTCGTCTTTTTGTGTTTTTAAGTGGCAAGGACTGTAAAATTCTGTTCTTGATTTAGAAACCAAATTCTGAATTTTTAACTTTTTTCAGACTTGAAAGGGAGTATCTAGAAGAACCTTAATGTTTTAAAAGATGAGACTTCATTTATGTTGCTAACAGTTTCATGTCTTTCTCCACGGATATTTTGAGCTTTCAGCATTTTGGAGGAAGTTAAATTCCATACTAACTATCAGCCCATGAGTGTACATCTCTTACGCTGGGCAAAGTGGAAAGGTCCTCTCCTGCCAGGTGATGTCAGCTCCTGTCTCTTCCCCCAGGACCAGGCTAACACCCGGAAAATGGGGATCAGTAAGACAAGGCTCTTCACTGAGTTTAGATGGTGATAGTTAGATGTGTTTCACTTTGTACGCTTTAGCGTAGTCTTTAAACTGATCTCCCAGTTTGAGAACTGTCTGTTTTCAAGAGATCTGTATCTACCCGCCATCGTTGAGGGGTGCAGTCGGGAGCCCTGAATCCTCCCTCTTGACTCCAGTTAGTATTGGCACCGAATAGAGAATTCCTTTTAATAGCGTGACCTGGAGGGAGAGACCTTTCCACAGTCCATGTTCTTCTTTCCTCCAGCTTCTGTAACTTAGCGGGTTTCCCTTCCAAACCAAATTCTGAAACAGTTAGCAAAGGGGAGCTGGAGCGAGGCCTCAGCCAGTGAGCAGAGAGAAAGAAGGATGACTGGACCAGTGAGCCAGTTGGGCCTCACAGGAGCTGCCTTGGACCCCTCCCTGCCCCACTCCCTCCCCTGGGCGCCGGGCACAGGCTCATCTTTGCCACTGCTTCCGTGAGCCAGGCCCTCGACCACAGGGCCCTGGGGTGCTGAAAGCTGGGGAGACCCGTTTCCAAGCCATAAAAACACACAAATGAAGTCACTTGTCACAATTTCAGGCCTGTCTGAGCATTTTGCAAATGGCACATGTGGCATTGTTGATATCACAGGGTATGTTTTTGTTTTTCTTCATTTTATTTTGCTGGTTTAGCCTCAAGCCCAAGGCAGAAGACCTATCTGCATTTGAGCCCTCAAAGTAGGTTATTCCCAGGTACTCTGTATGTGGTGATGGGACTGCCCTCTATGATACTAACCCCTGCATGAGCTTGCCTGTCTCTGTCCCCGGGCCGTGCCGAGCCCTCCCGAGGGCAGGTGGCGCCTGGGGACTGGCCGCAGCATGCTTCAAGTCTGAGAGCAGGCATCCGCCCTGTGGGGCCAGAACAGCCTCCAGAGTCCAGAAGGCTGCCTTGTTCTGAAGAGCATGTCCTGGGGCTGTAGGACCAGCCGTCCTTCACATCTTGTGTCGTTGTTGTCGGGCTGGGGAAGGTCATGGCTTCTTGTCCAGTCAGGTCTGTCTAAAGTCCTTTGTCTTGGTGGCGTACTCCTTAGATAAATAACCCTAGCATGGAAACGGGGTCAATTTGGGTGTTCTTAAGACTGGTGCCTTTAAAACGAGATCAAGACCTTTCATGTGGTGACAGCCTCTGAAGACCCGCAGTCATACCTGGCGGCTTCTGGTCGTGGGATGAAGGGGCTGCCCGTGTTCCCTCATTTTCCTCTTGAGCCTCCCTTTCTGTACACATCTATTCTCTTTTCAAGTACAGCAAACCAATAGCACAGGGGTCTGATATGCAGTCAGGCTAAGCGGAATCTGTTCGCCGGCACACTAACGGCCACCTCTGCCTGGGCTTCTCCTCAGTCGGCGTGAACTCATGTCGGGACAGAGAAGTCCGGGCACCCAGCAGACGGGCAGTCAGTGCTTGTGGAGTGAATTAATTGAATAATTGCTGCTTTCCTTCTGCAACAGTTCATTATTCTCCCAACAGGCCTAGACAGTGGAGAGAATTTATTACGTGCAATAATAACATCCTGCCTCTGCTCCTCGCCTGCTCCCCAGTAGTACCCCCGCCAGCGAGCCCACCCACACCTGACAGTCACATGGGATGTGTCCTTTGGTGTCCTCACCATGCTTTCTGCTCCTAGAATAAAATAAGCCCATTGGAAGCTCTGTACCAAACAGTGCGATCTGGCATAGGATAGATCCTATTTGTGGTTGCTATTAAAGTCCCAGATGGATCTCATTAGAAGATGGATTCGATCTGTCAGTGGTTCCAGGAACCTGTGGCGTGAACCACAATTTGTGTGTGACACTTTTGTTTAGCGGGCTCCTGTTTCTTCAGCTTTCATACCGCACGCTGGCGCTGAACACACCAGCACCAAGCAGCGCATGCTCCATGCCGGGCAGGTGTGAAGAGCACGCAGTGGGCAGGCCAGGTGGCACCTCTGCTCAAGGGATCACCCTGTGGCACCCAGAGGACCCCGGGGTGGCTCCACTGTGGCTTCCTGGACCCCGTGGCAAGCACAGGGGCACGCAGGAAGTCCCTTTTTGTTTTAGTCTGTGCTGTCAGATATTCTCTGCATGTGACCGTCCTGTTCTACCTTGATATGATTTCATCTCTCTTCTTTCTGTAATGATTCAGAACGCTTAAATTCTTCAGGGACCCAGTTCTGACCATCAGTTCTCAATGAGCTGTGATTATAGACAAATGATGTTTGATTTGTAGTCAAATGTGTACCGCTCCTAGGACATGCACAGAAGCCTTTTTTTTTTCTTTTTTTTTAGTGTCTTGATGTGAACTTGTTTTCAAAGTATGCTGCCAAGCTCCAGTTAAACAAGAATTCTGATTAATCAAGGGTTAATAAAATGGAGTTGGCTCTTAATACAGCTGGACTTAGTATCACCAGATTAAACAGTGGCAGTTTTGCTACACGTGAAGTTGGATGCACTTTCCACTTTCTAGACTTTGGTGGTCCCTGTGGCCAGTGACCAAGCCTGACAGCCAGTCACCTGCTGTGCTGGGGCAGCTCTGGCCTTGTGCCTGCTGTGGTCTGGGCTGAAGTGAGCCTAGCTGACTAGAAATACCACGGCGGGCTTTGAAGTGTGGGCACCTGGAATGTCAAGGGCACAGCTCCATCTAGAAAGTCCGAGTTGAGAAATGCAGACCGGTGGTGAACTGGAGAGTTTCCATTGTCCTGAAACTTGTCATTAATCTTGGTTCAAACCAGCCTGCATTGATTTTTGTTTTGTTTTTCATGCCTTTTAATCATAGATTTCTTCAAGGAAAGACTGGTTCTGCTACTTCCCATGATCTGGGTGTACTCCTCCCCCTTGCTGTCTGTCCTCTCCTGCCTCACCTCAAGGCCGGCCGGTGTCTGACCCAGACTTATCAGGACCCTCCGGGGCTGGTGACACTTAAGCTAATTACAAGGGTTTACCCACAGGTTACCATGGGAATGCTGAGAGGCAGTCCAGTTTTCTTCACCAGGGTTGCCGCTGCTCTGCCACTTACTATCTCTGAAATTCTTACCTTCTGTTAAGGGTCAGTGTCCTCACCTGTAAAAAGGGAATAAACAGTTCGTTCCCCCCCAGGACTGTTACGAGAATTTAGTGAGTTCACTGTAAGGACTCAGCAAGTGCTTAAAATTATGTAAAGAAACATCTGCTTGTGAGCCTGGGCTGAGGGACACACCACAGTTACGTGAACAACTTGTGACTTGCGTATACAGTAAGTGTTTTAGTTTCCATGTGTTTAGAGGTAAAAACTTTGAAAACTCCAGAATGAACTCCGCTGACTGTACTATCTGATTTGGATTTGCAAGGGTGTATTTTTCTCCTCCTGCTAATCTTAACTCCACATTTCAATTTTCTCCCAATCGATAATCAGTACAACTGGTTTGGCATTTGCATCTGAGTCCCGAGCGGTGCTAGTGATCAGAAGCTGCCCTTGGGAACGTAGATTTGTGGCATTCTCGGGGGGAGTGACCGTGACATGTATTCCTGGACTCTGGGTCTTGTGAGCGAGGGCGTGGGGTCTGGCAGTGAGGCTGGGGGAGGGGGACACGGTGTCTTGGGCTTGAACCTCTTGCCTTCAGAGCCACTGCACTGATGAAGTGAGTGGTGGCCAGGTGTGACTTAGCTGGGCAGCACATTCTGGAGGTGACAACACGTTCACACCCTTCATCCCCTCTCAGGGGACAGCTTCACTCCCCAGTTCTGGGCTGGTTTGAGCGCCAGGAAACTTGTCTTTGCTTTTTGTGCCCATGGTCTCTGAAGAAGCACAGGATTTCAAAGGCAGTCGACAAATGAGAGATCCTGTGGGTCATAGAGCTTAGAAAGCTTATTTTTTTCGTAAATGGTGTGAACCATCGAGGTCTAGCTGTGGTTTCCGCTGGTGGAGGAGCAGGAATGAGGAGCCTCGACATTTATCTGAAGCTCCAGCCGCCTCTCTCAGATCGGGAAGGCATAAAAGTTCAATGTCATCTTCAATTTGCATGGACTCCCTTTGGAGATGCAGCGCTGGCTGAGTCAAGTGGAGCACTTAAACCACCAGGGAAGTGATAAATCACAGGGTGAGGGTGAATAAGCGTGAAAGGCATCTCCCACAGTTAAAGCAACCAGCCAAGCCTCCCTTGTGACCTCCATCAGCATCGCCTGCCTGGACGGGGGCAGCTCCACAGGCTGCGCTGCCCATGTGGTGAACACATTCAGCACCCCCAGACCCCGCTCGGGGACCCACATGGCTCTGCCTGCTTCGGAAACCCTGCATTGTCTGGTGGAGCGTCCCCTGCCTTGGCTCCCTGGCTCCAGAACTTTCCCTTTGTGAGAACAGGACAGATATGGTGGGGGGAGGGTGGAGAAGAAAGGGGAGCAGGAGTGGAGTGGGGAGCAGGGGTCAGCAGAGGCACCAGGTGTGGATGCAGAACACAGGAGAGAGGGCACTGGCTCCGTGGGAAGCTTGGGGGAGGCGTCGCAGGCATGGGCTGGTCTCAGGGCACCCTCCTCCTGGACGTGATGCCTGGGCTCATCCCTGAAGGCCACTCCCACCTCACGCAGACTGAATGTCCACGCACCTCTTAGCTGTCGAGCGCTTCCAGTTTCCTTGCTTGTTCCTGGTAGCTCCCTAGGTAGAAGATTCTACCAGCCTCTTTGCCAAAAGACCACGATCCAGTCCCTCCCTTTGGTTGGTGGGCTTTACCTGGTCAAGCAGTTGCCCTTTGGGAGGCATTGAGGAGTGTGCAAAACCTGCCTCGCCCTTCTAGGGTATTTTACCACCATTTGGAAGTGTCTGAGGACATTAGTGGGCCTTATTGGATGCAGTAAGACATCTCATTTGGTCCCTCAGCACTGAAGATACGTTTCAGTGCAGCTTTCCTCCAGCACCTGATTTGTCACTGCAACAGCGGGAGGGAAGAGTCGGGATGCAAACTCATTCTGCAGAGGCTCGAGGTTCTATTCTCATGATCCTTGCCGTGATTTCCCTTCTGATATTGGCAATTTGAAATGACATCAGTCTGTCTGCCCCATTGCCCGAAGGTGCTCGTTCAGAGTGCTCTGTGCCCATCAGTTAGCCTCCCCCTGCCCAGCGAGGTGAATCAGGCCGATTCGTCCATTTTCCAGGTGGAGGAATGAAGTGAGGCCCTGCCAGCATCACACGGGCAGCTTGAGACATGGGCAGATACCGGTTTCCAGGCATCATTCTGCCACTTTAGGTCCCTAAACGATTAATAAACCAAAGGCACCCTCTGGGTTTTCCCAGGCATATTTCTAGAGCAGATACAGTAGCTGATACGAAATTAGATTTGTTAATCGTGGTGGACTCGGCCCTTCATCCCACCTCTGCTTAGGGATAAGTGTGTGGACAGCTCTCTCCCCGTGCACATCACCAGATGGCATTTGGGTACAAGCTGTCAACTAGCAAGACAGCAGAATAGCTTAATCTGACCAGTTTATGGCAGCCATCCCCCCTCACTGGCCCTGCCCCCTCAGCTTTGATTTGGAAGGGGAATGTTTATCACACCCCAAACCAGAGATTATGTTGGAATTTGCTGCTGCTGGATTTGGCTGTCACCTTCCTGCTCCTGGTGGAGAAGCTGCCTGTCCTTTTGTATCTGCGCCCTCCCCCGCTCCTTCGTTCTCAATATGTAGTGGTTGAGAGGAAGTGTAACATGATTTTAGGGCTTGCATTTCAATTCCACTGCATTTTTATAGGACAAGCAGAGTCTCAGCGCCTAGAGTTATTAGGTTAGTATCTAAAATGGGTTCAGCGTTGTGGGTCTTTTTGTTTAAAATGAATTAGATGCTCCCCTACCCCTTCTTCTCTTCCCCCCCCCGCCCCCCGGGATGAGTGGATTGAGGTGAGGCCCCCAGAGACTAGTTGGAGGAATCCTGGCGCTCTGATTAGTTTTCTTCTTCCAGCTTAATTGTAGAGCTTCTCTCTCATCATTGATAGCCGAAGTGACTCTGTGTCCCACCCACCCCCATTTGCTTTAGGAACAAGATTATCACAGTGCGGCCTTGTGAATCAATTTCTCTGTGCTGATGAAAGTGTAATTCATTCTTAATCAAACAGCCTTGCTGCTGCAGGCTCTGTGCCGGAATACATTTAGTTATTCTGTCTTCACTTTGGGAAGCAATCCCCCCCAAAAGGACTTTCGGGGGAGAGCTGGAAGGAGGGAGCTGGCAGCCAGCCTGGGGCTGTGGTTTTCCAGCAGGGGGCACTCCTGGGAGTGAGGCCGGAGGAGCTTCGTAGCTGGAAGCCTTCACTGCAGAGCAGGCCAGGAAGGATCGGCGAGCCTGGTGCTGGTCTCGGTGCTTCCAGGCTTGCTGTCTCTACACCCTGGGGCCCTCTCTCAGGGGCAAGCCAGGCCCTCGTATCTAGACGGGCTGCCTGAAACCCTCGCCCAGTGAGTGGGAGCCCGTGAGTCTGCATATTGTTTGCATGCCCGGGTTCAGGAGAGGCTGCTGGGTACCAAGTCCTTCCCTAGGGTTGGAGGAACCAGCCTCCTGTCTTTTTAAGGAGACAGAAGTGTCTCCCGAATCTGATTCATTAGCTGGTGGAGGTGTCTGTTCGGTGATACTGCACACAGCTCGGGTGGTGTGAAGAGGTCTCGCCCTGCCAGGAGGCTCCCCGTCCTGCCCTCGCACAGCCTGGTGGCCGTCACAAACAACGGGCAGTGTGATTGGGGAGGTGGCTGTGGGGGAACTCTGCCAGGCTGTGTCTATCAAGGCTGGGCAGGAAGAAGGGGCCAGGCCACAGGTGGACCAGAGCCCCCCCAAGACAAAAACCACAACATACAGAGATATGCAGCCGAGAAAGAAGAGGAAGTTTGTCTCCTCAGAATGGAGCTGGATTAGGGACAGACTTGAACAGCCGGTTCAGTCAAGAGAGAACTTAATTCCTCCTGTATTATTTACACGGCGGATTTTAATCAGATGTGAGGAGACAGCTGCAAGAGAGAAGCGGGTCAGTCCCGTGCCTGGTGAGGAAACTTCATGTTCTTTTGTCATCTTCAGGGAACTGGTGAGAGGAACGTGGGGTGCAGAGCTCCCGGAGGGGCTGGACGCGGCCGCCAGGACTCCCTGGCCGCCTCTGTCTGGACCCAGGGGGAGTTTTGGATGGTGCGGGGCAGACGTGGCCACTAGTCATGCTCGGGCAGAACTCTACCCGCGTGTCCTCAGAAGGATTCAGAGAAGGTGGACCAGACTTGACAGGTCCCAGAATGAGGCAGCCACTGTCCAAGGGGCCCTGCTTGTCTGTCTGCGTCCTGAGGCCTTTCTGCTTCACCACCTACTGAAATTCGGAGTCCGCCCAGCATGGCAGCGTGGTCGTAGAGCCATGTTCTGTGCACTTGGGGAGTCCCCCATGGCACCGCCCCAGTTCTGGAGGTGCTCCCCCCCGAGCAGTGGGTCTGGGGTGATGACAGGTGTTGCTGGATCACCAAAGGGGCTGCAGGGTGGTGGGTGGCCCTCGCGGCTGACTCTGGCTCTCACCGTGTGGCACCGCAGGATGCGAGGCCCAGGGTGGCGGATCATCTCTGTGGTCCCTTTGCCACGCTGTGTGGAGAGCCAGGCCCATCCCTGAGCAGGCAGGTGTACCGAACGCTGACGTGGCTTGTACACCTTGGGGTAGGAGAGGGTAGCGGGAATCCAGGATGCTTGTGAGCCGATTTCCAGGAGTCTACGAAGACGACCTGCAGAGGCAGTTCCCTTTATGAAGGGCTAGCTTTGTGCCGTTTCCTCTAAGCCTTCCCCTCCTCCTTTAGGGATACCTCCTGCCTGAGGCTACACGGTCAATGTGACAGTCAGTGAGCTTTCTAGAAAGAGCAGGTGGTGAGGGATCCCACCAGTGAGGGGAGGGCTGGGGTATGGGGTGGAGCCGGGCCAGGAGCGCAGCTGGCAGTGCCTGAGGGGGTACCTCCCTGCCCCTGGGCTTGAGTCCCCATGTGGAAGAAAGAAGCCCAGGCTTCTCCCCACAGACCGTCCTCACTGCCCAGCTCCCCCGCCTGTGCTCCGGCATGAGCAGGTCCTGATGCCTGAGATGAGGGACGCTGCGGAGGTAGGGCAGGCAGAGGAAGGGTTCCGGCTGCACCAGTCAGCTCGTGCGGGATTATCCCCTGATGACGGGCTTCCTGTTGGAATTGGAACCACCACAAACTGTACAGAAAGGGTGAAAGGCGGGGGCGGGGCAGCCAGGTCTGCCTGTGGGCCGAGGTGGGACGCTCCAGTGCCCTTGTTGTCAACAGCCACATCCGCCACCTCCGTCCGGTGGCTCTGCCCATCCCTCCAACAGCCTGGAGACCATGGTACTGTCTTCTTGCCGAGGCTGCGTGTCCAGGGTGCTGTCCTGCTTCTGCACGGCCAGTGTTCGATCTCGTGCCGCACCTCTCCTTGGGCTGGGGTGCTACTGCTGCTCTTGTGAGATAGGAGGTCAGTGCGGGCTGGGATCCAGGGCAGTGTGTTGCCCACCTGAAGAGGGCTTTGCCTCCCAACAAGCACACGCTCAAGTGACTGGAGTCTGGCGCTGCCAGAGCTGCCAAAACCCTCCACTGGCACCTCGAGGGGACAGCCAGCACAGAGCTCCGGTAGGAGGATCCAGGAATTCTTGGAGCCTTCATTGTACAAACGGGCAGGAGGCTCTCGGAGGCCCCCACAGCCCGGGCTCCGTGCCTGGGGAAGAGGCCAGGCCTCTCTGGGGCATCTGCTCTCCCTACCTCAGAGGCTGTGAACCCTGCCTTCGCCCTCACCCCTCCGAACCTGCCCTCTGCCCTGCTCCCCCCAGAAGGAGAGGAGTCGGAGCTGAGGGAGGGGCGATGTGACACTGCTGTTAGTAACACCAGCTGTAGCGTTTCACCGCGTGCCAGGCACGGCACCGAGCGCTCTGTAGAGTTTCTGTCCCTCCGCACGTCACCCTGTGAGGCAGGGGCTGCCACCACCCCTGCTTCTCGGTGGGAACTGGGGCCAGAAGGAGTCAATGACCTGCCGAGGACCACCCAGCCACCCAGATGGGCTTTGGGTCGGGCAGTCTGGCCATGCCTGTGAGTGACTCAATGTATGGAAGCAAGGGCTGCGGCAGAGGCCCCGTCCCCTGCAGGTCCCCTGTATCCTGAGGAGCCGGCCTGAGGTCTCCCCGGGAGTGTGGGAGGAACCCGAGTGGAGACACGGGGTTTCACACCTTTTGATTCACTCTCCCCCAAGAGCCTTTTTGTCCCAGTGGCTCTCTGACTGTCTTTCTTCCCCAGTTACCATCCTTGTTCCCATTATCACAGAGCACGTAACTCCCGGCCCGTCTCCCCTGCTTGTGTTTAGGGAGAAACCCATCCTTCTAGAAGGAGTTCCTTTTCAGCAAAGAAATGAAAGCTCTCTCCACTCCCGTTGGAGCTGGGCTTTCCAAAGGGTTTCTGAAATTGGTTCCACTGAAAAAAAGAGCTCAGATGTCTCCTTGCATTTAGCTTGTTAGTCAGGAACTTCAAGGCCAAAAGATTTGGCAGGATTTAAATAGCTGGCTCTCAAGCCGTCTCATTTTGAGTGTACTGATGCTGCGTGTCTTTGATGGTGAAGTGGTTGGTTTGGAGTCTTCTTCCCCCACCCTGTGGAGAGCCAAGCTCTCTTTGCATTCAGGGACTGCCAGAGGTCGAGGGAATGGGCCAGACCATCTAGCCTGGCCCATGGTTTAACTCCAGAGAAAAGCGGCTCAGAGAGGTCAAGGGTGTCCACTGAGGCTACACAGCGAGGTGGTGACGGAGAATTAGCGCCTGGGCCTTCTCAGCCCCAGGTGGAATTCTCGACTTTCCCCTGCATCTCACCATTTCATTATCGTTATCACCTACATCTTATTCACTCAACAAACTGAGCTTCTGCTATGTGCAAAGCACGAAGCTAAGTGGTTTGAGGGTATGAAGATGAACAGTACGCACTCTGTGTCCCCCCTCCCTGAAAACACTCCTTAGCAAAATCCCAGAGCTGGATATGGAGCACACAGTCTCACCCAAGTAACTGATTTCAGGAGTAGAGCAGGAAGCAGGGCACTGGGGGTGCACCCATGCCAGATGCTTCTGTTTGGGGAGATCCTGGGAAGGGGCCTCCCGAGTTGGGGGATCGGGGTTTGGCAGCCCGGGAGGTCGCAAACCCTAGTTAGTGCTTTATCTGCCAAGCCGAGAGCTCCACCCCCGATCCTCCCTCTCCCTTCCACGTCTTCTCAAGCTTGTGCTGCTCAGGACAGCATTCCTGGGAAGGCCTCACAGTTTCTGCCCAGAGCACCGCCCCATGTGCTGCGCCCTCCCTGCCTAAACCAGCCCTACCTGGAAAGCCAGTTGTCTCCCAGTTTGTGGATGGAAACCCCCTCTCAGCTGCCAGGTCATGGGCAAGTCTGCTTTGGGGCCACCTGGGGAGCCAGGAGTGGAAAGGATGAGCTCTTCCTCAACTGACACAGGCCTGCCCTGCCCGAGGCCATGTCTCCTTGCCTCAGCAGTGTGCCCAGGGCATGAGGACTGAGACGCTTGCATTGCTGAGCTGGCCCTCGAGCCCTGGAGCGGATGAGCACCCAGGCTGGGACCAGCACGGACAGCACAACAAGAGGCATCGTTAGAGACTCCTTTGTAGACGGGGATGTGAGAATCTATTAAAATGCCCAGGGTTCCCCTGCCCTCTGTGAAAAGGCGACATTGATGACATTTTCCTG
>NW_006788040.1:3876862-3877566 GCF_000442215.2 Lipotes vexillifer
CTGACATGCTTCTGCCCACCAGCCATCCCTCCTGGCATGTCCTCATTTGTCACCTCCTAATTTGAGTTCCTGGGCAAATCTGGAAACTTACTTGGGATTGACCACGAGCTTCTTGAACATCTACTTGAACCGTCTTCCCTATCACTCCCAGCCACCTTTGAGTTTAGTCCGGGAGGCAGGAGGGCGTCCTGTTGTGAAAGAGCTGAAAGCCAGCCCCCCTTTAACTTTCTTCTCTGCTTCCTTGCAGCTCACCCTGCAGAGCGCCAAGTCCCGAGTGGCCTTCTTTGAAGAGCTCTAGCAGGTGACCCAGCCACCCGAGGATTGGCCACTTCTGCTTGCGGCACCGATGGGATGGGCCTGACACCAAGGGAGCCGTCCATAGGCGGGCTGGATGGGGGCTTCCTCCGGAGCTCTGGAGCTTTTCCTGGCTGAGCGGAGAGCCCAGCCCCCTTCACGTGCAATTGCCTTGAACTATGACCCTGCAGAAGTATCTCTCTTGGGGTTCTAGTTCTCCTGACCTGAGTCTTTAAATTTTTTTGAGTATTTGTCTTTCCTTATCTAATGTGGGATTCCATGCTTCCTTCGTCCAAGGCACCCTGGGGCGTGTGTCTTACTGTCCACTGCAGGGCAGTGTCTGTAGGAAGTGAAGTACACAGGCCCCCTGGAGACCGGGAGTCTGGTGGCATCCCCCCCCCCCCCCCCCC
>NW_006788040.1:3877576-3900403 GCF_000442215.2 Lipotes vexillifer
ATCCCACATGCTGTGGAGCGGCTGGGCCCGTGAGCCATGGCCGCTGAGCCTGCGCGTCCGGAGCCTGTGCTCCGCAACGGGAGAGGCCGCAACAGTGAGAGGCCCGCGTACCGCAAAAAAACAAACAAAAAAAAACCCCCCCCGCCCAGGGTTCCAGAAAATTCATCTCCTTCACTGGTGAGGAACTGGCATGGGAAGAAGTATGGCTGCCCAAGCCCAGGCCCACAGCAACCTGCCTACTACACGTCATTGGAGAGCGAGCCAGGCGATGGGTCCTCGGCCTAGGCACCCCTGAGGTAGCGCTCTGGCTGCCAGCTGGTGGGGAATGGGAAAGGCAGCTGTGCCTGGGGGAAGACCTGGCAGAAGCTGTGATGAAGGGCTGGCTGCCAGCAGAGGGCCTGGGAGGCCAGCAGAGCCGTGTAGGAGCCTGCACCCTACAGAACACTCTCTGCCTTTCTTCTGCCACCTCAGACCAGGGTCCAGGAGGCAGGCAGGGCCCTCTCCAACCGTAGCCTCTCTTGCACGTGGCAGGCGGGGTGGGGGGGCTCCCCATCACTCTAGTCAGCACCTGGCAGCCCAGCCATGACCGGGGTCTCTGAGGCCCTGACACCCAGTTCCACTGGCCCCAGTCTGCCTCATTGATCTGAATCGTCTTTCCTCCCGGCCACACGCCAGCAAGGCCCTCCCCCACCATGGCTGTACCTGGGCCTCCTTGGCTGTTGCCCTCGTCTCCTTGAGAGCCCTTCGCCTTATGTTCTCCCCTGGGCCATATGAGGGAGGGGATGCAGGTGACCCCTCACAGTCAGTGCTCTGCACCTGCTGACACGCGACCCCCGGCCATGCCGGGTGGCAGCAGGTCACAAAGCCACCCCATGGCCCATACTCACTCCTTGGTTTGGGGCCACTTTCCTGCCCTTTCTTCCTCCATGGCTGGTGGTGCTGCTGTGACCCACCAGGCCATTCACATCCTTCCGATGAGGTTGCTGTGCAGAGCCGGGGATAAGTGCTAACCAGTGAAAAGACGTGTATTAAATGAAGGTGTGGGAGGGCCTGGAGATTTCCCAAGGGCAGAGGTGGCCTCTGGCAATCCTGTGTGGTTTTGAGAAATTGAGAAGCTTGCAGAGATCCTGCCAAATTCCGTGGTCAAGCTGACCTAGTGGTGTCCTGGGCTCGCCACCATCTTCTTCTTGGGTCACCTTGCACAGAGGAAGCCAGCCCTATGTGTCCCCCCAGCCCCTCAGACATGCAGGGTGGGACTCCGAATCTGGACACTAAGCATGAATGGCTGTAGCTGGAAGGTTCCTTTGTGTCTCTCTGTTTCTGTCTCTCTGTCCCTCCGTCCCTCCGAGGCCTCTTGGCCAGCAGAGCCGTGTAGGAGCCTGCACCCTACAGAACACTCTCTGCCTTTCTTCTGCCACCTCAGACCAGGGTCCAGGAGGCAGGCAGGGCCCTCTCCAACCGTAGCCTCTCTTGCACGTGGCAGGCGGGGTGGGGGGGCTCCCCATCACTCTAGTCAGCACCTGGCAGCCCAGCCATGACCGGGGTCTCTGAGGCCCTGACACCCAGTTCCACTGGCCCCAGTCTGCCTCATTGATCTGAATCGTCTTTCCTCCCGGCCACACGCCAGCAAGGCCCTCCCCCACCATGGCTGTACCTGGGCCTCCTTGGCTGTTGCCCTCGTCTCCTTGAGAGCCCTTCGCCTTATGTTCTCCCCTGGGCCATATGAGGGAGGGGATGCAGGTGACCCCTCACAGTCAGTGCTCTGCACCTGCTGACACGCGACCCCCGGCCATGCCGGGTGGCAGCAGGTCACAAAGCCACCCCATGGCCCATACTCACTCCTTGGTTTGGGGCCACTTTCCTGCCCTTTCTTCCTCCATGGCTGGTGGTGCTGCTGTGACCCACCAGGCCATTCACATCCTTCCGATGAGGTTGCTGTGCAGAGCCGGGGATAAGTGCTAACCAGTGAAAAGACGTGTATTAAATGAAGGTGTGGGAGGGCCTGGAGATTTCCCAAGGGCAGAGGTGGCCTCTGGCAATCCTGTGTGGTTTTGAGAAATTGAGAAGCTTGCAGAGATCCTGCCAAATTCCGTGGTCAAGCTGACCTAGTGGTGTCCTGGGCTCGCCACCATCTTCTTCTTGGGTCACCTTGCACAGAGGAAGCCAGCCCTATGTGTCCCCCCAGCCCCTCAGACATGCAGGGTGGGACTCCGAATCTGGACACTAAGCATGAATGGCTGTAGCTGGAAGGTTCCTTTGTGTCTCTCTGTTTCTGTCTCTCTGTCCCTCCGTCCCTCCGAGGCCTCTTCCCCTGAGACACGGTCCCGGCGGGGCTCCTCCAGCCGCGTTTGTAATGTAAGGTCTGTGAGGCTGTTTCCTCAGGCTCACCACCCATCCCTGACCTGCACATTTAGTCTGTAACAGTGGCTGTGGGCACAGAGCATGGTGGTCATTCATAAAAATGTTGTCAGGCTTTGTTTTTTTATTATTTAACTGCTGTGTGTATGTCTGAAGTCTGGGAAATGCTGAGCCATGCAGCCACAGGGGAGCCGGCTGGGATCTGAGCTGTGGAGGGAGCAGACTCTGGAGGGCCGGCAGAGCCTGGCTCCAGCAGGGACAAGGCAGCTCTCCTTGGGGACGAGAGCTGGCAGGTACCTCTCAGAGATGAACAGGCGGAGAGGATGGCGGCCCTCAGAAATATCTTGAGCCCCAGTGGAAGAAGGAATGAAAGCAGAGCTTGGTTTTCAGGGCGTGTGCCAATGGCCGAGGTGACTGTGTGATTCGTAAGTGAATGAATGAGCTTAGGTCTTATTAAGTAAGGAAGCCCCCGACCTCCATTGAGAGCAGGGCCCTGCCCGGATTGTTTCCTTAGAAGTGCTCCTGATGGTCCTTGGGCAGAAGCACCGTGCTGGTAATACTCAGCGAGGCTGCGCTGGCAGCCCCTGGCGGGTCCACACAGGGCACCTCGTTGATCTGATTGAGGCTCCACCTCAGCCCCAGCGGCTCTGTCCTGTGCTGTCCTCACAG
Source organism: Lipotes vexillifer (assembly GCF_000442215.2). NCBI lineage: Eukaryota > Metazoa > Chordata > Mammalia > Artiodactyla > Lipotidae > Lipotes > Lipotes vexillifer. The sequence goes on from NW_006788040.1 coordinate 3,880,604, forward strand.
TTATTCAGTTATTCGCGCACCCACCGGGCCCTGCTGGACGGCACCCCGCGGCACTACGTAACGCTTCCTGAGTGATTGCGTTCTGTAGTCTTGGGGACAGATTTCTCTCTTCCTTTCTTTTCTCTTTCAAATCAAAACCGCAAGTCCTGAGGCTAAGCACCTGCGACTGGCTAAGCTTCGCCTGCTGGCAGGGCTGGGGGCCTGCAGGCCCCTGGAGGGGGCGACCTTGGCAGGGAGATGGCCTCTCCCAGCCGCCCGGGGGGCCTGGCTGGCCCCTCTGGGCTTCCACGGAAGCTCCACCCACCCGTTTTCAAAGACTTCAAACCATCCTTCTTCCTATGGGGCCTCCTGTCAGGGCCAGACCAGGGAAGGCTATTTTCTATTCTGGGGGGTTGTTGTAATTTAAATGATTGTTTTAATAAAAATTCTAAGTTGTAAAAAGTTCGTCTTGGGCTCCCTCAGTTTGCTTGTTGCTCTGGCCATTGAAGTGGTGACTGGGGCTGGGGGTGGCGGCTCCCTGATGTCCGGGACCTCAGCTCCAGCCCCACGTCTTTGGTGGTGAAAGGGTCCCCTTTTCCCGGCTGACGACAGCACCGCGACTGTACCTTCACCAGGGCACCCCTCGTGCTTCCCGTGAGGCAGACCCTCTACTGGGTCCCAGTCTCTCCATGTCCTTCCCACACCCCTCGCCTGTCCTCAATTCTAGACCTGAAAACTAGGGCACGAGACTGGGCAATCGCTACAGGCACTCCTGCTCTGGAAGACGGGGCATGGGCAGCATGCAGAGCCACTGGGGGCCCAGGCACAGCCTGCAGGACAGATTGAGGCCCCGCTGCGGTCACAGGGCCACATGCCATTCACACTTGGAGTTGGGGACTACCGCTGCAGAGCTTTGGGGTTTTTTTTTGCTGGTTTTATTGTTTTAGTCAACAAAAGTCCTTTATTAAGACCAAAACTACTATAGGATAATTCTATCCCAAGTCACGCAACCTAAAATAGAGATTCAGGTGGCACAATGTGTTCTCAGGACTTCTGAGGGTCCACAGGGCTGCCTATCAAAGTACACAAAACTTTCCAAGAGTGTGAGTTAAATATAACCAGCTTTTTATATATTTTGGAAAGATACGAAGTTGTAAAACTAGAGAATTTTGAAGTTTTTAAAACAATATTTTGTTAGTTTTAAATGTATAGAATTAGTAACTAATTCAACTTTTTGTTAGATGAATAATATGAAGCTGCTGCGTTTATTTTTTTTAGTAGAAGTATAGTTGACTTACAGCGTTGTGTTAGTTTCAGGTGTGCAGAAACTGCTGCATTTCTTAAATGTAGGTTATGTTATTCTCAGTGATTGGAAATAGTTTTATTTCCTACGTAGTCCAAGCTAGAGAAAATACTTTATAAATACTGGTCATTCGGAGCTGTCCAGACAATATTTTTACCTGACTTTTTTTTAAAAAGCCAACTCCTGACCCCCAAAAGATAGTAAGGCTCTCACAGGTCCCAAGGGCTCCATTCAGTGGGGTTAGAATTAATAATACTGATATTTGGGTATTGGGGAGACAGGTTGAATTCTCCTCTGCTTTTTTTGGTTTGTTTTTAGTTTGTTTTGACGGTGCTGTAAACCCAAAGCTGCAGGCCGGACCTGGGTGTTTAATTGTGACATTTGCAGCCCAGCCCCATGAGGTCCTTTAGTGGCATTCCTGCCAGCATTTCATCCTTTTCTGTCGTCCTCGCCTGAGCTGAGCACCTGGCAGATGTCCCCAGGGCTGCCCACCCCAGAAGCCCTCGCTTTGGAGGAGCGGGTCAGGAACCACCCAGGTATAACAATGAGTTGGCAGCCGGACTCTAAGGGGAAAGGTATCGGTGAGAAGATTGCTGCAACCATGTCTAATCTAATCTCTTGAGCGTCTGAAGAAGAGAGTCGAGCCGTCTGTGTGTTCTCTGTCTCCGTCTCAGACAGCCCAGGCAGCTGAGAGAGGCCAAGGGCTCCTCTCCCCTCCCGGGCCGCGGCGGAACTCCCTGGCAGCCTGTCATTACTGCATTACAGCAGGATGCTGCGGCCACAGTCCCGGCCCTGGTAGGGAGTCCAGAGCTCGCTTACACGGAGAAGGCTCAGGGCTGTTCAGCACTGCCAGGACCTGAGCTGACTCAGAAGAACCCCCACTGGGTCCCTTCCCGGTTCCCACTTGATGCCCATTTCCCACTGGGGTAGTAGCCCCAGAATAGCACCTGGCATGTTGCCTCCGAGCCAAAGAAATCAAGACATCTCCCGGAGAGGTCCGCAGCCGGAGCTGCATGCTTGCTCTGTGCCTCCCAGCTCCCCCTCTGTAACGAGGGTTGGCAATGATGCCTCTGGGTACCTCTGAGATGTTGTCAGGATAACATGAAGAACAGACACAAAAAACACGCAGATTTCTAAGGAAAAAGCGATGAGGATGTGTAGCAGTACCACCATTATTTACAAGTAACAGAAGCAGTACACGTGAAGAAACATGAAATCTTTTCTTTACACCCAGCCATGCGGAGGGCTAAGGAAACCACATAGCTGAGGGGCTCAGGGCCCCCAACTTGGAACTCAGAAAGACCTGGTTTCAGTCACTTAGCGGCCATGTGATCTAGGCAAGTCACCTAAGTTTTGGGCACTGCAATCTCTTCATCTAAAAGGGGAGTTTTATAGGGTTTTGTGGGGATCGACCATGCCTGGGAAGCTCTAAGCCCAGTGCCACAAGGGGAAGGTGACTCTCTCTGGATGCTTCCTTTGGAGGGGTGGGGGGCTTACAGGAGGAAGCAGAAAAAAAAGCAAGTGGACACCCAGAGGAAGCCCCAGGTCAAGAGGGACCAGGCCCCCCTGTGGCCCCCACATGGGCCCCATCCCTCCACCTGTACCAGGAGCTTAATTACCTGCATCTGGCCTATTTGTCCTCACTGTGTTTGCCCAGTGCCAGCTGCAAAGCCCAGGAGATGATAGATAACCCGGGCTGGGGCTGCCTGGAAAGGATGTTCTGGCTTTGTCACATTAATACCTGCTGCTCAGGTCAATAATTTACTGGAGGCTCAGGGTGGGAGAGCGGCTGGGTGGGCAGCCCTTGGCCCTGCACCTGGAGCAGCTCCCTGAGCCCGTGGGCACCTGGACCATAAAAACCCACTGCAGACGCCGGGGGTTGGGGCCTGGGGGGGGGGTCGGCAACGGGCACGGCGGGGACCTAATTTTCTCTTATCAGGCCTAAGGAAGAAGTCCCCATGGAATCTTGCCCATTTTCAATATAAATAATGTAATTCCCCTGCCTGCCTGCTCAGGGAGGAAGGGGCAGCCTTTGATCCGAAGGAATTAAGTCAGTAAACAAAAGCAAAGAAGGCTGCTGAGGTGTCTCCTTGTAGGCACCTGCTGTGCCATTTACCCAAGAGTGGATTGGAGTTAAATCCAGAACGAGTGAAGTGGACCGGTGGGGACAGCCTCTCTCCTGCCCACCCTCCCCCTGGAGCTCCCTTCATCCAGAGACACCTTCCAGTCCCCCCACCCTCCCCAGCAACGGCCCAGCTTGGCCCTGCATAGTTTCCAGGGGAGGGTGATTCCGAGGGAAGTGCGTGTGCAGAATTGGAGTGGTCTGGGATTGTCTGGGCTGGAGAAGGGCTCCCCCCATGGGAGGAAGGGGCCCGTGGCTGGCAGAGCCACCCAGACTGATTGTCCCACCCTGGCCTGTCGGGGTCCAGCCTGCGCTTCAGGAGAGCAGCTCCCTGCTTCCAGCCGTGTGGCCTTGAGAGGGTCCCTTCCGCTCTTGTCCTCTGCTGTAGGTCAAGTTTGGACCAGAGGAACACAGACCCCTTCCAGTTCCAGCCGTCTACGAACGTCATGTTTCTAAAAGAATTCCTCAGGCTGGTCTGTTTCACCCTCCAGGGAGCCGAAAAAGACAGACCCAGGATACCACAGGCACAGCCACAGCGCATCTGGTCTTGAACCAGGCACCCTGCAGGGCCAGCGAGCTTCACCCCATCCTCTCTCCCAGCCCCAGTCTCCCTGGCACAAACTGGGGGGTGGCAGTTCTGGTGCCAGCCCCCGAGTTAATGTGAAGGGCAGTGGGCACCATTGCAGGGGCCTGGCACTGCCACCTGGGCTTCCCCGCAGCCTCCTGCCCGGCAGCAGGTCCAGCTCCTGACAGCCCAGGTGGTGGCTGGGGCAGCTGAGTGCGCGTCGGCCAGGCCTGCTGTGACAGGTGCTCTGCTCTAAAACCCACGGGGACCCCGCCTTCTTTGTCCACGCCCACACCCCTCCCCCAGCCTTCCGCTCCCAGACGAGTTCCTGAGGCAGAATCTATTAAGTCCTTCATTTTAGCCGGCAAAGGGGGAAACGGCCCTCTTTCATCTTAACTGGAGTGAATTTGCATTAACACCTGGGGAGTTCTGTTTGCCTTGAGAAAGCACATTACTATTCTGAGCTGAACACACGGCGAAGGATCCGTACAGCTTTTTTCTCCTCCCCCCTTTTTTCCCCCCGGAAAGGGGAGAGTGGCTGGGGATGCCAGGGCTCCCCGCTCCACATAGGAAGGTCCCCGGAAACGCCGAGAAGGGGGAGCAGGGAGCAGCTCTCAGGGGGCGCAGGCGTGCCCCCCCCCGCTGCCCCCTCCAGGAGGCCGTTAGGCTTCAGGGGCCGCCCCCACCCCAGTGCCCTTATTTGCCAAGCTCTGCTGTAACCAGTTCGTACTGGGCGTCGGGTAGAGAGGCCCAGCAAGGCAGCAGTCTGGGAGCCGGAGCCCCACCCCGAGGTGCTCCTTAGTCAGGGAAGGGGGCGGGGTGATGCGGATAAATCAGGGGTGGCTCCTGCTGGGTGGAGGGGCCCCCCCCGGCAGTGACCACGATGTGGAAGTCACAGCGTTCCAGGTGGGTCTGAACGACGTGGAAGTCACAGCGTTCCAGGTGGGTCTGACCCTCCGGTTGCAGAACCGGTGCCAGCCCACTCTCCCGTCCTGTCACGGAGGCAACTTAAGAGTGTTCGCACCCAGGAACTAGGGTCTAGGCCGGGGGTGTTTGGGCATGGTTGTCACGTCTCAGATCTGGAGATGGAGGATCTAAAAGGAGAGAAAAGGGAGGAGGGCAGGGGAGGGAACAGTGCACAGGGAAACCCCCCCCCCCCTCAGCCCCTCGTGCTTTCTAGTCCTCCAGGAGGCCCAGCTCCTCCTCCCAAACCTGGAAAGGATGTGCACCCCCCTCTCCCCTACTCTGGCTCCCATGGGCCAGGAAGCTGAGGGGGGCTGAGAGTCCCATGATGAGCAGGGGAAAAGCAACACCCCCCGACCCCAGGCCACCCCCACCCCACCTCCCACCTCCTGGCAATCCCAGGCGACTGGGAGGGGAGGAGGATGCAGGGCAGACAGGAGTCCAGGCCCCATACCCTCTGGGTTGGGGAGCAGGGCAGAGAGAGGGTCCCACGAGGACCGGGGGTGGCACCGCAGGGCTGGTGGGGGACAGTGCTGTTCGGAGGAGAGGGCTTGGCCTTTTGAGCTCCACATTGCTCTTCCGCAGGATTGATTCAGTTCCCGGCCCACCACAGGGTCATCATGGGTACCAGGTTCTGAGCCAGCACCTGCCACAGCGAGAGTTTATTAAACAAGGCCTGCTGCTGTGTGGTTATAGCTCTTCACTATTAGCTTGTCCTGATTCAGGTATCAAAGGAGACAGCTCAGGGCAGCAGAGGCCATTGTGGGCAGGGAGGGCTTCTCCCACAGCTCTGCTCCCACTCCTGAGCCCTGGGCAGCTGTGCCCCTCTCCAGACCACCCTGCACTGCCCCACTCCCATGAAGACAGGGGCAGGATATGACCAGCCACAGAGAACCCTCCCTGCCCTGAAGCTGGGGCCCTCACAGGTTGACAGCAGGAGAGGGGCTGGTGGTTGCAAATATCCTTGAGTGGGTGACAGCTGCAGCTGCCTGGGTACAGCCTTTGGGACTTGGGGGGAGTCTGGAGGGTCTGGGAGCCCTGGGCCGGCATCAGCATTCCATGGGCATCCCTGGCCCCTCCGCAGACTGCCCGCCCCCACCCAAGACTGGGTCCATGCCAGGTGCCACAGCTACCTCTCTCCAGTGACATTTTACAAGCTGGGAAGTGGCCACCGAGACGTGAAATCAGGGCCGGCCTGGGGCTGGCCCACTTCATTAGAGCTGGCTCTGCTCCACTGGGTAGGAGGGCACAGGCCAAGCACAGCCCCTCCCCGCCAGCCCTCCAGCTCCTCCCAGCCGGTCCAGCCCCGCTGCCTGGCTCAGGGGAGCAGGCCTGGCCCCCCACCCCAGCACCGACCCTGTCTGCTCTGGCCAGGCCCCGAGGAGGATGAGATTTACTACAACAGTGATCCGTGTTGACCTTGGCACACCTGGCCTGTCTCTAATCCTCAGCCGTCCCAGCAGGGGCACGTTCACCACCCTACACACCAGGCCCAGTTCATGGCAGCAGCTCCCGCTTTGGTCCTGGCTGCATCTTGAGGCCGCATGAGAGCCCTGTGCTGTCACCATCTCTCCCCTGCGGGACAGGAGGAGGGTGAGGCTCGGAGAGGCCACGTGACCTGGAGCTGGGGTGCGAACCCCGCCTGGGCTGTTCTGCTCCTCAGCTTCCCAGGAGAGGCTGTCCCTCGGGCCCAGCCCAGAGGCAGGTGGGACAGAAGTCCTGCCCTCATGTGATCTGGGTGTGGCCACCGGCCCCCTGAAGGGGCTCAGCAGTGGGGACAAACCCCAGGGGCAGGAACGGTTTGGGAGGGGCTGTCAGGTTGGGGCTGGATTCTGGGAGCGGGGGGGTCCTGGTGCTGGCTCTCACCCCCACAGCAGGGGAGGAGCTGGGGATGCAGGGTTGAGCTCGGTGCTGCTGGGAGACATGGGTTCGTTCACAAGCCCCCCGCCAGGCACTCCTCGTTGAGCCTGTCCCTGGGCCGCGGTGTGGCCCTGGCCGCATGCAGCGAGTACAGGTCTGAGGCACAGATGTGGGCGCCTCCCTCCTCCTCCTCCTCCTAGCTGGGGGGCCCAGGCAAGTCAGGTCACCCCTCTGAGCTCCAGTTTTCGAAGCTGGAAAACAGGGTCACCGATGTCTGCCTTGGATGACTAAATGAGAACGCACTTTAAGTGCAGACTGTGCCTGGCAGCTGCCAGGGAGCACACACCACAGCAGAATGCTGTCCGCCACATTCCCAGTATCTACCATGAGGGATGCAAAACCCAGTCCTGTAACTTCCAGGGTGCGTGGGGCAAGCATGCGGCCGAAGCCTTCTTGTCTGATTCCCTGGTGCCCAGCACAGAGCCTGGCCCAGAGTGGGTGCTCAGTACTTAACTGCTGGGTGAATGGGTCTCAGGCACCCCCATCTGTGAAATGAAGATTTTTTTTTTTTGAAGATCTTTTCTTTTTAAAAATATCTATTTATTTACTTAGGCTGCGCTGGGTCTTAGTTGCGGCATGCAAACTCTTAGCTGCTACATGCATGTGGGATCTAGTTCCCCACCCAGGGATCGAACCCAGGACCCCTGCATTGGGAGTGTGGAGTCTTACCCACTGGACCGCCAGGGAAGTCCCTAGAATGAGGCTCTTCATGCCCAAGGATCTCGCCCCACTCCCTAGGCCGTTGTGCAATTCAGGTGAAATGATGGCTCAGAAAGCATTTGTTTGGATAATTAATATGCTGAGGAGGAGGAGAAGGGAGGCAGTGACCTCCCAGCAAACCGGGTGAGGGCTGGGAGAGTCCAGGCCACGATGTCCCCCAGCCGCTGGTTGGGTCAGCTGAGCTGTACTTACCGTGGGGCCTGGCCGTTACTCAGCCACCCCCACCCCCAGCCCTTCTGTCCCAGAGGAGCATCCATCAACGTCTCCTTTGCCCTGTTGGCCCAGACAGTTAGGCAGTTCTGCCTGAACCCGATGGCCCTGCCACTCAACGCCACCATCACTGCTTCGCCCGTCCTCCGCCAGGGGCCAGGCTGGGGGTCAGGGGTAGGAGTGGGGGGTGCGAGGCAAGCATGGTACCTCATCTCTGTGGATCCTCTCCTCTTCTGGGTCAGGGGGCACTGCTGTGTCCCCATTTTACAGATGAGCACATTGGCTCCCAGAGGCCAGAGACTTGCCCAAGCTCACAGCTTGCCTGGAGCTGTCACTCAAATGCAGATTGGGGTCCCCACTGTTTACTTCTGCCACCCTTATCCAGGCCTCAGTCTCCCCTGTGCTAAGAGAGCTGCAGACTTCCTGCAGGCTCCAGCCCCGCCAAGCCTGCTAACCCCATCCCAGCATCCCAGGGACAGCGTGATGGATGAGGGTCCCATGGGGGGCAGGTGCAACACGCCCACACACCTGCGGGCTGACCGTTGGGTGATGGATCTCTTCCTCCTCTCCCCTCCCCAGGGGCTCAGCTCCAGCTGGTCAGGCGCCATGCCAGCCTGATGGATGGGCCACCCGCCGGGCCACCCTCACTGTCGCTGCCACCCGCATCCTTGTAGCTGTGCTCCAGGGTCAGGAGGGCGGCTCCGCAGCCCCTCATTCAGTCATTCAACAAACACATGTTTATCAAGGGCCTACTATGTGCTGGAACACAGAGCAGGCAAGACAGATTAGGAAACCAGTTGTCATCCTCCAGTGTAACAAGTGTGGTCACAGGGCAAATAGAGGGCAGTTGTGAAAGCCAGAGGAGGCCTCTGACTCGAGGGACCAGGGTGATGGGTCTGACTAGGGCAGAAGGAGCAGCTTGTACAAAGGGCCAGAAGTGAGAAAAGCAAGGGATGATCCCACAGCTGTGACAGATTCAGAATGACTGAGGCGTGGAGACGGGATGGGGAGGGGGCCCAGGGAGGCTGGGGGCTGGGGCGAGGCCAGCTTGGGCTCGCCTCGGGATGAGGGGGAGCCAGAGCCAGGTTGGCGCTTCAAAAAAAACCCACTGCTCCTGGGGGAGGGCGGCCTGCAGAGGGTCTGTAGAAATTCAGGAGCAGAAGCAGGCCCTGGCAGGTGGGACTGGAGTGGGCAGCAAAGGGAGGGAGTGAAAGATTCTGGAGCCAATAGTGGTCAGTGGCAGAAGCCACGGGGGTGATCGCGTTAGCCCCATTTTATAGATGAGGAAACCAAGCCTTGGAGACGGGGCAGGACCTGCCCAAGGTCACACAGAGAGGGAGAAGCAGAGCTGGGCTGGGGGCGAGGTTGTGTGGGAGCCACTGGCCCCTTGAGCCCTGGCATCTGAGCCTCGACCCCAGCCTCGGACTGGCTTGGTGAGGGAGTCCAAGGGCAGCCCCCACCGGCACGGGCACCAACTTATTCAGGAAGGCAGCTGTCCCCTTCGTGCTGCCACGGACAGGAGCCAGGCAAGAAATATCGCATCATTAAAATGACAAATCCCTTCACTAAGTGAACTGGAAGGCCTGCCTCCCTGCCTCATATCCCTCAGCCCCCTCCTCCCCGGCCCTGGGCTCATCACCCCTCCCAGACTGGCAGGAGAGCATGGCGGGACCACTGCCTTGCCCCTGAGATGACCTTGGGTCTCCAGCCCTCCAGCAGGGAGGAGGGGTCCTCTCCATTCTACAAGTGGGGAAATAGAGGCTCGGAGAGGGGATGAGACCCTCCAGCAGGGGCTCCCTCCTCTGCAAGGGTCCCGGCTGTCAGGGCCCCCCAACCCACCCCGACTTAGCAGCAGGGGCTCCCCAGGTGACCTCAAAGGCCACATCACACCCTGGGGTTCTGCTCAGAAGAACGAGTCCAAATTAAGGCTCACATTCCAGAGTGCTGCCATGATCTGCTGCAGAGCTTTTCCTATCTCTTACCTTGAGGGGTACACTTTCTTGTCTGAGCCCCACCTTGTGAGGAGGATGGGGCACGGGTGGTTCTCCTGGATTTACAGGCAGGAACCCTGGGGCCTTAGGCAGGCTGCTGCCCTCAGTTTCCCCATTTGACAATTCCTTTGGACCAAAGCTGAGGCTGAATTTTGCGGGGCCTGGTGGGTGCCGAGTGAACATCTGTCTCTCCCCATGCCCACCTGTGTACTCCCACACCTCATCCATGCCTGCGTGTCCAGAAAGGCCCACACGTGCAAAGTGCATTGCACACCCAGACGCGTGTGATGTGGGCCCCAGCCCTGGGTTCTATGGGCCCAGGTGCTCAGACCCCTGCACGTGCCTATCCCCCCGGCACACATGTGTGCACACACACTTGGCTACAGATGCACATGCACAGGCCCACACCCCTCATGCGTCCAGCAGACCTGTCCACGAACATCTGTGTCACGTACCCACAGCCGTCGGGAGCCCCACGTGGAGTCCGGGCTCCTCTGGGGAGCAGGGAGTGAACAGATGCCGGGAGATGCCGCCTGGCTCCACAGGCAGCCTGGTTCCCAGAATGACCCCCCCACACACACTCCCCAGCCCTCCTCCAGGCCCAGCCAGCAAGGACGCGCCGTCCGTCAGCCCAGCGTCCTGGTCTCCTTGGATGCAGACAGATCCCACGGAGGCGTCTGGCGCATCCTGACTCGGCCGCAGCAACTGCACCAGCCCTCCCGGCCCCCTTCCCTGTGCCCAGCACTGTCCTGCCCGTCCTTCCCCACCTGCTGGGCAGCGGCACCAGCCCCTCGCACCCCACCCTCCTGGGGTGGAGAGGCGACTTCTTTCAGGAATCACCACGAGGGGGTCTCCCAAGCCCTCCCACCTAACCTTGGGCAGGTCCTGCCTCCTTCAAGACCTCAGTTTTCCCCTCTGGAAAATTGGAGGTTGAACAAGAAATTTGCCAAGGTCTACATCTCTGGCTGCTCGATTCTCCCAAAGGCCAGGAGAGGGAAGGTGGGTGAGGGGAGCAGGGGGAGACACAGGGAGGAGGAAGCGGACTTTTAGGGATAGCCCCTCCCTGGCCCAGCACCAGGCCTAACAGGGTTGGGAGTGGGAGCGCCCCTGAGCCCGGGGGGCTGTGCATGGTGAGCATCCTCTCAGGTAATCCTCCCTGCCGCCTCCCAGTGGGTGCTTCATTGCCATTTTACAGAGGCGGAAACTGAGGCCTGGAGAGATGCCAGGAGGAGCCAAGAGCCCCCCCAGCTCCCTGCACTTCCCCACACCGAGGGCCACAGTGTGAGCGCCACACGGGAGACAGGAGACAGCTCCCTCCGCACTCGCCGTCCTGCCCGAGGTGGCATTCCGGGAATGGCTTTCTCCAGAGCCAGGCGCCTCCCCACTGCCCGCTCCCTCTCTGGCTCTGAGCCCACCCCTCGGCACTGCCCATCCGTCTGCTGTCGCCTCCTGGCAGGGCCACTGGGCCATACATCACCCAACGAAGAAGCCTGAGGCAGCCTGGCCAGGCAGGTCGGCTGGCGCTCGCCCTGGAGGGACCCACCCTGGTGCTGATGGTGGGGTTTCGGGCACTGACTCTTGCCTGTGAACAGGGAGCTGGGGCCAGCAGAGGAGGGGTCTCCTTGGAGTCCCAAAGCCCACCCCAGAAGTAGCCGATTCCTGCGGGAGGAGCACAAAAGAGGCAGTTGGAGGCCATGAGGTGACCTGAAAGGGAGTGTGGGTCAGGCTGATGGCCATGCAAGTGGAGGGAACCGAGGTGGAGCACTTGGCAGGAGGATGGCGATTTTTATCTCCCCAGCCCCCATCTGCCGAGTAATTTGCTGATGTAGGTCGCTGGGGCACTGCTCCTTATGGAGCCATGCTGGGGGGTGGGGAGCCAGAGGGAAGGCTCACAGTTGGGGGGATCTCAGTCACCACCGCACCCCATGTCAGCCTCCTGGCCCCCTCAACCTGCACAACACACCCCCACACAACCTGCCTTCACCTCCCAGGGCTGCCTCAGTAGGGAACCTCCAACTTTGCATTCATTCATTCATTTATTCATTCATTCAACAGCTATGTATGAGCATCTGCTCTGTGTCACAACACTAGGGATGCAGTCGTGAACAAAATCCAGCAACAGGCAAGAAAAGAAAGTCCACGGTGTGTTACGTTGTGGTAAGTGCAAGCCAGGACAATAAAGCAGGGCAGTGGGAGAACAGGTGTGGTTTGCCTTTTGCTTTGTTTTTTTAAGCAAGTGTGTGGCCAAGGAAAGCCCATCAGGAAGGTGACTTTTGAGTAGAGACCTGAAGGAGTGAGCGATGAAGATGTCTAGGGGGAGAGCATTTCTAGCAGACAACACAGCAAGTGCAAAGGCCCTGGGGCAGGAGTGTGCCTGGCACTCTGCCAGGTGAGGCAGCTGGAGCAGGTAAGCAAGGGGAAGAGTCGAGGGCAGAGAGGTGAGGAGAGAGGTAGATTGTGCTCCCTTGGAAGAAGGTGGAGGGACCTACGCCTAGGTTAGGAAAGTGACCAGTGGTAGTTTAGCGGACCAATGGGAGGGCCTAACATTGGACAGAGGTCCTCTGTCCATGGTCTGTCTGTCCTCCCTCCCTCCCTTTTCTTTTTTCTTTTTCTTTCCTTCATTAATTAATCCAGCAAATGTTTATTGAGCGCCAGGAATCGTTGTAGCCTCTTGTGAACTCAATCCAAAGGATTCTCCACCGTGCCCCCCTGACAAGACACCTCACAACGTCTGCCCCGCATGCCTGGGGTGGGCCTGGACCGCCGCCTCAGCCCCTCTCTATGCTCCAGATGTCAGCCCGTGTGTCCCTCACACAGGTGCAGAATGGCAGCGATGTGTGTGCAGAAAAGCCACCAAATGCCGGTTTCCGGGGCTGGTGAGTCTCAGACACACATATGAGGCCAGAGTGGAGCACACACAGGCTGTCCCCTCCCCTCCCTGGGCCTCAGTTTCCCCATCTGGGAACTGAACAGGGAGAGAGGACCTAAGACCTCTTTCTGATTCCCCAGACCCCTGGGAGCACAGGGAGGGGCTGGGCTTGAGGGAGGCCCTCTACCCCGTTCTATAGGGAACTGAGCTTTGAACTTACAGGTCCCCTCGTGTTGTGCTCGCCAAGGCCTCCTCCTCTCCTCTCGACACGATGGAACCCCAGGTCTGAGAGGGGCATGTGTAGACCCTGGCTGCCCCCGCCCCACTCAGTTGCCCCAGGAGCCCTGCTTGGAAGGAGCGGCAGAAGGGCAGGAGGTCCCAGTGGTGACCCAACGCCAGCCAGGGAAGGGCCCCCCCCCGACCTGCTGCTCGCTGGCCCTGGCCCTGCATGGCCCCCCAGTTCACCCTGGCCCTCCATAGCTCTTCTAATTACATAGCCATAAAGCACAAATCTCTAACAATCCAATTAGTAACGCCATTACTGCTCTGTCCAGGATTAAAATTACCAATTAAACTGCTGTCGATTTTATCATCACTTAGGCTCGACACAACCAGGGCACTTCAGGCCACAGAGGCCCATTAGCGGCCCCTTGAGTGGGGTCTGACCAGGGCCAGGGCTGGGGGCCTAACTCAGCAGCTCAGAAGGAAGTCCCTCTACCCACCACCCCTGGCGTCCTAGTGCCCCGTGCCCCAACATCAGGGACTCCAAAAGATCATAGCCCTGTTCCCTACGGAATCAGAAGCGGGCAGGGGACGAGGGACTTCGGCAAAACCAGCCTCTACCTGGGCAGCACCTCCAGTCTGCGTCTCCCCCACGTTCTCCTCATCAGACTCACCGTTTCATGGCCCCGTGTTTCAGTGCCAGGCCAACCTGCACAGCTGAGTCCCAGGACGAGGGGCCGTAAGCACTCGTCTGAAAGCCTGGCCCCCACATCCCCTGCCCCCTCTCTCTGCTACCACAGTGCCCTCTGCCCACAGCCTCGAGGTGCCATCCTTACACGGTAACCCCACTGTGCTGGGGGCACCACTCTGATGAGCTACTCACAGATCAGCACTGTCCATCTCCCAGGTGACAAGCAGGTGCTCCTTTAGGGGACCCTCAGTGACTTGTCTCAGCACAGGGGAGATCTTGGAGCACAAAGCCAGAGGCCAGGGAATAGGCAAGTGCTTGCCCTGCATGGAGGTGGGGGGAGTGAGCTCCCCGTCCCTGGAGGTGTGCAAACACAGGCAGCACCCAGACCGCATGGTGGCAGGTGGAGGCAGAAGCTCACACATGGAGGAAGGTAAATGTTGGGCTGGATGATTGAAGCCAAGTAAGTAATTTGCTTCTCCTGAGAAAGAATTTGAGATGTCAGGATCTGAGAACCCCCTTGGGAGGGCCAGAGGGTTCAGTTGTCTGATCTCCACCCCTTGCCCTGGAGGTGCTTCCACAACAAGCGAGGGGCAGGGGCAGGGGAGGGGAGGGGGGAAGGGCCCGGGCAGCTGGAGACAGGGAGGTAGGCATCAGCCTGAGAACTCAGCCTGGTGTGCTAAAGGCTGCCGGTCCCCAGCACCGCAGTGACCCCTCTGAGACACCACAGGAGCAGTGACGGTGAATGTTTGTGCTCTGCCCTGGACCCCGGGCTCAGAGCCTTCCCTGTCATCCTCCTCCTGTGCTCATCCTGAGAAATGGGTACCCTTATTCCCAGGTGAGGCACCAAGACTCTGAAGTCCAACAACTTGCCTGAGGTCACACTGTTTCTCTCTCAGGTCTGATCCCAGAGGACATGTCGTGTGCCAGATGAGGCTGCAGAGCCCACCCGCAAGGTCTGCACATTTCAGCACCTGTGCAGCTCCTTGTTCAAATGGAAGCTTATGCACAAGCTCTTTATGTCACACAAAGAAATGCAGAAAAGGAGAGGCACCCGCGTCCCACTCCAGAGATGGCCAGAGCCTGCAAGGAGAGGCAACCTCCTCCCACCCACACCCTTGGCTGGTGCTCGGGCCGGCAGGACTTGGGGCCTCTTCTGGAGGAGCGGCTGCCCTGGGCAAATCGGTCAAGCATCTCATCAGAGGCGACAGACTGAGGCAGGGATCTGGGAGCCCAGAGCAATTAGAAGCTGCCTTGCGCCTGTCTTCTGCCAGCTGCCACAGCTGTCACTCAGGAAGTGGGCCTGGAGCAGGGGCTGGGCCCCTGATGCCCCAGCCAGTCAGCAGCCTGCCCAAAGGGGGGAGACCGAGGCCCAAAGGGGACCAGGGGCAGGGATCGCTGTCATTTCCTGGGTTGGACACCACCAAGCTCTTCTCGCCCTTGCCCAGGCTCAGTTTCCCCGACCAAGCCTTCTTCCCTGGAGCAGTGGTTCTAACCCTTGGAAGCTCCTGGGAAGCTTTTTAAAAGTGCCCTTGCCCAGGCCCCAGCCAAGCCGACTCTCTGGGGTGGGGGGCCTGGGTGACTGCCTGAGTCTGTCTCTCCCAGGCCAGGTTTTTTTGCACTTATTGATATCAAACCCTGCCCCAAGGACTAGAAGCTTCTCTGCTACTATGGCCATGCCTCCCTCTGCCTTCCAGACCATTTCTGGGCCCAGGGTAGTGTGAGAGCCAGAAAGCGAGGCTTTAAAGGTCCAGCCTCTCAGCAACATGTCCCAGCACTGTGTGTGCCAGGGACAGAGGTACCAGGCACTGTCACCTTTGTCATCTCATTAGATCCCAGCAACCCTGGTTGGGTAGTGGTAGAGTCAACCCTATCTTACAGAGGAGGAAACTGAGGCAGGACTGGGTGTCACACCCAGGGCACAGAACTGGTAACAGCAGCCGGGTTTCATCCCAGCCACAATGGACTCCAAGTTCAGTGCTCTTTTTCTACCACCAAGCTGATTCTCAAGGAGTAACAAATTTAAGGACTTGTCCCTCTCACCCTGTTTCCCTCTCATGGACTCTGCCTCCTGCTCTGTCCTGTCTACCCCTGTCACATATGGGAGCTGGGCATCTAAGGGCTCAGAGAGGGTGCTCAGGGGAAGGCAAGATCAGAGCAGACAGGGGCCTCTGGGTCCTGGCCCGCACCCCTCACGGCTGGGTCTGCCTCTGCAGGTCTATAAATTCCATTATTCATCAAGTGACTGTGTGAGTTTTCCCGGATGATGAATATTTTATTCATCTCCACACACTGTCCCCAGCGGGTTCTTGGAACAATATTGTTCCCTAGCCAAGGATCAGAGGCCAGAGCCTCTGCCCTCCCTGGATGTGCCCTTCCCCCACCAGCACCTCCCTGCCTCCCCCAGCAGTCCCCAAGTTTAGGCAGGGCTGCGGTCAGCGGCCCCAGCAAAACCTTGAGCTTGGTGCTTGCCCTCCCTCCATTTTGATATCCTCTTCTGGATAATGGGTTCATGTATTGCCTGTCAGGCCCTCCTGGATCCTTCCACAACTTTACCCGGTATGGCTTGGCCCTGGGCTCTGCCAGTAGCTCTCCCTGGTGCTGAATGTGGGTGGCGACAGGATGCTGGGGAACATGCTGGTTTTGAGATGAGAGGGCTCCAATCTCTGGCAGGGAGGCAGCCAGCCTCTGGACAGGGTAGTCCCCACTTCTCTCCTCTTGCCTCCCTGCCACTTGGTGGATTTTCCCAGAGTCACAGATGGGGCACCTCTCCTCGGTTTTCCGGCACTCTGAGCCAAGGACTAGTGGGGGAAGTCTGTGGAGACCACTCTCTGGAGGGCCCACGAGTCTCCTGGTGGCACCCCAGGGAGTGCAGTGTGATGGCAGCGGCACCTTCCCCAGATGGGGGAGTGACAGACACAATTCACACCCTGTGATCTCACCATCTGCTCCCCTGTGACGGAGCTGCAACGCCGAAGGGCGGGTGGGCTGGTGTGTGATCCTTCGTTCATTCATTCATTCTCTCATTCATTCTTTCAGCAGATGTTCATCCAGCCCCTGCCACTTTCCCAAGCCCAGCCCAGTCCTGTGCCAGGCACTCGGATCTGAGGGGTGCAGACCCAGACCCTGCCCTCCAGAGCTGAGTGGGGTCCTCACACATCTCTGAGCTTTTGCCCACCCTTGCTCCTCCTCCTGGAGTTCCCTTGACTCATAGTAAGAGCCACCATGTTCCGTGCCTGAGCACTTCGCGTGCAAGAACTAAGCATTCACTCTGGGGGCTGGATGTGTTCCTATTTAACAGGTGAGTAAGCTGAGGTTCAGAGACACCCAAAGGCACATGTCCAACTCTGGGTTCTCCATGCAGAGCTCTTACTGCTCATGGCACTGCCTCCTCAACCGAAAGCCCCGTTTCCATGTCCTTCCTCTGTAAAAACTGCCCCCCGCACCTGCCCTTCAGCAGGCAATGAGCTTCGGCCTTAACCATGCTGCCCGGCCCTCTGGCGCTTGCTCTGTAAGCCCCAGATACAAGCAGCTCCCCCTCATCCTCTGACTCCCAGCCTGGCTTGCTCGCAGGACCTAGCATCCAGGGGCTGCCCACCGGAGGGCCGAGGAGGTCGATGAAGGTTCCCAGAGGAGGTGGCGTTCCTCTGACCCTGGAAGGGTAGGGAGAGAGCAGCATGGCCCAGAGCCTGGATTCCCATCCCACCCCTACCCAGCTCCTGCCTTGAGCTTGAACCCCAGCTCTATCTCATAACTCTGCATGACCAACCTGGTCCCTTCATGGGGGTGCCCTTGACCATGAGTGGGGTGTGGCCAAACTGCCTTCAGAGTCTTAGGGGACTCTGTGCAGGTCATATGTGCAGCCCAGGTGTAGCCCAGGTGCAGCTGGTGGCATGTGGAAGCTCCCTGGACACACAGCCAGCTCCATGGGCCTCCATAAATATGCCTGAGGTCAAGAATGGCCCAAGCAGTGGGGTGCACCACGACCTTGGTGCTATAATCCCTTGGTGCTATAAACCTGGAGGGTCCTGTCCCTTTGGCCTAGTGGGAGCCTGTCCCAGGGAGCAGCCTGGTCACAAGATGGTCACAGACCAAGGCTGAGGTCAGGAGGGCCCACGTCTTAGCAGACACCCTCAGCACAGACCTGCAGGTAGTGCTAGTCAGGCCCACACAATTGATTTTTGCTTGATTTACTCGGGGACTGTTTCTGCCCGTCCTTTGAAGATTCTCTGCCTGGACAGCACGGTGGGAGCCACAGGGGATGCAACGGGAGCTCCGTCTGGAGAGCGCCAACATGCTGTGTGGCAGCCTCTTGGAAAGTCACCAGGAGCTGGGTTTCCCACCAGCCCCTCAGCAGGTTCCAGCCCACCTTCCCTAGACGTGGGGGTCCTGATTTAGAACTGGCTAACCACTCAGTAAACACTAAAGGATTGAGCTGCTGTCATTCACACTCCCCATCAGTACGTTGCAGCTGTAATTATTATTGCATATTCCTTGGGGGGATTTTCATGCTAATGGTAAACTCCCAAGAGACACAGGGAGGCCCTGCCAGGCACCTCTCATATGTTACATCTCTTCATCTTCACACTGCCCAGGAGGTAGCACTGCCACCCTCACTTCACGAGGGAAACCGAGGCCCCAGGAGGTTAAGGGAGGTGACTAAGTTCCCACAGCAGCAGCCCCAGGTCTGTCTGGCTCCGAGGTCCAGGTTCTTTCTTCCCCATTCCTCTGCTCCAGCAGAAGACCCGAGGGAGCTCAAAGCACTCAGTTCTAAGGGTGGAATGTCAGACCTGGGACTGGTGGACTAGGAGGGCTTCGGGAGGGGCTTTTCTGGGGCCTTGCACAGCCCCCAGCCCCAGGTCCTAATGGGCACCCAGCTGGCCCATAGTGGCTGGGGAGACAGACAAACAGCTGGGGTCCTTCCTGGCTTCCCTGCAGGTTGTAGATGCTGCTGGGACCCGTGTCCACAGCCAAGTCCAAGAAGTGCTGGGGCCCAGGCCTGGCCCAGCCCAGCTCAGCCAAGGCTGGCATCTCTCCCTGAGCCCCTCTCCCCAGGCCATGAGACAGGGCTGTGATTAATCAGCGACAAAAGCAGAAAAATGTAATCAGCCTGGGAAGGGCAGGGCCGTAGAGGGCCTTGGCAATCAGCTTTCCCCCTGGGGCCGAGGGCTGATTGGACCAAAGGGGGCAGGGAGGTGGTTCCGATGGGGCCTCAAGGGGCGGGGTCCGCAGCTGGGGCCATGGCGAGGCCAGAGGGTCAATCCCTCCTCCATAAATATGCATGGACGTCTGCGAACACAGGCCCACACCCAGGGGCCGCACACTGCCCCCCACCCGCCCACGGGTTCCTGCCCTCCCCTCCCAGCTTACAACCTTTGCACACACAGGTGTCCACACACACTCCCAACATGCGTTCATCTGCGTGTGGACTCGAAAACACATGTACACACCCTCGTGGATAACAGATACATGCACAGGCATACTGCTCCCACGAACACCTGACCCCTCACTCCACGCGCACACAAGCTCTGGGACCTGGGAGAGCCCTGCACAAGTATTAGGTCTAACCTGGAAATATGTGAACTGATAAAGCCTCACACCAGTCCCTACAGGCACCCAGCCACCTCTGTGTCCCCCACTGCCTCTGGGGCCCGGCTCCCTCTCTGCAGGCTGAGCAGTGGTGAGGGCTTGGGAAGGAGGCTCCACTGTTGGAGGCAAGGTCAGGTGCGCGGTCTCAGCCACAGGGCAGGGAAGCCTGCCCCAGAGCTGTCCCC
The DNA here is from genome assembly GCF_000442215.2 of Lipotes vexillifer. Classification (NCBI taxonomy): domain Eukaryota; kingdom Metazoa; phylum Chordata; class Mammalia; order Artiodactyla; family Lipotidae; genus Lipotes; species Lipotes vexillifer. The sequence goes on from NW_006788040.1 coordinate 3,899,930, forward strand.
AGCTCCTGCCTGCCGGCCCGGCCCCATGACCTTGGTCAACGCCCTTCTCTCTCAGCCTCAGTTTCCCCACTTTGGAGCCTCTTCTGGCGCCAACACTGTGTGATTCTCTTCGAGGACCCAGGCGCCTGGGGCAGACCTCCCCTCGCTGCCAGGTATCTGGTCCTCAGTTCCTAGCTCTCTGTTCATGGGGGTGGGGGCCAGCCAAGGGGCTGGAAGGGCCCCACCCCCACCTTAATTTAATCCTGGTGGCTGCGGACTTGGTTTGTATGGGCGTTGTGGGGGGGCAAGTTATCCTCCTCAGGGAGAAAGGGGAGCCCAGGGCAAAGGGGAGAAGGAATCCCCGGCGGGCGAGGAGCGGCCGCACAGGGGCCGGCGGCGGGAAGGGGCGGGCTGGGGTGGGGGGAGCGCGAAGGGGGCGGGCGGCGGGCGGGGGAGGGGGGGAGCGCAGCCAGCGCGGCACCGAGCGAGCGAGCG
>NW_006788040.1:3900758-3901595 GCF_000442215.2 Lipotes vexillifer
CCCTGCCCGCTGCAGCCGCCCCCGGGGCCGCCGCCGGCCCATGAAACCCGACCTCAAAGTTTGCGGCGGGCGGGCGGGCGCGGAGCCTCCAAGATGCCGTTCCACCCGGTGACGGCAGCGTTGATGTACCGGGGCATCTACACCGTGCCCAACCTGCTGTCGGAGCAGCGCCCCGTGGACATCCCTGAGGACGAGCTCGAGGGTGAGTGCCCCTCTGGGACCCCCGCCCGCCGGCCCTCCTACCTGTGCGCCCAGGTGAAGCGCGGTCTAGGGGCGCAGGGGCGGGGGGCTCTCTGCAGGTGCCGCCTGCCAGGTGGGCACTCCAGCGAACAGCTGCGCGGGGAGGCAGGACGAGTTCGCACCTCTGGGCGCCGCGGTGGGGGTCGCCAAGGCGGAGGGGCGGCCCAGCCCCTGCCCGCGTGGTCCCCCGCGCTGCGGAAACTTGCCGGGCCCCGCAGCGGGGTCACGGGGCCGCGCAATCCGCGGTGACGGTGCGGCAATGCGGCGGGTTGGGTTGGGGGTCTGAGCTGTGCCCCCTCCGCCGGCCCGGCCAGAGCACCCGCATCTTGATCCCCTCCGCGGCGGCCGCCCGCGGCTCTGCGCTGGAATTGACATTCCGCTCGTGTCGCTTTTAAAATCCAGTCTGCTCGGGCAGCGAGAGAAGGGGAGAGTGCGACTGCCCTGCTCCTGCCGGCTCCCGGGCTGCCCGCAGCCCCTCTTACGGCCGTAGCCCCTTCCCTACAGCCCTGCGGGGACCCCCAGCCTGGAGCGCCAGGAAGGCGGCCCGGGAGGTGGTGGCGACAACAAGTGGCCAGATTGGGCGGCTTGGTTGAGATA
>NW_006788040.1:3901735-3940552 GCF_000442215.2 Lipotes vexillifer
TTTCCCTACTGGGCTAAGGACAGGTGCTCAGGTTTTCCCTCCCCCCAGACCTCCTGGGGTCCCATATGGAGTGGAGTGAGGGGCTCTAGGCTGATGGGAGTCTTGGCCCCCTGGGATCTGCTTGTCTGCTGTTGGGGGAGGGGCTGCGATCACCCAGAAGCTGGGCCTCTCTTCAGGTACCTTAGGTCCAGGGGTCTCTGCGATCTGGGACTCAACAGGGCCTTTGGGGGGTGCAGCTGAGACACCAGCGCAGTCAGGGATGATGGTGGGAGCACAAGCCATGGAGAGAGATCCAGCCTCATCCCCCAGCCCTGGAGGGAGCAGATCCTCGGGGAGTCACACGGGATCAGGGGCAAGATCAAGGGGAGAAGGCAGCTACCCCCACCCCACCCCACCCCCACCCCCGCACTGCACCACAGACTATGAGCTGCCTGCTTCTCAGCAAGTCCCCCCAAAAGCCTCCAGAGGTTGGGAGAGCCATGGAAATGGAGCCTGATGTTTGAGGCGGGCAGGACAGATGGATGGGTGCCGCTACTGGGTCTCTGGCCTTGAATTTCAAAGCCCAAGTCCCTGCCCTGTCTGGGCCGAAGCCCAGGAACAAAAAGTCTCATCCAGGGCCTGGGAAAAGGAGGGAGTATGATGAGGGACAAGAGGGCGGGGATGGGGCATAGGCTTCTCTTCCCTGACACTGTCTTCTCCTGCCCTGGGCCAACGCAAACCTCTTACCAGTTTCCCCTCCACAGACCCTCATCCACACCTTCCTCCTGGCCACGCGGGCAGGGGTGAACATTGTCCCCCTACACCGGCAGCTTTCCCCTCATTCCCTCCCCTTGCTCCCAGCACCCCGCCATGACGCTGGCAGCCGTGCTATGGGCCTCAGCGGTCCCTCTCCTGATCTCCCAACCCTGGAGTACAGACCCCAAGGAAGGGGAGAAGCTGAGGAGGCTGGGGTGCAGGGGTGAGCAGGGCACAGGGCGGGCAGTGCAGGGGCAAAGAGGCCGCAGGCTCCCCTTGGACCGCATGGCGGACATGCTGGCAGGAGCCCAGGAACGTTAGTCACCAGCCACACCAAAACGCACCCCCTGCTTCTCTCCTGCCACTTCTCCTGGGCCCTGTGAAGAAGAAGGACCTGGCACAGGGGGCATCTGAAGGACAGAGCCCTCCCTGGGGCGGGCGGGGGGCGTCATGGAGCAAGCAGATGCCTGGTGGCCCCAGCCCTGCTCCCGGCCTGCGGGCAGCCATGGATGAAGACAGGAAGTCCTCTGTGATCGGCCCCCCCTGTTGGCTGCAGGCACTCTGGAAGCCCTTCTCCTAGGAGACCAAGTCTCTGCAGGCCCCAGTGGGCCTTGAGTGCCAGGGGTGGGTGGGAAGGGTGACCATCCACAGCTGAGATCCCCCCTCTGCCCCCTCCACCTCCCCAGTGCCTCATCAGTGCTCCCGCCCCAGGGTAGTGTGGGTAAGACCCAGGCTCTTTGCTGGGAGGATGCCCATCACTGGGGGAGCCACACATGCCGAGGAGAGGGAACCCGGTAGCTTGGGATGAAATGCTACAGACGGTACGTGCCTGCCCGCAGAAATCCAGGGGGTGGTTAGTCCAAGGGGGGAGGAGGACTAGGGAGGGAGGTGGAGAGCACCGGTTAAGGTGAGGGCTTCCTAGCCAAGCAGTGGTGGGTTCGAGTTCTCTGCTCCCTCAATTTATGGAGTGACCTTGGGCAATCACTTGCCTCTCTTGCCTCGGTTTCTCCATCTGTAAAAGGGGGTTGACATTGCCCCTCCCCAGGGCTGCCAGTGACAGAGGATGTGATGAAAGTGCTCAGCACAGGGCCTGGCATGCAGTGGGGACTCGGGGACCGGGACGCAGCAGCAGGGAGGCTGAGGGGTGGGGGTCGGGGAAGGCCCATGAGGAAGGAACACGGGGTATGCAGGGGGGCCAGGCCAGAAAGGCAGGCCCATGAGGAAGGAACACGGGGTATGCAGGGGGGCCAGGCCAGAAAGGCAGGCTGGGGGAGAGGGTGGGTGGAAATGGCCTTGAAGGTCTGGCAGAGGCACCTGGGGACCCCTGGATGGCAGTTGGCAGGGTAGACGTGGCTGGGCAGAGCTGGTCTGGGTCCCCAGCCTCCCTTGAGGCGGAGGTACAGGATCTCCCAGATTCTCCCTGAGATGCACACAGCAGAGCTCCTCTGGCCTGTGGCAGTGCTGAGGCTGACCCCAATGGCATCGACGGGCTTGAGCACCTAAGGGTGGGAATTGGGGCAGCTGCAAGCCCTAGACTGGCCCTCCCTCTGAGAGGGGAGGAGGAAGACAGACGGACAGGCAGACAACCACCAGGGCAGAGGTCTGGGCTTGGCACTTGACCTGCTCAGTCAGATGGTGGAGCCTGCAATGAGAGTGGCCAAACGGGGGCGTTCGAGGTACGGGGCGGGCAGAGGAGTCCCTTTTCCTGTCCCTTTTCTCTGCAAGCCCAGCAGCCGTCTCTGTCAGGCTGGAATCTCAGGGAGGCCAAAGTGCTGGGGCGTGGGGCCAATGCCGCGGAGAGTGGTTGTCGCTGCAGAGGACAGACACTGCCCCCCTCAAAGTGACCTCCAGCCCACGCACCCCCTCTCTGGACTCTGGCTCCCTGACAGTGCTGGCATCCCTTGGGGGCGGTTGGGGACTCAGGCCCTGACGCAGCTCCTCGGGCCGGGGAGGGGATTGAGGGCGTCAGGCTGGAGGTGGCAGGTAGGGACCAGTGTCGGCCCGGAAACCCAGAGGCCCTGCCAGCCCTTGCCTGGGCCAGGCTTCCCCATGCCAACGTGGAGCACGGCAGGCTTTCCCTGGCCTCGTGGGGAGCGAACAGAGCGAGGCTTTCGGGGGAACGTGCCCAGCTGGGATGTGCTGATGGCGGCAGCAGCAACAGGACACCCACCCCACTCTGGGAGCCCCCAGCAGAGTCCAGGCTTCAGAGATGGGGCAAGAGTCACGTTCCCATCTCACAGGCGAGGCTCTTGAGGTTCAGAGAGGGAGGTCACTCGGCTGCTGAGTGGCAAAGCCAGACTCCAAGCCCAGGCCCCCGAGTCTTGGCACCAGCAAACAGGAAGGCCGGCCTGGTGCTTGAAGCTCCCTTAGTCCTCCCTCTCCTTCCGGCTCTGCCAGAATGTCTGGGATGTTCTGATTTATAGCATCCTGTTCTGAGCCAGGCCCAGCCCCAGCCAAGCACTTACATGCTTGATTTTCTTATTTAGTCATTTCCGCAGCCCCATTGTACAGGTGAGCAAACACCCACTCAAAGGCACCCGACCAGGATTTGGGAGAGCTGGGATCTGACCCTGAATCTGTGTGACTTAGTGCTGATTCTCTGGCCGAGAAGGTGATCCCTGAACTTGGCCTCAGAAATCAGCTGGTCCTGGGTCACAGCTCTGAGCAAGGGCCGAGAACACAGAGTAAGACTGAGGTGTGAGCCAGGCGTGCCAGGGAGGAGTGGCTGAGGCGACACATGAATGAGGAGGTGGCGGTCTTTGGATTGATCTAGTGGTCTTGGAAGGTTAGTCCTGCCTGAGAAAGGGCTGCCCCTGGGCCTGTCGCCTGCCCATGGACCCCAAGATTCACCTGCCCTCCACTGTCTCCTTTGCATTTTCTCAGGACTTTTAGAAGGAGATCAGGGGCTCCAGTTGAAGCAGCCCTGGGCTCTGGGAGCCACACCTGGCCCCTGTCAGTGTGGGAGGGACAGCCTGGACCCCAATTCACTGTAGCGTAGAGAGCCAGCACCCACTGCAGCCCCACTGTGGGTCCAGGGTTTTGCCATCCCACCCTGAGCTCTCCCGACCAAGGACCCAGAAGGATGGGGTGCCTGCCTTGGGTTCCCCAAACCAGCCCCTGACCTGGGTGGGTCTGAGGATGGTTCCCCCACCCCTGACTTCGGCTTGATCCCCCTCCTCTGGGTGGCCCATGGAGTGAGGGGATCCTTAGGGACTGCACGAGGGGACAAGCAGCATCCCTCTCTTCCTGCTTCTTGCCTGCTTGGGGAGTAGAAAGCAAACGCTTGCCCTTACTAGGATCATTTGTAAACTAAGAGTAAATGGGCTCTGAGTGATGACCCCACACCAAGTGGAGCATGAACTTCTAGTCAGCTCCTTTGTGTGTGTGCTCCAGATGGGTGGGCTCCCCGAATCAGTCATTCATTCACTTAACCACTTATTAGCAAATGGTTATGCTTGAATGACAGGCACTGTTCCAGGTAGCGGGGACACAGCGGTGAACAAGACTGACCTGGCTCCTGCTCTCATGGCGTCTCATAGTTCACAATCTGGTGTGGTCAGGAAGGAATCCTTGGGGGAAGAGTGGGGTCTGTGGGAACCCAGAGGAGGGCCAGAGTCAGCTGGGGGGGCAGGGGGGGTTCCAGGGAGGTGATGCCATCCACGCTGGGAACCAGGGATGTATCAGAATTCACCATGGTTAAGGGAAGAGCATTCCAAGCAAAAGGAGCCTCATATTCAAAGGCCTGGAGGTGGAGCAGCCCTGGTGCCCACCATGACTGAGGTGGGCAGAGCCCGTGGCTGGGTCAGGAGGCCAACAGTGCCAGCCAGAAACCTAAGTGTGTGTGTGGAGGGCTGGGCAGAGGGTGTGCCTGGCTGCATGGTCAGTGCCCTCCTCTGAACCCAAAGACTCCCAGATGATTGGAATTCCCTCAGCAGCCTCCGTAACTGCTGGGCCTCTGCTCACACACCTCTGGGGATGGGGAGCTCACTACCTCTTCCGTGGCCCTGGAAAATTCAGGTGGGAGTTGGCCTGGAGTTCCCAGAGTCCAGGGTTTATAGAAGCCTCTGGGCCTGGCCCAGATCTCCCTTCCCAGCTGCTTTCCTGGCCAAGGGGCCACTGGTTAGGAGACCAGGTTCTCAGGACCTGCCTGGGATGGGTAGGGGGTAGTCCAGAGTCAGAGGGTCTGGGGGCCTAGGCAACTCAGGTGTGGCCCACTGACTCTGTCTTGGCCTGCATGTCAACTGGAACCTCCAGGCATTGGCTACAGATGCCAGGTGGGAAGAGCCTGATGAAGTTTGGGGCTTCAGCCCAAGCCACCTTGCCGTGTGGCTTGGGACACATGGCCACCCTCTCTGGGCTATAGTGGGTCCAGCAGAATCAGGGGATGACCCCAAGGTGCAGGATCCCACAGTCAGTTTCAGGGGCTCACAGACCCTCTAGACCAGGCCTGGGCCAGCCTAACTCCTGCCCTCACCAGAAACAGCCCTGACCCCACACTGGCCACCTAGCCTCTCTGGGCCTCATTTTCCAGGCAGGCAGCGTGGAGCATCTCATCTGTCTCTCCTTCCAAATACTCGCATACACGCTCGCACGCACGCTTGCACGCACGCTCGCGAGCTCACCTCTGCCTGCAAATTGAACAAGGGGACCCCCGGGAGCTGGAGCAGAGAGGGTGGGAGTGGGTTGAAATTCACTCCCCATCAACGGGAAATGTTCTGTAGGACCCTTCTTGGGCTGAGTAACAATGAAGGGACAGCAAACAGAGAAACAGAGGTGAAAAAAGGGTGAACTGGGGAGAGGTTAGGACCCTTCAACCCTCAACAGTTCCTGGATGTCCTTGGTAAAACCCTTTCATCCTTACACCATTACCACCCATTTTACTGTGGGTAAGACTGAGGCTGGCCCAAGGTCACTCACTGGGTTGCTTGCTCCCAGGCTCTCAGTCCAGTGCCTTGCTTCCCACCCCTGAGTCACCCAGGTCCTCAGGCCTGTCTCCCCCTCCATACAATGCGGGGGGAGTGACCCCCCGCACCTGAGCTGGCCTGGGGCTGCTCCATCCATCCTCTCTCTTCCCTCAAACCTTGGGCTCCATCTGGGAGGCAGTCTGCACTGAGCTGTCAGCCCATTAGCCCGGATCCGCCATTAATGAGTGCTGGCCAGTATTAAGGAGCTGAGCCTGGGGAGGAAGTGCGAGGGGGATGATGGGAGGGGGATGGAGGGTGGGGTTGGGCAGGGAAGCCTTTGGCAGCTCACAGAAGACCGGCTGCCTAGCCCGGCGTCCTCCCCTGCACCGTGGGACCCGTGGTACCGGCCACATGGGGTCGTCGTGAGCACGTCTGGAGAGGCTGTGGGAGCCTGGGACTCGGAGCCAGAGACCCCCGGGGCGGTCTTGTCACTGCCGCGGGGCCTGGGCATCTTTGCTGCCTGCTTGGCCTGCCCTGAGCTCCAGGGAGGCAGCGCTGTAGTGGACTCTTGAGCCACCTGCCAGTTCTCTCTGACCAGACTTTCGGGCTCTAGAGGGGAAGGGGGGATTCTCTATCCCAGTCTCAGGATGTGGCATCTGGGATCCTGGAGGTCTGGGGAGTGGGCTGTCAGGGACAGGAGTGAGGTCTTGACCTGCTCTGCTACTCCCACAGAGATCCGAGAGGCCTTCAAAGTCTTCGACCGCGATGGCAATGGCTTCATCTCCAAGCAGGAGCTGGGCATGGCCATGCGCTCCCTGGGATACATGCCCAACGAGGTGGAGCTGGAGGTTATCATCCAGCGGCTGGACATGGACGGTGAGCCCTGCCCTCTGGCTGTTTCCTCACCCCTTACCTGGTGGTGGGGGGCAAGTCTGGGGCCTGAGCCCATAGGGGGCCTCTCACTCTACCCACTCCCAGCCAGCCTTCCAAGCCCATGGCTTGGGTTTGCAGTCAGGTCTGGCCCCATTTCTCAGCCTGGAGAATTGAGGCTAGAGAGAGTGTGACAGCCCCAGCCATACCCAAAGGTTGGAGATTCTGCCCCTCTCACTCTGTGTTCCAAGAAATTTTTAAAGTACAGGAAGGCAGAACAGGTATACTAAATACCCCACTTCCCATCACCAAAAATAAAAAATCAATTTAGTTATAAATATTTGCCACCTGGCATTTAATCAAGGAAAAACTCATAAGAACCAGTAATGCCCAGTGCCCTCCGCTCATCCTCCTCTGGCTGCCTCCCCCACCTCATCTCCATCCAGAGAGCAGGTGATGACCTGGGCAGGCGGTCCCCCATCCTGAGCTTCATTTCCGGTCTGTGTGGTGGGGAGGATGTCCGGCCCCACACCTGCTCTAGAACAGCAGCAGGGTGCTGGGAGGCCATGTAGGGTTCAGAGGGAAACGTGTCTCCCACACGCAAGGCCTGCTCAGGGCCCACCTGCTGCGCGCCCCCCGCCACTCCCCACCTTGTCAGGTGGGGCCTCAGCACACTCGGTGGCTTCAGCATCAGCCCAGAGACTGGCAACATCAGGCTCTGAGGAGGGGACCTGCCTGAGGTCCCATGGTGGCCCAAGGTGCCCAGGTGCAGCCTCACCAGCTGATTGGAACTGTGCCTGCTCTAGGTGATGGCCAAGTGGACTTCGAGGAGTTTGTGACCCTCCTGGGACCCAAGCTCTCCACCTCAGGGATCCCAGAGAAATTCCACGGCACTGACTTCGACACCGTCTTCTGGAAGGTATTCCCTGGCTGATTGGGACCCAGGGCTGTGTGCACAGTGAAGGGTTCTACTGGGCCAGCAAAGGGTCGGGCCCACACCATAAAGGGGGGGAGTGTCCACTGGACGTCTTATCTCCCAGCGGGCCATGGGGTTCCCTGGGGAGGCTGGTGTTGGTCAAGGACTCAGAGAATGGAGTGAGTGGTTCCCAGGCCTTCAGAATCTGGAGGCTTGTTGCTGGCTTGTGTGGCTGCAGGTGCTGGGTGGGGGGGGACCGTGGTGGTGCTGGTGGCCAGAGCGCTGTGTCTCCCCCCACCCAAGTGTGACATGCAAAAGCTGACCGTGGACGAGCTGAAGCGGCTGCTCTACGACACCTTCTGTGAGCACCTGTCCATGAAGGATATTGAGAACATCATCATGACGGAGGAGGAGAGCCACCTAGGCACAGCGGAGGAGTGCCCCGTGGACGTGGAGAGTGAGTGACCCACCCCGGGACCCCAGAGGCTGGCCAACTGCTCGGGCAGGGGAGGAACGAGGGGCTTGCAGAGGGGGGCTGGGGGCCTCCTTGCCTGCCCCAAACCTTGCGTCCCCGTGTGCCCCGCGGGACGAGCCCATGTGCAGAAGGGCAGGCAGCTCCTGAGTCCGTCACTTGGCTGTCCCCTTCTCTCTTTGGTGCTCCCCGGCGGTGGGCGGCCACAGCCTGCTCCAACCAGCAGATCCGTCAGACGTGCGTGCGCAAGAGCCTGATCTGCGCCTTCGCCATCGCCTTCATCATCAGCGTCATGCTCATCGCAGCCAACCAGGTGCTGCGCAGCGGCATGAAATAGGCGCCACCTGGGTGCCCCATGGGGCACATGGTGCGTGGGGCCCCCTCCACACCCACCGCCGCCCGCAGTCCTCTCCCTCCACCAACTCCCTGGGCCACCACCACGTGTACTTCAGGGCCTGGGCATCCAGCGGCACCACCCCGCCCGCCCCACAGGCCTTGCATGGAGCTGTGGCCCAGCTGCAGAGGGCCTGGTGGTGGCTCTGAGGACGGACCTGGCCCTGCCTGCACCCTGCCCTGCCCCACCCTGGCCTGTATGTAGCACTAACTTTTCTCGCTGTGCAGGGGCTCCTGGGAAATTAAGGAGGAATTTATACAGGGCCCAGTAGCTGCAGGTCCCTTGGGCAGGAGGAGGCATTGTGTGCCCAGGGCCACATAGCCAACCCAACCCTGGTCCCTCAGGTCTGCCCAGGGCCATGGAGGGGAGTGCAGGGGACAGAAAGCCTGCTCCTGGAGGGCAACATGAGGCTGGGTCTCCTGGGCCCTTCTCCCTGGCATGGCCTGGGGAAGCCCCCAGCCTTCTGCTGAGTCCCTTCCTCTGACCTTCCTTAGACTCAAACCCAGCCCTCCTCCACACACCCACTAGGGCTAGAGAATCAGCCCGTTTCAAAGATGAGGACCCTGAGGCTCAGAGGGCTCCCAGATTTGGCCCCAGTTCCCCCATCAATGGTGATTTTTAGGCAGGGCAGAAGCTCACAGAAGATGGAGCATCTGAGGTGGCCCAGCTGCCACCTCATCCATTGGGCCCCCCACCAGAGGCCCAGTGACCTGAGGGCCACATTGCCCATGAGCACCCCAGCACAGTGGAGTGCAGTGGAGGCAGGAAGCAGAGCTGGGGCCCAGAGGCTGCGAATCCCCTGAGCAGCCTATGTGGTCTCCCTACCGACTGCGGGGCTCCTCCAGGGCAGAAGCCACCCCTGGTGTCAGTGCCAGGAAGTTCAGCCAGGCCACTCTCCCAAGCTCAGGGCCCATCCTCCTGGGTCGCCCACTTCTCCAGACCATCCAGGCTGGAGACCCAGCTCCCATCCCTGCCCGAGCTGTGCCGCCTCACGGTCGGGCACCGGCTCAGCACGGGCTGATGTGGGGGCCAGGACAGCAGACTGAGTCCTCAGCTCTCCTCCCCAGATCTGGGGCTACTGCTCGCCTGGGCGAGTCACAGCCACGCTGGCTGCCCCCTGCCCGGCTGTGCTGAGCCTCTGCCGGCTCCCAAGGGAGAAGGGCAGCAAGCACCGGTCACCCTGGAGAGGACCTCACCTCACTCCAGCCCTGCCCATCATCTGACCCAGGGCCAGAGCATGGAGCTGAGGGCGCCAGGCGAGGGGCAAGAGCAGCCGCGCAATGGTGGTGACAGACTTTCTTTATAAACATCTGGAAGGAAGTCTTCTCAAGATGTCCTGTTGGGGTGGGGGTGGTGGAGCTGCCTGGCTCAGAGCCAGGACCAGGGCTGCACCTGGTTGGGGAGGACACTTAGGCCTCAGAGAGGCCAGGCCAGGCCCGGTCTTTAGTTTCAGATGCTCCATGGGGTGCAGCAGGAGGGGGCCTGGGTGTCCCCCGTACAAGCCCTTATCTTGATTGTGGCTGATTGGAGGGCTGACTAGGCAGGGATAAGGGACTCAGCCCCACTGGACGCTGGGCTGCAGGGGCCAGCCCCCAGGCGGGGGTGCCCGCAGGGACGGAGGAAGCTCCTGGACTGGTGGCCAGCCCACCGGGTACTGGAAGACGGTGGCTCTAATGGGTTCAGCCCTAGAGGGAAAGAAAAGAACAGAGAATTAGTGTGGAGCACAGCTCAGGCCCAGGCGGGGGCACCCCCCTCCAGCTCACTCTCCCCACCACCCCAGCTGTGGGCAGGGGCAGCTGCCTGTATCACCTTTCTGGAAGGCAGAGTCTCAGAAACATGCAGACCCTTTGAGCCAGCCACCTCACCTCTAGGATTGAGTGCAAGGAAATAGGGGGGCTGTGGGCAGAGACTGAGCTATAAGAAATGGAAATAACCTAAGTGTCCACGTGTGGGGGACTAATTAAATATATATGCACGTCCACAGCAGAGAATGCTATGCAGCCTGCGTGAGAATTAAGGCAAACTTATATGCACTGACGAGGAAAGGTGTCATGATGTATAATACTGTGCGAGTAGGGAGAAAAAGCAGCTTATAAAATAATGTATATAGCATGATACTATTTTTGTTTAAAGATATATAGCATATGTAAATGCATAAAAAAAACCCTGGAAGACACAGCAAAATGTTAACAGTGGTTCTATCTGAGTGGTGCAATTATGGGTGATTTTTTTTACTTCTTTATACTTTTCAAGAAAGTTTTTCAAGCACGTAAGCCTTTGAAATGAGAAAAAAATATTGTCTAAAATTTTTTTAAAAGCCTTATTTCTCATGCTACTTACTCCCCTTCCCCTTAAGGTCCACCGCCCCAGAAGCCACCTCCTAAGGCCCAGGGCCTATCTGAAGCACCCACCCTGTGTGCTCAGCCCGGGGTGGCCCTGTCCTAAGGGAGCCGCTGAGGCGCACAGGCAGCCTCCCCACCAACTGCTCCACATTCCGATCCTTCTGGACTTGACCCCCACTCAGACTGCCGCTCCAGGGCTGCTCTGCCCCTCAGGCTACCTTGAACTCACTTGGGAGCTCACGTCGCCCCTGTAGGACTGGAGCTCTCCAAGGGGGAGAGACCAGGGGATGGGGTGGCATCCATCTGCTCCCGCAGTGCCCAGAGCCGGGCCTGGCACAGGGAGCCACCCGGTGAATGCTGATGACAAACAGCCATGCTGAGCGCTATTACTGCCTGGATACTACTCTGGGCCAGACAGCACAGCCGAGAGGAACCTCAAGAATCCTTACTGAACCCCATTTTATAGATGAGGCAACTGAGGTGCATGGAATCAGTCACAGGCCCAAGCAACACAGTCTAGAATGGGGGGTGAGAGGCCGGAATGCCACCTACACGTGGGCCCCAGATGTTGGCCCCTCATGCTTCTGCCCCCAGCCCAGCCCAGCCCAGCCCACCCCCAGGTCCCACTTTCAGTGAAGGTGAGGCCCTGGCAGGCTCAGGGGCCCAGTGGCCAGGCCTCTGCAGGACGGGAGCGTCCCAGGCCCACTGAGAGGTTTGAAGACTCGACCAGCCACCCCTCCTGGGCCTGACCTGCTGTCGGACCCAGAGCAAGGGCTTCAGGCAGCCCCGGTGCAGCCTCTGGGGCCTCCCGTGGCGCGAGGACAGGGGAATCCCTGCTCAGCAGCCTGCTGCCCACTGGAAAGCACAGAAAGCGGCTCCCAGCATGATTTATGGTGCCAGGGAGATTTTATAAACCACCAGGCGCAGAGAAGGGTGGGAATGGAGGAGGCTCCGCAGTTGCTGGAAGGGAGAGCCCCAGCCAAGCCCCGGCTCCCTGTGGGGCTAGGGTGACCGCAGTTCTCCTGAGAGGGTGTGATCCATCGGGGAGCCCCTTCTTGTGAGCCTCAGGCCCTTCCTCTAGGACACGGGTCAGACTCCCGGGCAGCTGAGGCCTCCTGCCAGGAGAAGGGCGCGTTCCCCGGGCCTCAGACATGCGGGCCCCGAGGCCTTGGAGCACACCTCTCCGGTCTGCGTGGAGCAGACGGGGACACAGGTGCGTAGGACTGTGCTCGTGGCTTCTCTCTTGGCCTGTCTGCCCCGTCACAGGGACGGGGCAGCTCTCTTTCACCTGTCCCCAGCTATGGTCCTAATTAGAAGGGGAGAGTCTTAGGGAGGCACCTGGGTCAGAACAGTAGCACCAGCCCTGAGAGGGGTGCAAAGGGGAAGATTAAGACAGATAAAGTCACAATCTGAAGAGCCAACAGTGGAAAGCAGGGGCGAGCACTGGCCTCGCAGGGATCAGCCTACTCATCTGAGGCTGGCCCCTCCCTCCCCCTACTGTCTGCTCCCAGCAGGTGCCTCAGGGTCAGTCTGCTGGGGCACAGGGGGGTGGGGGTGGGGGGGTGGGACAATGCACTAGGCTGGGGCCCCATTGAGCCTCCATCTCCCCTTTACAAGGACGGTTAGCCCGGCTCACCTTGAGGGCTCCGCTCAGCCTTTGAGTTCAGAGCCCTCGGGTCTGGGTGGCCCCAGGTGGGCCAGGCAGCCATCTCTGCCCTGTGTCCTGGGGGGAGAACACAGACACCTAGAGAGGAAGAGGGGCCACCAGACCCATCCCCACGAGGCGCCCACGGCACTAATACTCAGGAATAGTCCTCCAGGCCGGGACCCTGCTCCCCCAAATGCTCTCTCATGCAGCCAACATGTCCTGGGTCTGCACCAGGCTGATGACAGTGTGAGCTCAGGGCCGTGAGGGGGAGGCCCGGGGTGGAAGGGGAGAAAGGGGAGATGTCTCAGCTAAAGCCTGAAGGATGAGTCTGACTTTGCCAGGCAGACGTGGTGGTGGTGGGGCAGTTCCAGGCAGAGGAAATTGTGTGCACAAGGTGCCCCGAAATCAGAAACGCCCCACCACACCTAACCAGCTGCCAAGTGTCCGGCGGGATTGACAAAGAGGCCAGATGGGAGAGGTGAGAAGGTGACCCTCAAGGGCCGTGGAGGCGGCAGGGAAGTTCTCCAGGGCCCTGCAAACTGGGCTGCGGAGTCCAGGTCCCCTGACGGGGAGGAAGCCCAGGAGGGTTTCAGCAGGGCCGGGGCCAGGCAGTGTTCTAGAAGCTGGTTGGGGCTGTTGTGTGGAGGATGGACTGGAGGAGCAGAGGCAGGTAGGAGACCATGAGGGGCTGCCGTGACGTCTAGGAGAGCCAGGGTGGGTGAAGGGCAGAGAGGGCACTGTTGCCACAGGGCTGCCTTGACAGTAGACTCAGGGAACAGAGAGAGGCAGCCTCCTGGCTGCAGTCCACCTCCCTGACCCAGCAGAGTGGGGGCCAGGGACGCAAGGGCAGAGCCCAAAGCCTGTGGGCCGCAGGGTGTGGGTTTCGTTTTTCACGAGACCAACCTGAGGGGAGAGGGCTGAGGAAGACCAAGGCTGTGATGGCAAAAGCAATGATAAATGGTCACCTCCCTCCTAACAACCTCCTTTTCTCAAGGCTGGACTGGCCTGCTCTGCCCAGAGAGTAATTCATTTTGGCCCCAAGCCCTCAGGAGGCAGGTGGACAGGTGCAAAGGCACAGAGAACAAGTGGAAAAGCAGGTCCCCTGGAAGGGGCCAGGTTGGGTGGTCAGCGGGAGAGGAGCCCAGGGGATAGGGTTCAGCCTAGGGTGGTCCCCAGCGGCAAGCTCTATTCCACAGTCACTGCCCTCCCAGCAGCCGGCTACTGCCACTACCACTGCAGACTTCCGGCTGCAGTGGCCAACCACTGCACTGGCCCTTGGCCAGCCCTAGACCTGGTAACAGAAGTGGCCCAGGGTCCAAAGCCAGGGCAGGGACCTAAGGTCTCTCTCAAGTGACAGCTGAGTGCTGCTAAGGGTAGTAGGTGTGTGACCAAGGCAGTCACAACCTCCTGGAGGGGAAGAGATTCCTCAGCTACAAACCGGGGGCACCAATCCCCGTAAAGGCCGGGGCTGAGTGCCGGGCACACCATGGCACCAACACACCTGATTATCATGTGGTCACCACTCTTCCTGCGACTCTGGGCCCGTCATTCAGCCTCAGTTTCTCCATCTTGTCCCCTAGTCCTCTGAGTCTCATGGTCACAGGCACGCTGCCTTAGAGAGCACAGGGACACATCTATCCCTAGGAAGGGACTTCAGGGCACCCATCTCTACGCACCCCCACACCCCCTCAGCCCAGCCACAGGGTCTCCCTGAGCCCTCGGCACAAGCCCAGGGGGTGCCCAGGCCTCTGGAGCTCACTCCCAGCAGAGGAACCACTGTGGTGGAGCGGGGAGGCAGCTGGGTCCAGGGAGTCGGGGAGTGGGGAAGCCCCCAGAGTTCTCTGAGTGGCCTCAGCCCCGAGCCTGGGGTGCAGGACATGGGTCCCTGGACCAGTTCCGAGGGAGGTGCCCACACTACCAAGATCACAACCACTTCTGACAGGACCAGATGGAAGGGATGTCACACTCCAGCACAGGAGTCATGACTGTACTATATATTTTCAAGGTTGGGGGACAAACTGGGCACAGATTTTAAAACAATTAAAGTTAATTTTAAAATAGCTTAACAAGCTCTCCTCACTGAGGCACGGAGAAGGCAAGAAGCTTGGCCCTCATCTCCTGGCGGAGCCTCAAGGGAAGCCTCACCTCTCCCATAGACTGTCCCAGCCAGGCTGCTGTCCCATGAGGCCACCGGGTCCCAGTGCAGGACAGGAAAGGAGGCAGCCCAGCACGGGGTGACTTTACCAAGTCAGGCAGGTCACAGGCACATCCTTTAGCCCTTTTCCTCCCTTCTCTCTCTTTCAATACCTGGTAGAAGACCCCAGGAGCCCTAGCTTTGGTCTTGGCTGTGACCTTGAAGAGGAGAACCTGGGACGGCACAGAGCACACACCTGTGGGCTCCTGACCCAGGGTGCTCCCCATACAAGGGGCAAAGGGCACCCTGTCCACTTCTGAGCATCCTGAGTGCTAGGCCCAGGCAGCAGCTGGGCCAGCCCCACCCCAGCCCCCTCCTCGAGGAGGCAGTGGGACATTGACAAAGAGCCTGTCACATGCCTGTGCAATCCCAGCTGTGCCTGCTCCGAGCTGTGTGCCCTTGGACAAGTCACATCATCCCATGAGCCTCACTTCCCCTTCTGCAGGGTCGGAGCAACCATGCCTATCTGGCAGGGCCTAGAGGGGACAATGTGGTGACTGGCTTTCTGGGGCCTCCGTAACCACAGTCAGGTCTCTCCCTCTGGCAATGGACTTGGTGATGTGAAGTCAAGCTGGCTTGGCCACCTGCCCCCTTCAGCCACTGTAGACTCCACTAAGGCAGGGGGATGAGGCCTAGGCCAGAAACCTTCAGGCAAGTGCCCTTCAGCCTCTGGCCAGGGCCTGGGGACCCAAGAGCTCCTGATGTGGCCCCCACCTGAGGAGTCCTTTGGGGGCGCCCATGTCTGGTCCCTGGGCAGTTCGTGGAGAAAAGGGCAAGCTGGCTGGGGTCTTGCTACTGGAGGGCATGGGAGAAGGGGACCCACGGGGCCTGTACCTGCTGCTTGGGGCCGAGCTCAGCTGCTGGGCTCTCTTCTCCAGCCAGTCCTCCACGTGGACCTCAGGGAGCTCGGTGACGTCTAGTGGCCACTCCCTGGCCCACCTCTCCTCTGTGGGCATAGAGAGACAGGCAACTGAGGGGCATACTCACCCCCATCTGAACCCCACACTCTCACAAAGCAGCTGGAACCTTCCAGAGGTGGAGGGGGAGGCACGGGCTGGGAGGCCAGGAGCAGGTCCTCTGGCCTGTCCCCATCCTGCAGCCACCTCCCCAGGTAGCCCCTCTGGGCCTCACTCTGCTTCCCCATGAAGTGAAGACAAAACACTGGCTGCCTCCCGAGCTTTTTGGAGTTGGACACAGAACAGTTGAGAGCCTGGTCCTCAGGAGGGGTCCAAACCTGGGGTCAGGGAGGCAGTGTGGGCTGCAGAACAGGGCAAAGCCTACGCTCTCCCGCCATGGGCCAAAGGCTCTGAGAGACCATGGCTGGAAGAGCTGGAGATACAGCTGCCACCAGGACTCGCTGGCCTGGCCCATAAGGCCTCACTTCCACACTGGGAAAGCTCCTAGAAACCTGTGTTTGTGGCAGGGCTGCTGCTACACTGCCGTCAGATCCCCAGGGCAGGGCACTGCCCACAGGGTCTGAGTGGTCGGAGGGGAGTGAGGCCTATTGGTGGATGAAGGTGAAGGCCAGGCCACCCCAGATGCTCGCTGGCTGCCCGAGGCCACGTGGACAGAGGAGCCGCACTGGATGGGGGCTCCCATGAGGCTCAGTTTCTCCATCCATTCAATGAGGGGCTGCATGCGAAGATCGATAAAGACCATCTAAGTGGGAATTTCCTTATCTCTAATTGGAGCAGTAGGAAGTGAATTTCCCAAAGGCAGACATGCCAGTTTCCAGAGGGAAGCTGAACTTGCCCTTCCCTGTAGTCCCCAGGCCTGAGTATCCTGAGGGCAGGGAAGGTGCTCTCTTTATCCCCTTGTCCCCAGAGCGCAATGGGGGATCTGCCAGGGGCTGAATAGGGGCTCCAAACACGTTGCCTAATTGAGGAAGGGCGGGTGGGTGTATGTGAATGAATGCCAGTCTAGCAGGGCCCAGGTGGGGCTGAGGCACACCCTCGGGATTCCTGGACAGGAAGCCATGCGTGTCACTTTAAACCCAGCCGGGCACATGGATGGGGGCTCCCTGGCTCCTTTCCCACTCATGCCTGGGGTGGTTTGAAAGCAGTTCCTGACGCCCTGGATAGCCCTCAGCCTACCCCACATGGCAGCCACAAAAGAGGGGGAAGGGGGGAGACACAGGGCAGCATTCCCCTACATACCCCCAGCACCCACCCCTGCCCAGCCCAGGGTCCCAGTGATACGCACCCTCCACCTGCATACTCAGGTCCTGCAGGTCTCTCTCTGACATGTGGGAGAATCTGCAGTTGGAGCCAAAGTCACACTGGCCTGCAACGGGAGGAGAGAGTCACTTGCTGCCCGGGATGGACTCCTACCACTGAGCTGAAGGGCAGCCTGATGAGGGGCCACCAGAGTTTTAGAGGCAGGGTGTTAGGGACTAAGGAGTAGCAACTCCAGCCCTGAGGAAGAAGCTGGACTCTCTCTGGCCCAGCCATAAGAGCAGCCGGTGCGGCCTGTCTGGTCCACTAGGCCCTGCTCACAGCCCTTCCCTGACCGGGGACCAAAGTCCACTGAAGCCTTTCATGATTCGGTTCCATAAGCCTCTGCAGGCTTGTCTCCTGTTACCTCCCCTTGCCCTGGCCCGCAGCCCTGACTAACTATGGGTGGGTCCCTGAGAGGGTTCTGCTTCCTCACACCGCCCCCTTGGTGCCCCCTGCCCATGGAGGGGGGTGGGGATGAGGGCACAAGTAGCTGGACTGTGCCCCAGAAAGGCTTTAATGGCAGCTTTGTCAAGGAGGTACCAAAGTCCAGGTTGGCTTCCCAAATCTCAACTGGGGAAACCAAAATGTTTCTCAAAGTAACAGGAGACTAGGGGGAGGAGGGATAAATTGGGAGATTGGGACTGACATATCCACACTACTACACATAAAATAGATAACTAATAAGAACCTGCTGTATAGCACAGGGAACTCTACTCAATACTCCGTAATGGCCTATATGGGAAAAGAATCTTAAAAAAAAAAAAAAGAGTGGATATATGTACATGTGTAACTGATTCACTTTGCTGTATACCTGGACTAACACAACACTGTAAATCAACTACACTCCAATAAAAATTATAAAAAAAAAATTAGGGCTTCCCTGGCGGTGCAGTGGTTAAGAATCCGCCTGCCAACGCAGGGGACATGGGTTCAAGCCCTGGTCTGGGAAGATCCCACATGCCGCAGAGCAACTAATCCCGTGCGCCACAACTACTGAGCCTGTGCTCTAGAGCCCATGAGCCACAACTACTGAAGCCCGCGAGCCCCTCTGTGCTCCGCAACAAGAGAAGCCACTGCAGTGAGAAGCCTGCGCACCACAATGAAAGAGTAGCCCCTGCTCGCCGCAACTAGAGAAAGCCTGCGCACAGTAACAAAGACCCAAAGCAGCGATAAATAAATAAATTAATTAATTTAAAAAAAATGATAATAGGAGACTAAAGGTGTCCTAAGACAGCCTTGCCTACCAGCAGCGTGTTCACATCAAGGTGCAGCCCATGGGGAATGGCAGCCCCTGATTCGCAGGCCTGGTGCCCATTCTAGGGGCAGCATGGTCTCCTGAGGGGAGCACAGCCATTCACCCCGCTCTCCTAGGCCAACAGCAGTACCTCTCCCTGGTGCTAAGCTCCCTTTTACACCATGTTAATCATCATGGCTTTCCTCTTTGCCTTGGCTGCTAGGAAACTCAAGGCCAAACCCTTAGAGTATACAGGACCCCAAGGCAAGCATGGAGGAGACTAAGCATTCTTCTGGCCTTGTCTTATTTTTCCTACCCTTATTTTCATCTACCTTTGGCTCCTTCACTTACTGAGGTTTTTGTCTCCTTGAACTATATGCATCTTTATTAGCTGCGTACTGAGCAGTGAAATCAACACCCAGCGTCCTTTGTTCTAACCCTGAAGCTTCTCGGCATTGTCAGGCCTGTTCTTGTCTCCAGCCCTGCCTGCTGGGAGGGAGGGCACAGTGGAGGTCAGGCTCCCAGGCTAACTTAATCAGCCAGTCTATTACACCTATTAGTATCTCCTGGATTTACTTGCAATCTCCCAGCCCTTGCTTGTTCTGGGTAAGCTGATAAAATCACATTCTAGGTTTGAAGAGCTGAGGACCAAGCCCTGGATGTCATAAGGCACAACCCCTGGGAAGGCCCCTATTGACTGTGTCAGGTCAGCTGACGCACCAAGGCCACAAAGCGGGCTCAGGCGGGAGGGTGGGGGGAGGCTGTGCAGAAGTCCAAGCAGACCAGACAGGGCATGCTGGTCCCTAGGGGGACCTGAACGGAGTAGAACACTTTACCTGTCAGTAGAAACTTCCTACAGGGCCGCTTGTTCTGCTCATCCAGCAAGATGGCAGCTGCATCTGCAAGGAGAGAGGATCCGGGTTCAGACTTTAGCTGCACACAGGCACTTCCTACCACCAGGATCAGGGAAGGAAAGAGGTCCTCATCCACTGAGGAGTGTAAGAGGGGATGACCACAGGTAGGGATGCTGGGTAGAGGGATCCGAGCTTCAGGTGACCTCAGCCCCAACCACCCCACCTAGACCCAGCCAAAGGCCAGGACCAGGTTTGAGGTCAGAGACTCTCAACTTTGCACAGCAGATCATATTGGGAGGTTTTTGTGTGTGTGTGTGTGTTTTTAAGTCCTGGTACCAGAAGAAGACTTCTCTGTACTGTCTTTGCAACTTCCTGAGACTCTCTAATTATTTCAAAATAAAAATCTAAAAAGCCCACCAGTAAACCCCAGGGCCCAGGCATTGCTCCATGGCCAAGGCTGTACCCCACCTCCCTCTGTTCCCCTCTCACACTAGCCACCGGCCTCAACAGGACTTCCCGGCAATCTTTCTGGATATGAACCTTAACCCCGGTTTCCTCCAATTTTTCCTACTTTTATTTTCATCATACAGGTACAGTTTAAATCTTGTATGCTCCTTGGTGGGCAAGGAATCAATCAGTCAAAATCTGTAAGCGAGTGAGACAAGTGAGGAAGGTGCCCTGACTCAGAGGCCCTCATGTCGCCCTGTAGGAAGGAGAGGCCAGGTCTGAGCTGTGCACTTTCCCTGTCCATCTGCTGCCTTTTCTAGAGGCTGCTGGGGTAAAGGAAAGACCATGGGCTACTGAGTCCAGGTACACAGGACCACATCCGCCAAATGTCACCATGACCTCCACCTCAGAAGTCTAATGGCTGTTGGAAGCCTTATCCCACCTGACTTCTGACTTCTATGCTTCATTTCATGGTGTTAGCCATTCCTTTTCACTGGATTCCAAAGTCACCGAATCAAAATAGTTCCCCTGGTGTTTCTGACCTTCACTCTAAGAGCCCCCTGGGTCCTCTGCTCTTCTTTGTTTAGATTTTCTGTTACACTTTCTTGTTTCTTCCCTAAATTTATTCGGAAATCAAACACATCTCTGCTGGTTACTCCAAGATGGAGACCTCACCACTAAATTCCTACTTAGCCCTCAAGTCAGACTTCCCAGCTGGGGCAGGTACCAAGCATTTCCAATTGAATACTCTCCAGGCCACGTCCAAATGGAGGGAGGGGTTAGGTGGGCTCCCCATTAACGAGCCCTGACTGGTAGGTGAACTCTAAGTCTCAGTTTCCCCATACGTAAAATGGGAGGAAAATTCTCACCTGGTAGGGCTGCTGTCAACATTTAATAAGATAACGGATGGAGAGAGCACTGGGCAGAGGAGGTCCCACATTAGAATTGTGGGAAAGTGGGGCTGGGAACGGCTTCAGCACCATGGTCCCCGGGTGATGCTAATGTGCAGCCAGGGCTGAGAGCCTCTGGAGTGGATGCTCAACAAACGGGAGCAGTTCTTACTCCATTTCCTCCTCATAAACCCACCATTTACATGAACATCCCCATTTTGCAGACGGAAAAACTGAGGTTCACACAGGGAAAGGGGGCACACACATAGGAAGTGGCAGTGCCAGGTCTGAACCCTGGCCTGTGCGTCTCAAGCCCCCACCCTTTCCTGTGTGGTTGCTGATTTCCTGGTGGCTGGTGAGTAGCCGACTCTGAGGGGGGCTCCTCACTTCCTCAGGGCTGGGCTGCTGGGGTCGAGAGTTAGCTATCAGAGGACTCACTCCCGGGGTGGCCTGCAGGAGCGTGGGTGGGGCCAGCAGCGTGGGGAGAGGGTCAGCACTGGACTTGTCAGACTCAGCCCACCCAGCTGGTGCCAGAGGCTTTCCCTGGGGAGGAGGGCTGGTGGAGGGTGTGTGGACATTGCCCAGGGCCCCACTGGGGTAGGACAGCTAAACTGGAAATGGGGCTGAGTCTGAGTCTTAGACAAGGGGCCCTGGTGGGGTGACTCAGTATGGGAGAAGAGTTCCAGGCTGCCCAGCATCTGGCTGGTGGTTCTCAACTCCAGCCACATGGCGAATCACTAGGCAGCTTTAAAAGTATACACAGCCCAAGCCCATCTTTCTCAGGTTCTGTTGTAATTCACTTAAAGGGCGGGCATGAGAATTGTTAAAAGCTCCTTGGTGATTCTGAAGTGCACCCAGGATTGAGAACCCCCAGCCACAGGCCCTGCTCCTCCGCCTGGCGTTCAAGGCTCCTCATGATCTGACCCCACTGGTCCTTCTCGCTTCAGCTCCCCAAATTAACATCTGCCCTGCTGCCCTGGGTTTGTTTGCTCGTTCATTGAGATATTCATCTAACAAACATTTACTGAGCACGTCCTGTGTGCCAGGCGCTGCGCCAGGATGAGGATTTAGTGGAGAACAAGTCAGACCTGGTCCTTCCTTCCACTCCAATAGTCACACTAATCCATGTGGATATAAACGGGGTAAACAGCCAGCACACAGCCAAATGACCTGACCTGGCCCAGGAGTTGGAGAGGGCGTCCTGGAGGACTGTCTGGGGTGGGGAGGACAGCAGGAAAGGCATGCCTGCAGAGGGGACAGTACTTGTGGTGGTCAGTGTGGCTGGAGCTTGGAGGGACAGGTCAGCAGGGCTTGGAGGCCTGGGTGGGACAGGGGTTCCACCCAGAACACACTGTTGTAATGGGGTGTGAGGTTACACAGGAGAGGGGCCCTGTTTTATTCACCTTTAAGTCTTCAGAGCCTCTATGGGAGCCAAGGACACGCTAAGCGCTCACCAAGTGTTGGCTGAATGAATGAGCCATGAGATAAAGGGTACAAGGCCAATCCTTTTGTGGACCCATAAGCATTGTTCTTACTTATTAAGTCCTCACGTGCCATACAGTCAGTCATCAGGAGATTACTGAGCCCCGTCACATCCCTGGGGGGGGGGGTATGGCTATTACAGCTGTTTTACACATGGCAAAATTAGGGCTACAGTGCTAGTGAGTGACACGTTGGGACTGACATCAGGCAGCCCAGCTCCAGGGCCCATGCCTGTCCTGACCAAGGCAGATGGATCATCAGCCCTCTGAGGGTTAAGGGACTTGTCCAAGGCCATGAAGCCGGGAGCAGAGCAGGTCTCGAGTCCTAGCTGAGGCGGGGTACCCTGTGCCCTTGCAGAGACTGTGCTGTGCGGTTGTGCAGGTGAGCTGGAGCCCTGGGGAAGCCTCCCAAGGAAGGGGAAAGAGCTCATATATCAGCCTGGGGACCAGGGTGAGGTGATCCACTGCTCTGGATTTCTAAGTCACCACCTGTAAGTGGGGCTCCCTGGCCTGCCCAGCTTCCCTCGAAGTGCTGTTTTAAGGACTAGATACGGCTGGGGATGTGAGTGAATGCTGGGAACCCTGAGAAGGGGCTCGTGGCACCCACTGTTTCATCTTTTCTATAGCCCTCTTCCAATCAACCCTGTACCCACGGGCCCAGGGTTCTTGGCTGAAAGTCTGGGACTAGGAACAAACACCAGGATAACCTTGAGGCCTAGCACCATGCCAGATCACAGCCCCTACTGAATTTGGGGTACAGGGAGCCTCTGCCTGACACGAGGTTCAGAGGCCTCTGAGGCACCTGGGAGACCCCTCCGCCCCTGAATTCCCCTCTGCCCCCACTCCCAGCCCCTTGCAACCATAGCCACGCCTGGTCTGCTGAGTGGCTTGGCCACCCTCCCTCACCCAAGCCTAGACCCCAGCCCAAACCTGCCTCTGGGGATGGGGGTCAGGGGATCAGTGTTTTTTATTTTAAGGTCTCTAGGTGATCCTAACTCAAAGGATTTAGATCTGCTGCCTTACAGAGTTACTGAGAAAAGCAAATGACAGACCATGGAAGGCAGGCACCTGGCATACAGCAGGCACTCAATAAAATGTGAGTGACCTGAATCTGAGTCACAGACCAGGGAACTCTCTGTCTCCCCTTCTGAGCTGCTGGGACTCAGCTCCTTCCTTCCAGCCTCTGGGTCCTGTCCTGGAATCCTGCTCCCCAGCTCATGGAGCACCGGCCCTGCCCCGGCTCATTCCAGGAGCTCCTGGTCACCCCACCCCACTGCCACAGTCCCCCTCCATTTGTCCAGCTCCTGGCACCTCTCTCACTACTGCTCAGTGTGTGTCTAAAGACAGCAGAGCAGCAACAGCTCCCCTCCAGCCAATGCTCCTGGGTGCCAGGCCCTGTGCCAGGTGCTTATGGCCTTAA
Organism: Lipotes vexillifer; assembly: GCF_000442215.2. Taxonomy (NCBI): domain Eukaryota; kingdom Metazoa; phylum Chordata; class Mammalia; order Artiodactyla; family Lipotidae; genus Lipotes; species Lipotes vexillifer. The sequence continues at coordinate 3,924,753 of NW_006788040.1, forward strand.
TTCCTTTGCCTCATAAGCCTTTCCCAGAAGCAGCTCAGTCATTCGACAGCCATTTACTGCGCCCCCTGCTCAGGCAGCAGTCGGCCATCGCCATCAAACGTAGCTCCGGTCGTGGTGGCTATTGCCCACAGCCCTTCAAAGGCTGCCCTCTGCCCATCCCCCTTACCGTGGCCTCTGCAGGCCTGCATGATCTGGCCCCGGCCCTGTGGCCAGCCTCGGCTCCTACCATGCTCCTTCTCATCCTCTCTTCAGCTCCGAGAGCAGCTGGCGCTTTGCCCTCTGCCCAGGATGGAGCACTGGCTTTTCCCTACCTTTCAGCTGTGGGCCCAGACATTAGCTCCTTAGAGAGGCCTTCTTCGTGGCCACAGTGTCCCCAGAGCCTGGCAAGGCGTCAGAGAACGGAGCCCTCAGTCAGGATTGCAGGGAAAGGAACTCGCCTTCCACCTGCCCTTCTGAGGGCCCATCTGCCCCAGGGGCCAGCAACGCAGGCCTCCTCTCTTTTGCTCCTCAAAGAGCCCAGACCAGCACTGTCGCTGGCCCGCAGCGTTTCCCTGTCTGATGATAAGAAAGACTGGAGAATAGGGCTTCGTCAGCCCAGCCGCCAGGCCGGCAACACCCACCTCGGAACATGTCGTACCAGAGCTTCTTGGCCTTGAGGTGCTGCAGCCCGTTCAGGTGCTTCTTGCGGTTGTGGAGGTTGTCCTGGAAGGAGCGGTCGCAGTAGTCGCAGAAGTAACGCTTTCCCATGGTCACCCCCGCCAGGTGCTGCCGCTGCCTGGGAAGTCGCAGGGCGCTGGGTCAGAGTGCAGAGGAAACGCCACCACCCTGCCTGAGCACGCCCTGGTGGCCTGCGCCACGTCAGGAAGGCTCTACTTACCCACACCGGCTCGTATGAACTCCGCAACAGCCCATGAGGGGCTACCCGGGCAGATGCTTATGGCCTGAGAGGCCTCATTCCAGAGGGGTCTTTTAACAGTTCTGACGCCCAGCTTCCACCCCAGGTCGGTTAAAGCAGAAACACAGTGGGTGAGGCCTGGGCATCAGCATGTTTTAATGCACCCCAGGGAATTCTCGTCTGCAGCCAGGCTGGAGAACCACCACCTCACCCACTCTGGACAGCCCCCCCACCACCACCTCTGACGTCCCCTCTCCTGTTCCTCCATGATGGCCGCACAGCCCCCCTCTCTGCTCCTCACACGTGCCAGGCACACGCCAGGCACACGTCCACCTCCTGCTGTTTGCACCTGCTGTTCCCTCTGCCAGGATGCTCCCCCTGCATACCTGCCCCGCTTGCTCACTTGACTCCTTCGATCTTTGCTCAAATACTACCTTCTCAGTAATCTCCCATGACCACTTTATTTAAAATAGCAGAACCCTCCACTTAGCTTTCCCCATTCTCTGCTTCACTTTTATCACCTTTGAAGTAATAAGTTACTTGTTATGTTTATTGTATTTTTCTTTCCTTCAACAGGAATATAAATCCATGTGGGCTGGGATATTTTTGTGTTTTTGTTGTTGTTCTTGTTTTTAGGACACTCACACTTTATTTTTCTACATAAAATTTACAAAGCCCCAGCCCCCAAAGTGGTGCACGGTACAGAGTAGGCAACCAAATATTTGTTATTCAACAATGAGTTAATTCCCATTTTCCTTATGGGACAACTGGGGTTCACAGAAAGGAAGCAATTTTCCCAAGGTCACACAGCTGGTAAGCAGAAGGCAAACCCAGGTGCCCTAAAATCCCGCTGCTGGTGTCCTCCCTTCCACAGCCAGCTTAAGGCTTAGAGAAGCCAGAGAGCTCAGGCAGAAATGCACACAGCTTCCCAAGGAGATCAGCTAAATACTTAGGTGGCAATCACAGAGGGAAATGAGAACGTTTCAGGGTCTTCCGACACTTAAGACCCCTCAGTCCTGGTGACCACAGCTGCCACTCCTGACCCAGGAGATCTGCAGCCATGACTCAAGGCCAGCCGTTGGATCCCCGTTTGGCGTCACAAGACCAGAGGACAAATGGGTTCACTCAGGGCCACCAGGTGGGATCTGCAAAGGCTGAGCCCAGAATAGCCTCTCACCTTTCAGATCCTATAGTCTGACCCCTCATTTCCCAGAGCAGGTTCCTGAGGCCAAGAGGAGGAAGAAAAGTGACTTCCCCAAGGTCACGAGGTAGCAGCCCAGGCCAGCGGCAAAAGCCCCAGACTCTCAGAATCGGGCAAGTAAAGTTAAAGCTGAGACCTGACCCACAGGGCAGAGAGATGGGGGAATACATGTTGGGAAGAAGAGAATGGGGAGAGACACAGAGACAAATAAGCCCCTGGACAGTCCAGGCAGCCAGGCGACGGATGGAGAAAGCCGCTCCTGCAGCACAGACAGCAGCCATTAAGTCAAGGGCTGTAATGGGATCACGAACAGTCACTTAAAATGAAAACGTATAAAACCTCTCTTCTCCCATTACTGCTGAGAAACCGCATCCCAGACACGCGGACTTGATATATTAAATTTGGCAGCTCTAATACACCCCGTCTTGCCAATAAACTTATAGGAATTGGACTGAAATTGTAAGAGATGAACGTTTAACGGCCGAGTGCTTAACTAAGCCGTTCGTGAAGGCTGAAGCTCAGAGGAGCCACTGGCTCTGGAGCATAAAGGGGAGGGGACGGGAGGACCAGTGGGAGGGGCGTTCCTCCAGGAGACTGATAAGGAACAGTGGCTCTGCGGCAGACTTAGCTAGGCAAAACCACACAGGGCACTGGGAAGCCAGCTGTGTGACCTTGGACCTCTCCAGGCCTCTACTTTCACTGTAGGAATATGGGGTGGTGGGTCCAACGGGTTGGCTGATTGCTTAGGGAGCAGCACACACAAGTTTGAATCCAAATGAATTATTAATAAAAGAATAACAGCAATACAAATGACACTAATAATGTCTGGCATTAAGCAAGTGTAAAATAAATATTATGTAATATTTGATGCACTAAGCACCTACTATGTGCCAGCACTGGGCTAAAAGCTTTATAATGCATCATCTCACTTAATCCTCAGGACAACCTGTGAGGTTTCAGATGAGGGAACTGAGGCTCCAAGAAGTGAGGTGACTTAGCCAAGATCATGCTGCTAGAAAGCAGCCGAGCTGGGCTTAGAACACAGGCAGGATGGCTCTAGAGCCCACACTCCTAATCACTTATGAAAGTCGCCTCCTAACAAATCATACTGATGACAGCTTTCCTTTACTCACTACACCCCCAGGACCACGTGGCCCCTTTAAATCCCAAGAGGTATGTATTACAATCTCATTTACAATTGAGGAAACTGAGGCCCAGAGAGGTGCTGTGAGGTGCCCCAGATCACACATCAAGGAAGGGCAAAGCAGGTCTCCCACCAAACCACCAGGAAATGAAGATCACATGCCCCTCTCCCAACCTGCCCAGCAACACCGATTCAAATGATGAGCCCCTCGGGGCTGGGCTGTGTGTGTCTGTGTGAGCGTGTGTATTTGTGTTTTCCCCTCTCTCTCACATGCACAAACCATGGGGGGCATACCAGCCTCAGCTGAGGGCCATCGTGGCAGCGCTGCCCACCCGTGCCTCCCTCTGCCCACCCTGGCCACCCCTCATCTGGCACAGGGGAAGTGCTCAGCTGTCCAGGACAGGTCAATGGACTTTGTGTCTAGTCCCAGCTCTGCCAGGTGAGGATGTGACTCTGTCACTTGCCATCTCTAGGCCTCTGTTTCCCCACATGTGAAGTGGGAGGCAGACAGCTAGACCAGGTGATCTCTAAGGGCACACACACACACGTGTGTCACTTAGCACAGAACCTGGCCCACAGGAGGCCCTCCAGAAACGTTGGCCATCATCACCATCATTATTATTAGCCTCCAAAAGCCTGTATTTCAGAAAACTGAGACTCAGAACAAGGAACAGGATATCAGTGCCCAAGTGACCTCTGTGGTCAGCTGTTCCATATTACAGATGAGGCAAGGGAGGCCAGGAAAGGGGAACTGAGTTGTCCAAAGCACACAGCACAAGGCAGGGGTGGGACTGAACCTCAGCCCCTTTGTCAGGCTAAGACCTCTGCCAGCACAGCAGCTCTGCAGAGCCCCCAATGCCCGGGAACGGTGTCAAGGGAGCAGAGCGGCTTTAGAGGGGCCAGCACTTCCTGCCTCCTTCACAGGTCTGACCCCATGGAGGCAGAGGCCCTGTCCCTGGTTAGGAGCTGGCCTGCAGCAAGGTGACCTCACCCAGGCATTGCCCAGGTGTGAAGTTCTAGAGCTCCTGACCCAACTCCCTCCCGCTCCAGTGCCCTGGCGCACATTAGCAAAAGATGCGGCTGCAGAACCCTCTGGACAGACACAGCACCGGGCCAGACACACAACTTGGCAAGCAGAGTGTATTTCACTCTGCCTCACCTCGTAGCCAGGCGTCCTTGCACAAGGCACAACCTGCACCACTGCATTTGGCAGCCCTGGGTGGGAGGTCAGGGAAAGGGGAATGGGGACAGCCGGACGTCTCTACGGCACCCAGACACCAGCATGGGGTGCTGACTAAGCTGGCCCTCTCTGCCGTGATTCATCCTCATCCTCTGAGGCTGGCACGCTCTGCAGTGTGTGAGCGAGGTCCTGTCCGGAACAGAGGACCATCCGGCCCGACTCCCTCACCAGGAACACAGGCAGTGCCACCCACCCACTCCCAGAGACCAGGTCCACGGTGGCGACAGCATCTGCTGGCTCCCTGGAGCTTCGCCAGGTGGCAGGCTGGCTCCTCATGGGCACGGGGCAGAGGGCAATGCTAGTGGGACCACCCTCTGAGGTCACACAGGCCTGGGTTCAAATTCTAGCTCCACCACTAGAAAGTTATTTCATCTCCCAGAGTCTGTCCTTAGCTATAAAACAGGGACCCCGCCGCTGCTGTGAATTTACCACCACAGAGAATGGAGGCCATTACTGCTGTTACCATCATCCCCTGGGAGGCTCACTCCCCTCCTACCCCCAGCACGTCCTGACCAGTTGATTTAAAATTGCAGCCAAAGTCACAGCAGCAAACACGTCTGCCCCCTCACCACCTGCTCTGTTTTCCATAGCTCATCTCACACACTGATTTACTGTAACAAGAGCTGCCTCCCCACTAGAATACAGGCTCCACGAGGGCAGAGAGTTCTGTCTGTCTGTCCAACTGCACCACCCAGAACAGAGGATCAAATGCAGAACTGCTGGTGGAATGAGTGAGGGAGCCACCCGTGGAGCCCAAGGCCTCCCGCCCTTTGCTCACCGACCCTCTTCTCCACAAGCCTGAATCTGGGGACAAGGACGGGGACGAGAAGAGAGACATGTAAGGCCCCCGAAAGCAGGTCTCTGCCACCGCCACCCTCCCTGCAGGGCTTCTGTCTCCAGCAGGGCCCCCACTACCGACTTAGACCACACCCAGCGAGCCCACAGCACCTGACTGCAGGCCTCCGGGCTCAAGGAAAAGATGACCAACGAGTTGAGACGCTGTGGGGTGGAAGAAGGAAGAAAGGAGAATCAGATTTGACTCCTGTGTGCTAGGCATTCTCTTATTTAATCCTCACAGACCCTCGGAGTAGATATCAAGGCATCCATTTCGCAGATGAGGAAACAGGTTCAGAAACACTCACTCCTATTTTGCTCAAAGCCACGACTGGGAGAGACACTGATAAGGAACATTTCTCATCAACCTGAGTGCTGCGGGTGGGCCAGTGCTACTGAGGGCCCCCGTGCACCTCCTGTGGAGCCCTCACCAGGTGTGCCAAGGCACACCGGAGCCAGCATTCACACTGGGGCCTGGCTGACCCGGGACCCATTCTCTCCCCACCCCACCGCTCCACCGTGAGGCTGGCTCAAGGCAGACATCTGTGCTTCACTGATATTCTTGGTTGCTTTCATCACGTGCGTCTCACGTACAGAGCTGGCTTTGGCACAATGCTAAAATCAGTCAACAGCTCGGCCATGGCCAGGGGCTGGGATGCATGCTGTAATTATACAGGACTTGTGCTCACCACATGCTGCCCTCGAGCTTACCTGTCATTTCTTCTAATTATGGCACCACCAGACCCCAGGTGAACAGCAAACCTCAGCCAGAGGACGGCTTTACTGCACACCCACTAGGAGCATGGCAATGTCCCAGCGCCACATATGCCCGCCGTCTGGAGTCGGTGGCATCGGACCCAACCCCTGCAAGTGGCCTGCAGACTGCCTGCTCAAGACCCAGCTCCAACAGAAGTGCCAAGAAGATCCAGATGTCTCCCCTGATAGGAGCCCTGATACGTTAAGGGTCTCCCTCAGATGCCCCAGGGTTTTGTAGCAACCACGAAGCTTTCTCATCCTGACCTTGTTCACGTGTTCACTTCTTTATTTTTTTTATACATCTTTATTGGAGTATAATTGCTTTACAATGGTGTGTTAGTTTCTGCTTTATAAACGTGTTCACTTCTTAAAGTAAAGTATATCATCCACTCTCAGCAATATAAGGCAGTGGGGACTCCACCCACAGCGATTTCTTAACTCAGCAAGTCTGGGACAGGGGTAGGGTCTAAGGAGGCCCTGATGCAGAGTCCACAGACCATACTTGGAGAAATGCTGGTCTAAGGGGGGAGATGACAGACTGAGGAACAGAGAAGGAGGAAGTTTGCCTGAAGTCACACAGGCCACACAAGACAGCCCTTACTGTATAGCCACCCACCCAGGCCTGAATCCCAACCCTGCCACTTGCAGGCTGTGATACTCTCGTCAAACTACCTACCCCTGAGCCTCATCTGGAAGTCGGGGGTAATAATACTTTTCACAGGAGTACTGTGAGGATTGAGTCATGCATGCTAGGTGCTTGGCAGAGTGTCTGGCAAGCCAGTGCTGCTTAATGCACATCTGTGGACGTGGCAGCCAGCCTCTGTGGCACCCAATGACCCCACCTCCTGGTGTCTGCACTTTGTGTCTCCCGTTCCAAAGCGTATCAGGGTTGGTCTCTGTGACTAAGAGAAGAGAGCCAAGGGATGGTATGTCACCCCCAAGATCAGGTTATAAGACAACGTGGCTTCCATCCTGGTGTCTCCCTTTCTCTGATCACTTGTTCTGAGGGGAAGCCAGCTACCATACTGTGAGCAGCCCAGTAGGGAGGCCCACATGGCAAGGAACTGAGACCTCCTGCTAACAGCCAAGTGAGTGAGCTTGGAAGCAGACCATCCAGCCCCAGTCAAGCCTTCAGAGGAGGGCAGCCCTGGCTGACAGCTTGACAGCAACCTTGTGGGAGACTCTGAGCCAGAACCACCCAGCTACGCCACTCCCAAATTCCCAACCATCGGAAACCGTATCAGATAATGTTTGTTGTGGTAAGTCACTAAATTCTAGGGTAATTTGTTATGCAGCAACAGCTAACTAATACAGTGAAATAAATGAATGGAGAAACTAAATCACTTTATAATTTGTGATGGCCACAGGTACAAAGTGCCCCACAACGCAAAACTCTCCTGAGTCAAGTCAAAGGAGGGCCCCCCTCCCACTTGCATATGCACAACCCTAAAATTCCATGGTTCCCTTTTCAGTCATTCATTCACCAGGCAAACACACTGAGCACTTCCTCTCTGCCAGACTGGGGTTCACGCTTCATGACACAGAGTCCATGCTCTCACGAGAACGTGAGCTGAGTATGTGCTGGGGATGGGTGGCCGACAGATATGCCCCCAGTAACAGTCATAGGTAACAAGCTCTGTGCCGGGGGTCCCAAAGAGGGGCGCCTGCATCCAACAGGGACTTCCTCCAAGGAAATGATCAGAGATCATCTCAAAGATCTAGGTACCAAGGTGAGCACTGCAATGTAGCTTGTCCTGAAACCAAACTCCAAATGTCCAAGAGTAAAAAAGAGCTGACAGGTATCCATTGCTCACCACATGCCAGGCAGACCACTCAGGGTCCTGTGTAGAGAGGGGAAAGGGGTTCAATGATGATGCACAAAGCCTACCATCCTCATTTTACCCTAAAAATAACTTTGGGTAGAGGGAGCCCACAACTGGCAAGAAGCAAGAGTAGGGTGTGAGCCAACCTATTCAATGGTGCCATTAAAAATCAAGTCAAAGTAATACATCAACTATACTTCAGTTAAAGAAGGATCAGTCAAAGGGAACAATTCCCTACAGGGACAAAATGTTCATCCCATATTGTAAATGAAACATGACTCATTGTCACAACAGTATGTACAACATGATACCACTTTTTTAAGGAGAAAGAACTTTCTGCCTCAACACACACATATACACACAGACACACATACAAAGACTGGAGAAGACACAAAATATTTACTGTAGTTATGTCTAGAGAATAAAATTATGATGTGTGGGATTTTTTTTTTTTCATTTTGTGTTTTTCTGTTTTTCTAAGTTTCTACTTTTGGCGTGTATAGTTTTAAAATTTTCCCAAAAAATTCCCTTCAAAAAAGTGGGAAATTTGTCAGGCAGGGATAAACCCCATTCCTTCTTCCTTAGGAGGCTGCCATGGATGGTTCCAGTGACCCGGTTCACCTGGATGAACCAGCCGGGGGTGGTGTTGAAAGGGATCTAGCGTAAACATTTCCCTCAGTCCAGGCTGACGGTTGATAGGACAAGCCCTGATTCCAAGTGGACCTGGCCCAGTGAAGGTCAGCTGAACCCAAATCTGGGCTCCAGGAGCTTCAGGATGGAGACAGTTTCTCATCAGATAGTTAGAGGTCCCAAGAGGCCAGAGTTTCCAAATAGGAAAGGCAAAAATAGTCTGAAAGAGGCTCTTGAACCATATACCCTGACTCATATAAACACCTCTGCCTTTCCCTTCTCTCCCTACCACCAAGTCTGGGCTCCAAATACCATGTGACTCTCTGTTACCACTGCCCAAGTCAGGTCTCACCCCTTCACATCTGGACCAGCCTCCTTAGCTCAGCCCACCCTTGGCAGCATCAGATCAACCCTCTCAAAACAACTCCTCAAAATTTTCCATTGCTCCTGGTGAGGAGCTTATTAAAAATGAAGTCTCCTGAATCAGATCCTCAGGAATTCTGGCTCAGCAGATCTGGAGAGGGGCTCAGAAATTTGCATTTTAACCAGGGACTCTAGCCACCCCCAGTAGGTACCCCCAAGAAATAAAAGCCTGGAGAACTGAGCTTCCACTGTTCATTGACCTCTTCATCCCCTGCATCCCAAAGGCAGACTTTGCTGAAGACAGTAACTCTGGGTAGACACAGCCCGCAAATCTGTGTCCCAGTCAGAAACTGGTCGGACTGTGAACCACCTCAGTAAGCTGAAATGGTAACCCCGACTTGATGAGAATGCTAAGCACAATTTGTTAGAGTGGATAAAAGTGTTTTCTTACTGGCTAAGCATCCTTTCACACTCCAGGAAAGCTTAAAATTGAAAACAGAGGTAGTAGACTAAATCAATTATTGTACTAATGTTCCTGTCCTAAGTTTATTAATAGTCAGTGTCTACCTAGTGCTTAAAAGTATCACATTGAAAAGAATTTGACATGTTGAGTATATAACAGAAAAGCACTGTGATTCCAGTTTAAAATATAAAAGTTAAAATATGTAGTTAGGTAATTGATAAAGTATCTGTCAGTAATGGATATGAAACTTGTGATTTTAAGTTGAGGGGTTAGCAATGGTTGGAAACACTGGCTGCACATTAAAATCACTGAGGTGCTATAAAAGCTACTAAGGGTGCCTGCCATATCCTAATTTCTTGTCAGAGATGGAGCCTGTATTTTTTGAATCCCCCGGCTGAGAACAAGTTGACAAAACAGAATTTGACTAAGTTTGTTAAAAGTATTAAAAAGTATTAAAATTTATTACATTTATAAGGTTAATTTATTAGATTTTCTAGTAACTGTTTAAGTATTCTGGGGAAATTATGCTTGTTAGGTTATATATCTGAAGTACTTAAAAAGAAAATCAAATATATTAAATGTATAAGTGGACTTAAATGTGTAAGGGAATGTAACTGAGCTGAAGATAGGGCTGAATGTTTAAAGGAATTAATTTGTTCAAGTTGAGTTCAAACATTAATCAAAGGGAAAGTTAAGGTCATTTTTCTAATTTTTCTAGATTTATGTATAGAATAATAATTTCTAAGTTGAAATCGATGGCCTAAAGAAAATTAGATTTTTTAAAAATTGTTGCTCCAAAATGAGAATGAACTAAAAAGGCAAAAAAATAAAACAAGCCCCACCTTAACTCCCTGTGGTCTTCCCTACCCATCTCACCTAAAATAATTCCTCCCTCCTCTGAACTTCTCATCTGGGAAGTTGTCAGCAAGATATAAGTATTCTTTCCCAGAAGCTTCACAACTTCCTGCCCAAAAGGGCTACCAGGACGCTTTGCAAATAGAAAATAACCACATGGTGTATATACAGCATTTCACGTTTTTCCTACCAGTCCCCAAACAAGGCATTACTGTTGCTTTTACAAGTCAGAGGCAGATCCAGGTCTCGAATCCAGTCCCTGGTTTTCAATGCCACACGTACGCCAATGACTTTTATCTCTGGCTCAGGCCTCTCCTCTGAACTCCAGATCCAAATCCCAATTAGCCTCTGGACCTCTCCATTTGATGCCTAAGGGGCAGCTCAAACTTAATGTGGCCAAACAGAACTTAAGATCATCCTGTTGATTTTAAGTTGCTGAGGTCAAAACTTTGATGCCATTCTTGAGTCCACTTTCCTGTAAGCCCTTACATGCATCTGTCAGTTTGTTCTGTTTGTCCCACCTCCAAAACTACATCCCAAATCTGATCACTACTCTAATCCACACCCTAATCTAAATTACCACCCTGCCTCAATTGACCCACCACAGCAACTTCCCCTCTTCAGTCTGTTCTCCAGAGCAGCCAGAAATGATGACATTAAAATGTAAATTAGATCATGTCACAACGCAGCTTAAAACTCTTCATTGGCTTCCTAGTGCAATTAGAAAAAAATAAGACTTTTTACCACGGGTTACAAGGCCAGAAATGAGCTGACCTGAGCCTAATTCATAGTCCACTCTACTTTTTTCCCCCTCAAACACCCCAGGATAGAACAGCCTCAAGGCCTTTACACCAACGTTTTCCTGTTTGAACGGTTACTATTCACTCAGGTCTAGGGTTAAGTGTCACCCTGGGGCCCACCTTGTCTAAAATATTACCACCACCACCCCCTCCCCAATCAACCTTTCTTCAGCTCTTCAAAGCATTACTTGTCATTACTGCACCTTCCCATCTACCCATACACAGTAGAATGGGCGCTCCATGAAGGCAGGGACTTGTTCACAGCTGGGTCCCCAGCGCAAGGCCCAGAGGCACTTAGAAAACACGCGCTGGACGGCCCTAGTCCTCCAAAGTCCTTGCTATTTCTATTCCCAAGAAGGAATGAGTGGATCTAGGTCTCCTGCCTTCCAAGCCAGGATTGTCAGCTGCGAAACCCAGGGATGAGGGTAACATGAAGCATGGGCAGAATCGCCACTTCCCCTGAGGCTGGGCAGAGGGATTCAGTCCCCAGGACCCGACTTGTGCCACAGGCTCCAACTCTAGCCCTGGACTTAGGGCTGACAGAGGAGACAGGACGGGGGACAAGCCTAGGACCGGGCACCCAGGCCTCGCTCCCCTATCCACTCCGCATTCCGTTTAATAGTGTGGCCCGCCGTGGGGCTCGCGGACTTAGATGGAACAGCCCAAGCCCTCCCGTGGGTGTAAAGACACTCGCCCTCGACGTCCCGCCAAAGAAGGTACCTGACTCCGCGGGGCCCAACGGCTCTGAGCTCCTCCTCCTGCGCCCTCACGCCACGAACTGCTTGCTGGGATTCGTAGTCCTTCCTTGGGTATCGGTCCACCCTTCCCAGAAACCTTTGCGAATCAAAGCTGAGACCGTGCAGGAGGAAGCGGAGGAAGCGCGAGGGCTTCTGGGTGTTGTAGTTTAAAATATTTAATCAGCAAAAAATGATTGAGGAGAAAAATTCGGTAATACATTTTACCAACTATTTGGGCTGCCGTGATCTGGATTTTAGGAGATCTGAATCACGCTCAAGCCATCAGTTACTTCCATAGTTCAAAACGACGAGCGCTGAGATCCAGAAGAACTACAAATCCCATAAAGCGTTACAGGTTGAGGACCTTTGGAGAGATAGCTCGGTCGCGGTGCATGCGCGGTGGCTCTAGTTCGGTAGCGGACAAACATGGCGGGCCCGACGTTGACTGCGAGGTTGTACTCCCTGCTGTTCCGCAGGACCTCTACCTTTGCCCTCACCATAGCCGTGGGCGCCCTGTTCTTCGAGCGCGCCTTCGATCAAGGCGCGGACGCAATCTACGAACACATCAACGAAGGGGTGAGGGCCTGGGCCGTCCCTGACCTTGGGCCCCTCTGAGGGGTGACAGTGAGAGAGGGGGTGGGGCGGGATTCAGTCTACCTTTACGAGGAGTGGGGGATCCCTGGGTGTCTTCTGTCTGCAGACAGCCAGCCGTCTGTCCGCTCCGCCCGGTGTGAATCCTAAAACGTTAAACGGGGTCAATAGATCCCACTTTGCAGGGGTTTTAAGTATTGCTGTCTTCCGCCCCATACACCCACTTGTCCATTTGCAGAAGCGAAGACTAACCTAATGAGAGCAAAGGACTTGTTAGGGCCACATCACCAGGGAGTTAGAGGCAAGTCAGGGCTGGACCCGGGACCCCGTATCTCGTCTGAAGGTTTCAAGGGCAGATTTGAGCGGGCGACGGTCGTGAAAAGGACAACTCTTTAGATACGTGGCTGGCCTTTTCAGATAGCACTTTTCAGTTACAAAGTCTTTCCATGCTGTCAGCGGTGGTATTAATAATGGTTAAGAGTAGGGTAGGTATGAAATGAGAGAGCCCTAGATGGGAATACTGGGCCTTATCAATTAATAACTGTGGCATTAAGGTGGGTGAGTTTCTTAACCTGTCCGAGCTTCAATTTTATCTGTGGAATAGAAATGATAATAATAGTAACTATCTCAGAAAATTATTGTGAGGATTATATGAGATGCAGGTAAGGTGCCGCAGTACCTGGTAGGTGGTACTCTCAAAATATGTCATTTGTTACATTCCTCAGGAGAAAGTGGAAGCATAAGATAGAGCATAACAACACTTTTTAGACTCACTGTGTGCCAGGCACTATGCTGGATGCCTTGCCTGCTTTCTATCGTTAAATTGTGGCTCATACTGGGGAAGGTCTTGGACAAATAAGGCCTGTGCCACCACTCACTCTCTTTTTAACTTGAAGCAGTCTGGCCCTACAGCCCAGGCAGGCTCTGTCCACTGATGTACTGCCTGTGGCCAGGTCAACTTTCTGCCCTTATGAAAGTGCTGCTACTGTTCATCTTCAAGCAGTTCCTCTGGCCGTTTCCAATGTGTGGGGAAGGCATCTCAGGATGTTGTCATAACCCACCCATCTTTGTTGCTTTTAGGAATGAGAATACAGCTAGTTCCTGACCCAAGGATCATAGGTCTGAGGAAATTTTTTAAATGGCTTAATGTGAAGTATTTGGGGACCATGCACTTAAGACCTCTTGAGTAATACCTGGGAGTTGAAGAAATGAGACATTTTCCAGCCTCTGTTCCTTAGTAATTGTGTGCTCTGGGGGTAGGCCCCTCAATCTCTCTACCTGTTTCCTGTAAAGTGAGATCATGCCTTCCCACTTACTTCACACACTGATTGAGAGCATCAGAGCATTCTGTAAATGTTAGGAATGTACATCAAGCCTAGTACTGCTTCCAGTTTGCCCACTGCAAACTGTCAGGATGTGGTACATGTTTCTCTCAAGTTTGTTTTAGAGACCAGGACAGTGGGAGGAGTTAGAAAATGTGAGAGGCAAAACTTAGTTTGTGGTTCTTGTCTTTAAAATGCAGAAGCTATGGAAACACATCAAGCACAAGTATGAGAACAAGGCGTAGTTCCTCGGAGGCCCCAGTCCAGGCCAGAAGGACCAGGTCCAGCCACCAGCTGTTTGCCCAGACTCAGGGCCTCAGCTTGAAGATGAAGCTCATGTCACTCTACACGGGCCACCTTTAGCTGTTGGCAGATGACGTCACCTGACAGACTCTTTAACTTCTGCTATGTTTGAAGTATGTTTAGTCAGAGTCATCAACAAATAAATGTAAATTGTCCTTGAGACCTGCTTCTGCATGGGGTGCTTTTTAACTACCTGATCTTCACTTAACAGTTATTTGACACCACTTCAAAGTCCTCTGCGAATATCTGAAGGGCAGATTCCATTATTTTGGGTTTCCCATTAACTTCCAAAGAAGAATTGTAGTTTTCAAACCATGAGCTAGAGTTGGTGATGTTATCTTCAGCTTTGGCTTCTAAACCAGTAACTCCATTCTTAAGTCAGGCAGAGGATAGCTAACTGGCTTGGCCCTAGGGAAGCTCTGTGGATCCAGCGGGGGAACAAACCATGGCCTGAAGGTTTAGTCTCCATTCTGCCTTTAACTTGCTGAGTATCTTTGAGTAAGCTGGCGTACCTCTCTGGGCCACCGCTCATCTGATGGCTGTACGGGACGTTGGAAAACATGCAGCATGGCTGGGAGCAGCCATGGAGAGCACTGGGATGTGCTGAACAGGAGTAGAGCAGTTCTGTTTGGTAATTGGCCTGGGAAGATGAGTGACTCACCTGTCTGCCATATTTCACCTGGAGCTTGGCATGATTGGACCAGAGCTGGATCAACCACCAGCAACTAATGGGGAAGAGTCAGGTCGGGAAACCCAGGGGTAGGAGAGAACCTAGGAATTGCCCACTTTGCCCTACCTGAGGCATATCTTAATGAAGATGAAGTCAGGCCCTCGAGAAATCATGACCTGCCAAAGGTAGTACAGCTCTGGGGGCCAAATCAAGACCTGAACCAAAGTAGAGGTTCATTCTAAGACTGATTCTAAGAATGGTTTCAGCATTAATAGAGGAACACTCTGGGGGTTGAAGGTTGCCACTTACTTTACACTGTTCCCAACGATTTGAGGGCAATGTGCTGGTGAAAAACAATAAAGCAGGGAGCATTCTTGAAGAGTTATTCTACATTATTCTTGAGCACCTGATGACGAGCTCAGGGCAGCAGAGTTAGAATGAGCTTAGTTGATCACTTGTCTCGGGGCACATTCAGCCCAAGCAGCAAGCGTATTCCTAAGCCATTCTACATTAAAATGCCCTTTACTGGACTTCCCTGGTGGTCCAGTGGTTAAGGCTCTGTGCTCCCACTGCAGGGGGTGCAGGTTCGATCCCTGGTCGGGGAAGATCCTGCATGCATTGCGGCCAGGCAAAAAAAAAAAAAAGATGCCCCATTATTTATCATCAGCATTTCTGGGCTGTTGAGGTTGTTTGTGTATTTCCTTTCAATAAGAGCCAAACATTAAAATAATCCCTGTTTTACTTATTTTAGGGGATTGAATATTTTCCACCCAGAACCTCAGAATGTGACCTTATTTGGAACTAGGGTCTTTGCAGATGTAATTAGTTAAATTAAGATGAGGTTGTAATAGGTTGGGGTGGGCCCTAAATCCAATGACTGGTGCCCTTTTAAGAGGGCCATGTGGAGACAGCAACAGGGATTGCAGTTGAGCTTTCACAGGCCAAGTAATGCCAGAGATTGCCAGCAACCACCAGAAGCAAGGAAAGGGACAAGGAAGGATTCTTCCCTAAAAACCAGAGGAATTCCCTGGCGGTCCAGTGGTTACAACTCTGCGCTTCCACTGCAGGGGGCATGGATTCGATCCCTGGGTGGGGGAACTAAGATCCCGTATGCTGCATGGCGCAGCCAAAAGAAATGATATGGAAAATTGGCACAGATGCACTACCGGAAAG
>NW_006788040.1:3940646-3958076 GCF_000442215.2 Lipotes vexillifer
AAAAAAAAAAAAAAAAAAAAAAAAAAAGAAGGTCCACAAGAGATGTTCATCATGTTGTTTATAATGGGTGGGGGTGGGGGTGGGGATGAAATATCCAAAATAGGAATTACTATTGAGGTGAAATATGCAGTCATTTAAAACCAAGTTTTAACTGGGAGACAATATCTAACAAACATGGCATATCCAACCTCATTAATATGAAGGAAATATCCAACAAACATGGCATATCCAACCTCACTAATACAAAGCAGTCTTCCTAATCCATAAGACTAAGTAGAAGCTGGGGTGAATGACAGGAATAGGCAATTAAGGAATACAAGTGGGAGCTTCCCTGGTGGCGTAGTGGTTGAGAGTCCGCCTGCCGAAGCAGGGGAAGCGGGTTCGTGTCCTGGTCTGGGAAGATCCCACATGCCGTGGAGTGGCTGGGCCTGTGAGCTGTGGCTGCTGAGCCTGTGCGTCCGGGGCCTGTGCTCCGCAACGGGAGAGGCCACAACAGTGAGAGGCCCATGTACCGCAAAAAAAAAAAAAAAAAAAGGGAATGCAAATGGCCACAAACATGAAAAGATGCCCATTTTCACTAATAAAGAAACAAAATGAAATACCATCAGATGAACAAAGATGGAAAAGATAAGCAGCACCAGTATTTTAGTGAAGAAGCAGGCACTGCCCACAGGCGTTGGGACAGTGATTTTGGAGGGTACTTTGTCGATATCTATTTTATTTAAATGTTTGCTCCTTTTGACCTTGATCTTCCACATCTAGAAAAATATCTCCAGAATCCCATGTGCACGTGAACCCATACAAAAAGTCATTGGAGCATTGTTTGGAATTAAAAAAGAAGAAAAATGCCTTTCAATAGGGAAGTGGTTAAATACAAGATAGATTCATACCACAGAAATCTATGCAGACAATAAAAAGACTGAGGTGACTCAGCATGTAGTTGAAAAGAAAAAGTGAAAACGAAATCAAGTTGCCAAACGGTATGTTGTTTAGTTTGATCTCACTTATGTAGACACACACACATTGATAAGGGTACACACAGTACTGCAGGATGTGCACTAAATTTTCCTGGGAAAACACACACCTGAGGGCTAGGATTTCAAACAACCTTCACTTTGTGCAACAGCGATTGACTTTTTCTTGCAACAAGCAGATGTTGACATTCTAATAAAAATATTTTATAGCAAAGAAAGCAATTCATTAAAAAATGTTTAAGGCAAATGCTCAGATAAAACAGTCAAAATATAAAGCTCAGTGAAAAAAAGGAGGTCACAAATTCCTATAAAACACGATACATTTTTTTTTTTTTTTTTTTTTTTTTTTTTTTTTGCGGTATGCGGGCCTCTCACCGCTGTGGCCTCTCCCGTTGCGGAGCACAGGCTCCGGACGCGCAGGCTCAGCGGCCATGGCTCACGGGCCCAGCCGCTCCGCGGCATGTGGGATCTTCCCGGACCGGGGCATGAACCCGTGTCCCCTGCATCGGCAGGCGGACTCTCAACCACTGCGCCACCAGGGAAGCCCCCACGATACATTTTTAAAATTATTTGTTTTTATCTTTCGCTGTGTTGGGTCTTCATTGCTGTGTGCGGGCTTTCTCTAGTTGTTGCGAGCGGGGGCCACTCTTTTTTGCAGTGCGCGGACTTCTCATTGTCGTGGCTTCTTTTGTTGCAGAGCACGGGCTCTAGGCGCGCGGGCTTCAGTAGTTGTGGCACGCAGGCTCAGTAGCTGTGGCTTGCAGGCTCCAGAGCGCAGGCTCAGTAGTTGTGGCTCACGGGCTTAGATGCTCCGCAGCATGTGGGATCTTCCCGGACCAGGGCTCGAACCCATGTTCCCTGCATTGGCAGGCAGATTCTTAACCACTACGCCACCAGGGAAGCCCAAGCATGATACATTTTTTAAGACTCAGCGCTTTCACTGCTGTGGGCCTGGGTTCAATCCCTGGTCGGGGAACTAAGATCCCTCAAGCAGTGAGGTGTGGCCAAAAAAAAAAAAAAGAAATGCTCACACCAAATTGTTCACGGTGGTGAACTGGCTGAACTCTTTTCTTTTCCATTGTATTTCCCCATGATTTCTAAGTTTTCTGCATCAAGCATGTACTCTCTTCATAATGTGGGAGTATAAGTAAAAGGGGGAGAGAGCTTGATCACAGAGAGATGAAAAATGTGAGCCCCCAGCCCTGGCTCCAGGCCTGGAACCTGGCTGCTGGGTGGCCCAGGGCTCCTCTTCCTGAGGTCCCAGTGGGCACTTGCCCTTGATTGGCACTGCCAAATGGGAGCTGGACCTACCCAGGGCTGGTTGGGTCTGCCCGAAGGTGGGAGAAGTGAGGATTAGCACCCTCCTCAGACTGACACAGAGAAGCTGTTTATTGCTGGAAAAAATTCACCTCTGTCCCAAGCTCAGCCGGAGGCACGTTCTGGAGATGAGAGCTGTCTTTACAGTTAGAAAACCCCAAGGACTCTGCACCTGGTCCCCTTGCACAGGTGTCAGGAAAAGCTAATTGCTTAGGTCCCTCATAAAGCAAGTTCCAGAAGGTCTCTGAAATTGTCTTCAGAAGTTAGCATCTGGTATAGCTCTGAGCAAGTAGAACTGCTCTCTGGGCAAAGAGTTTTGTGCTGATGTCCTGTTCCTCTAGCTTCTCTCTTGCATTCAGAAACATCTCTCCAAACTGGTAGAAACCATTCATTCATTCATTCAACAAATACATCTCTGTTGAGTGCCTATTCTTCCTGGCGCTGTCCTAGACCTTGGGCAAATAGTGGAAAACCAGAAAGACCCCTACCCTCTTGGAGCTTAAGCATTCTAGGAGGTGAGACAGACAGTAAACAAGAAAGTAAATAAATTATAGCTCATGTTAAGGGCTATGAAGAAAATAAAACTGGGTAACATATAGGGAGTGACTCAGGTTTGAAGAGCAACATTAAATGGTCGAGGAAGTCTTCTCTATGGAGATGACATTTGAGCTGCGATTTGAATAGAAATCTCAGTCAGGTAAAGACCCAGAGTAAGAGCATTCCAGTAAATGAGAACAGCAAGTGCAAAGACCCTGAGGTAGATGTGAGTTTGGTTTAGTCACTGTACTGAAGGAAGAGAGGGAATGATAGGGTCAGATGCTGTGTGGTCTTGTAGGCCACACTAAAAGAGTTTGGATTTCATTCTTTTTTTTTGTTTTTTTGTATTTTTAATAAATTTATTTATTTGTTTATTTTTGGCTGCGTTGGGTCTTTGTTGGTGCACGCGGGCTTTCTCTAGGTGCGGCGAGCGGGGACTGCTCTTCATTGTGGTGCACGGGCTTCTCATTGCCGTGGCTTCTCTTGTTGTAGAGCACGGGCTCTAGGCGTGCGGGCTTCAGTAGTTGTGGCTTGTGGGCTCTAGAGCACAGGCTCAGTAGTTGTGGAACACGGGCTTAGTTGCTCCGCGGCATGTGGAATCTTCCCGGACCAGGGCTTGAACCCATGTCTCCTGCATCTTAACCACTGCGCCACCAGGGAAGTCCTGGATTTCATTCTAAGAAGAAAGGGAAGCCCCGGGGGTGGGGATGGGGTTCTGATTAATGATTTACATTTATCAGCCATTTACTATGAGCCAGGCATTGTACTCAGTGCTCAGCAGTTCACATGTCATTTAATTTGAACAATAACAACAATCCAAAAGGTCATATTATTGATATTATTCCTATTGAATAGCTCTAGTGAAGTGTAAAGAGCACTAATTTTAGAATGGACAGTCCTGCGTTAGAATTAAAGCCCCACCACTCACTAGCTGTGTAAACTCAGCCAAGTTACTTACCCTCTCTGAGTTGGTTTCCTCATCTGTAAAATACCGTGATATTCACAATGACAGCTATGATTCTTATTATTTCTGGAGATGTTGTCATCTTGGAGGGGTGTCAAGGGGAGTAAAGATTACTTACAGTAAATCCTCACCCAGCTATCTGCTTAATTAACCCAGCTAGGGGCTACCCTGGAAACTTCTGGCACTCCAGGGCAGCCTGCCAAGGCTCAAAACTTTTCAGCTCTGGATGGAGTCCAATTTGTCCTGGCAGCTCAAAGAAAGAAGGAAGGCCCAGCCCTCAGAACATTCTAGGCTAGTCCACGGTAAACACAAGAATGCCACCTATTACAGGCTGGGTTCCCTGGGAAGCAGACTCTGGGCTGGAAGTTAGGGTACAGGAGGTTTATTAAGGAGTGCCCTTGGGGTTAATATCCTTCAGGTTGACAAAGGAAGGATAGGAAATAGGGCCACCAGAGGGAGAAGCCAGATGTAAATGCTGTCTTAATGGAGGCCTCAGGGCCGTGTATACCTGCATCCACTCCTTGGGGCTCTGCAAGATCCAATTTGCAAAATAAAGATAACTAGACATGCTTTTGCCTGTTAAAGGATGCAGACGAGAACTGGAAAAATGTTCACAATGTTTTATTAACTGAAAAAATGGTGAGAACAGAATGTGTCGAATGATCTCATTTTTGTAGAAAACCAATGTTTATATTCCTTTTTCTAAAATAATGCTAGAAGGATGAGAACTAAAATCCTAACAGCGATTATTTCTGCTGGTTTTTCTTTCTTTGCTTATTTGTGTGACCCACATCAAGCATGTTACTGCTTTTGTAAGAAGGTAGAGGGAGGCCAATGTAAGTTACTAAAAAGAAATAGACTTCATCCCGTAACACAGCCAGCCCTTCCAACAACAAGGAACAAGGACTGTCCTACAGATGAGCTTGAGGTCTTCTGAGGAAGGGACAGAAATCAATGAATTTAAAATGTCTGAGCACGTAGAGAATGGACTTGAGGACATGGGGAGGGGGAAGGGTAAGCTGGGATGAAGTGAGAGAGTAGCATTGACATCTGTACACTACCAAATGTAAAATAGCTAGTGGGAAGCAGCTGTATTGCACAGGGAGGGGAGATCAGCTCAGTGCTTTGTGACCACCTAGAGGGGTGGGATAGGGAGGGTGGGAGGGAGACGCAAGGGTGAGGGGATGTGGGGATATATGTATACATATAGCTGATTCACTTTGTTATATGCAGAAATTAACACAACATTGTAAAGTGATTATACTCCAATAAAGATGTTAATAAATAAATAAATAAATAAATTTAAAAGCTGTCTGAGCAATGTGCAAAGTTGGAGGGAATACAAATTCCCCAGGCAAGATGGAGGTAATGGCAGTTTCTTGCGTGTTAGGAAAGGATGAACACTCTGTACCAGGGGCGGGCATTGGCCCACTCGGAAGATCACACACACACACACACACACACACACACACACACACACGCAAAGCTGCCTTTTCCAGGCATTCACCCAGGACCAGGCCTGGGCCCCATGCCATTAACACGCCCTGTATCACTGGATCCTCAATCTGAGGTGGGCACTGCTCTCCACCCCATTTTACAGGTGGAAAATGAGGCTCAGAGAGGTTAAGTGTCTTGCCTAGGTTAACACAGCTAGTGAGAGTGGAGCAGAAGTTCAAAAACAGGGCAGTTGGCTCCAGAGCTCATATCCACCACACCGTATAAAAATCATTTTTCCCTTTTCACTGAGGCCTTGGCCTGATATGCTTGGATTTATGCACAGACTGAAAGCCAAGGGCAGGCTCCAGCCGGCATCAAGGACAAGGCAATGATGGAATGCAGAGAGCGTTGGCTGGAAGGTCTTCCATCGACAGTCTGTGAGTACAAGGGTGCTGACTGCCTTCCTGCTGCTCCTGGCTTATCCTGCCTTCAGGACTCCTACATGGAAACTTCCTCAACTGCTCTGGACCCTTCCTCTCCACTGAACCCTTAGAAGGCTGCCAGGTCAACTCCCCTGCTCAAACGCCTTTAATAGCTCCCCAGTACCTATAAGATCAAGTTCAAATTCCTCAGCCTGACATTTAAGATCCAGGCTACCTCAAACCTCACTTAATACACCTTCCAAATAGGGCCCTTTGCTGTCTCATCTTGTGCTTAAACATGGATTATGGGGATTCCCTGGTGGTCTAGTCCTAACCAGGACTTTGCGCTTTCACTGCCGAGGGCGTGGATTCAATCCCTGGTCGGGGAACCAAGATCCCGTGAGCTGCGTGGTATGACCACCACCACCACCAACAAAAACATGGATTACGGAAGCAGAACATGCCCGAGTTTGAACTCCGGCTCTGCACCTCTACATCCAGGAGACTTTGCTTCTCCTCTGTGAGCCTCAGTTTCCTCATGTGGAAAATGGGATAACGATAATGAGACCTCACGGTGCTTGGGAAGACATGCGAGATAAGGCTTGTGCTGTGCTTAGCACAGGCCTGTCAGGGGTAGTTTTGTTACACTGCTTCAGCGAGCAAGTTAACGGTGGGGGGGCGAGGGGGAGCGGGGGTGGTGGTGGTGGTGATGCTCCCTGCACAGTCTCTAGGGACCAGCGCCTAATTAGCATATCCAGTCCACAAAATGATGGCTGAGAGCTTTGGGGATGACTGTACAGCTGAATCATCCAAGTGACCCCTCCCTGACACCACCGTTGTCCCAGCTGCTTTAAAACCACGTTCCCTACCTCCTTTCCATCCCTCTGAGGATGGATCACTTTCTTGTGTTCCCCTCTGTGTCCCTTGACAATCTTGTTTTCAGTGTCTCTAGCACTGTTGTAAACCCAGCGCCTCGTGTCTTCCTCAGGCAGACCTTATCTCTTCCCCACACCTTTCACTGTGTAACAGAGTCCTCTGCTTCCGGCCATCTTCCTTCCTTCCTGATGTCGAAGCAGACTTCTGTCTCCCTCCTGTATAGGCTTCCAATAGAGAAGCCACTTCCTGCCCTGGGGCTGAAATTCCATGAGATGCCTTGTCTCCTTGGTTCACTAAGCTTTCCTTATGAAACCCCTCCTTCCAACTGCGCCCTCCAATGATTATCCTTTCCTTCCACTGGCCGACGGGAGACTGTGGCAGAGTAGGGATTTGGAAAATAGGTCCTGCCTGGCTTTCTACTCTCCTCTCATTTCCCCTGCCCCTCTGTCAATGGAATGACTCTATTAGAGGGGTTGTATCATCAGAAGTATGGTATTTAGAACGAAGGAGCTGATAGGTCCTCTTTTTCATGCTAAGCCAACCGCATGTAGAGTATTGTGGCTTCTTGTTCAAGTGCCAAGCTATAGAGAGGTAGGAAAACCAAGAGGTTGAAAATAGGGACTTTGGAGGCTGGCAAACCTGGGTTTGAATCCTGACTTAGCCACGATCAACTGACTAACCTGCTAAATGGGGCTTATAATCACACCTATCACTGGCTTTGTTTCAAGGATTCAGTGAGGTAGTTTACAGTCCCCTGGGCACCTCCTCTGGGCTCCCAGGGCACCCAGCACACACTTACCCGGCTGACTTGTACCTGTCCTCTTCTCTCTCTGGCTCCTGTGTGTCTAGGTCATCCTGAGCCCAGAGGCCTCTGGGAAGACTGCCCTGGAGGAGTCAGGGCAGCTGTGCTGAGGGGTTGAGACGTGGGGTGCCCAGAAAGCTGGCTGGAGCATTGGTGGGAGGCACCCGCCACCCCTCACCTGGGTCCCTGTCAGCAGGGCCCTGCGAGTTCACTGGCCACCTCACAGCAGGCCACGACTGTACACGCCTTATCCCAGCCGTCCTGCCAGCATCTCCAATTTACAGACAAGACAACTGGCTCGGAGAGGTGAGGCCACCTTGCTCAGAGTCACACAGACAGACAGTGGCTGAGGCCAGTTGGCTTCTGACCCCAGAGCCTGGCCCCTGCTCTGAATGGCAAAAGCGAAATAGGCTACTGGCCATTCAGAAGCCCCAGATCCCCAAGGAAAAGTTCTGGCCTGGCCATTGCATGTTACTCTGAGTTAACGACTCTCAGGGAGGAACCAATGCAATCCCTTTTTGTGCAGACCCCTCCTGAGCGGGGGAGTCTGGTTTTCGAGGTGTAACAAGCCACGTGCATCCCCTTTAGCAGGTCACCAAGCTGGTCCTCACCTGTTGCTCCTCTCCTGTGACAGAGGCTGACTGGACCTGGGGGCGGGGCTCTGCCCATCGTCAAGTGGACCTGGTGAGCCTGTCACAGGAACAGACGGCAGCCTCACCTACCACTAATCAAACTCCCATCCAAAGGGGTCTCAGCTCAACTGTTCCCGAGGCTCCCTAGAGGCAGGGGCCTGTGGGGAAGGCTGTTTCATGAAAGAACTTGCCCATGGAGGTAAAAGCCATCCCCAATTCTGTCCTCCTGGTGGGAGCTGTCAGCAAAAATACAGACAGAGGCAGCTCTAAAACTGTTCGTGGCCCTGGGACCCCAGAATCCCACGTTTAGAAATGTGCCTCCCCTGGAAATAACAGGTGATTTGTGCAAGGAGGTTTGCAGCAAGGTGATTAAAAGAGAGCAGAGTAATGCTGGGCTGGACAAATGCAGAGTGGAGAGGGCTGCCCACCAGTTTTCTTCTTTCCCGACTGAACAAGTTCACTGCTGTCAGAGTGTCCCCCAGTTGTGACCTCATCTGACCCTCACAGTTACTGGTCCCCACGAGGCAAGAGGGCTTAGAGAATGATCATCCCTGTTTTGCACAAGAAGAAATCAAGGCCCAGAGAGTCCGAGTGACTGACATAAGGTCACACAGCTTATTGAAGTCTAGAACCTGGGCCCCAGCCTCCTGACCCTCCATCCAGTGCTTTTTTTCACCACCCCTGGCCACCTTTATGAGCAAATTAAAAATAAAAAGGATGGACACGTGAGGCCTGGGAATGTGCATGTGAAAGAATGCTAAGTAGATCAGACCATGAGATTGGAGACAGGGTGGGTGCCTGCATGTAATCTCTGTAAATAAAATTCCTAAGTGTACAGGAATGATTGGTGCTCATCCTGCTGGAGGCTCTTTTTCTGCCAGGATCTTCTATGAAAACAACTTTAAGGAGGAGAAAACCATAATTACCCCCTTGGGATGGCAGAGCACTTAAGGGACATGTCAGATTGCTGAGGGTGGGCTCATGCAGCCAGACAAAGCATATTCAATGTCATAATTTCATATGTGGAGAACTAGAATTAAGGACCCGTTGTTTCTGTAATTCAGACCAAAGGAAGTGAAGCTCCACACCACCTCCAGGGCTGGGAGAGACCCCCAGGAGCCCAGTGAATTCTTAAGCGGGGCAAACTTCCCCATCCCCCGGGGAGGAGGTGGAATCCGAAATCCCAGGGCCTGAGATTGGGGCAGGTTAGGGGTTTTAAATAGGTTGAAAAACTCTAGACTGCCCTTTAAGGCTCTCCAGTTCTGCCAGTCTGTGTAAAATTCTCTTGGTGATTATCGATTGTTGGAAGAGAATTTCTAGTATGATGTGAAGTTGGAATTTAATGCTCATTTTGCAATCCCTCCACCCCTCATCACACACACACATAGGACTGGAGATGGTAACTTTTAGACTGAATTTTTCATCTCGGTTCAGCCTGCAGAATTGCAATAGCTTCTGACTGAGGTCAAGGCCCCTCCCTGCTGCCCTGGCACAGAGATCTAGGTAAGAGCTGATGCCAGGCTGCCCCTCGCTCTACTGGGCTGATCTGAGAGCTCCACGGGGGCTCTGGCTCCACCCTTCCCCTCCCTGGGGACTAGTGTCCCCAAGGTGGGTCCCCTAGGCACCTCCCCAGCTCCTTCTGAAGATCCCATAAACATGCTCTGGATGCCAACACTCCCTCCTCACCTCTGAGCCCCCTCTTCCTTCTCTTTGATGTCAAGTTCCTCCTTAGGTGGGCCCACTCTCCTGCCTCCTCTTCCTCATTTCCCATTCTTCCCACTGGCTATCTCCCCACGACTTCCTGGCAAAGCTGTGCAGTGAGCCCCATTCTTAGCCTGCTTGACCTCTAAACTGCAGCCTAACACTGCATTCCCTCTCCTCTGCCCCCTCCTTCCACATTCACCCTGGATCTCTTGACTTTCCCACCTCCTGGCCCCCTCCCAGGTCTCAGTGCTCCCCAGCCTCTGCTAGCCCCATCTTAGCCTCCAGCCTTAGAGAGCCTGGACATAAAAATGAAGAATCATTCAGTGGGCTTAATGGCAGACTGGACACACAGAGGAAAGGATACATGAATTTGGAAATAGAAAGTTTAAAAATGGAACTCAGAGCATCTGAGATCTGGGGGACAATATCAAACAGTCCAACATACATGTTATCAGAGTCCCATCAGCTTGGTCTGCTGAAATGGCATTTCCCATCCTCTTGTTCTGCAGCTACTACTTGTATTTTTCTTTCTTTGTAAGAACAGGATGCGGGAGCTTCCCTGGTGGCGCAGTGGTTGAGAGTCTGGCTGCCAATGCAGGGAACACGGGTTCGTGCCCCGGTCCAGGAGGATCCCACATGCCGCGGAGCGGCTGGGCCCATGAGTCATGGCCGCTGAGCCTGTGCGTCCGGAGCCTGTGCTCCGCAACGGGAGAGGCCACAACAGTGAGAGGCCCGCGGACCGCCAAAAAAAAAAAAAAAAAAAAAAAGAGGATGCGGGTGTGGGGGAAATGAATGGTAGGTGGCTTGGGGTTCAGAGTCGGCTTTAGGAGACAATCCTGAGAACAAACCCTCCCTCAGTCACTTGCTAAATGTGTGACCTTGGACAGGCCACCTACCCTCTCTGTACCTCGGGTCTTCTCATCTGTACCTGTGTGAGGATTAAACAAGATAATGCAAGGAATGAGCCAGGCAGAAACTCTGGCCACAGTTAAGTGCTTTTTATTCTAATTACAAATAATTGTGGTCTCACCACCATTGTCATCCATGCTCTTATCATCATTTTCAGTTACGCACATTCCTTTCCAGACTTGGAAAAACGCCCCCCAAATTTTTTTCTAACATTTTCACAATCATGGTGCATTACCATGGATTCTGCTTTCACATTTATTCTTAAATTTTTTTTAAAAATTCTTGAATATTTAGTTTCTCATGTTGCTGCCAAGTATTCATTGACATCATGTTAAATGGCTACACAACACCCCCCTGCATTTTTGGTGGGTTTAACTTTTATTTTTGTTTGTTTCTCTCCCTGTATTATTTAACCCAAGCTTCTGGTGTGGCTGGGACAGGCAGTTTCTTGCCAAGTATTTACTCTTCCAAACTGCACCTAGCCATCTCAGAGGGCCACTCAGAAAGGATCTGTATCCATGGGCTCCGGGCATGTTACTTGCCCTCCCTGGGCTGCCGGGGCCCCTTTGAATGGCTCTGCCCACCCACCTCACAGAGGCACAGGTGCACTGTTCAAACTGACACATCCACCGTCATTGCCAATCATGGACTGGAGACAAAGACACTCAAATCTTAAATCCTCTTGGAGGCACAAGGTCTTAAAAGCTTCCTGGGAAATGCCTGTGATAGTCATGTTCTCTGCCAGGGTACAGAGAAGGCACTTAGAAAATTCCTGCTTAGGAGCAGTCATGGGGGTGGTAGGGCCCAGTGAGTGAGAGGGCAGGGTTCAGAGCCTCCACCCCACTTCACTTATAATGCTGCCCATCTTAAACCCTGGGGCCTCCTCGGTGGATCTAATTGGCACCAAGTGGAAACCATTCATCTGGTCCAATGTACCCACTTTAAATTTTTTTTTTTTTTCGGTACGCGGGCCTCTCACTGCTGCGGCCTCTCCCGCTGCAGAGCACAGGCTCCGGACGCGCAGGCTCAGCGGCCATGGCTCACGGGCCCAGCCGCTCCGCGGCATGTGGGATCTTCCCGGACCGGGGCACGAACCCATATCACCTGCATCGGCAGGCAGACTCTCAACCACTGTGCCACCAGGGAAGCCCTGTACCCACTTTATATGTAGGAAAACCGAGGCCCCAAGAGGTGAAGGCGTATGTCTGCCAGCACTATTCTGGATGACCCCTGAGCTGTTTCCAAAGCAAGCCCGAAAGGATGCCCTCATGATCTGAAATGGAAAATCACCTTGAGGTGATTCTTCAAGGGAGACTAAGTTGGACCTGGCACTACATTCTGGAAATTTTCAAAAATCCCCCGTCTTCTCAAATCGTTTAAACCGGGACGCTAACGTGAAGCCTGAACTCCAGGTGGTCAGGAGGTACAGATGACAAGTGAAGGTGTGAGGGGCTGTATAAACAGTAACAGGTAAGGCAGGTAAAGCCAAGGAGCCCCCTCCAACACACCTTACTTCGCTCCGGGGCCAAGGGCTGGGCTTGAGCAGCTCAGAGAGAAAAAAAATGGGCCTGCCACTGAGCTGGGTCCCTGGCAAATGCCTCCAGGAGAAAACAGTCTTCCTGCTGCCTGTCAAGACGGCTGTCCCTGGGCCTGATCTCAGCTAATTTGACAGCGCGAGGGGAGGACACCACCCCCATATCTACTCTGCATCTCAAATACACCGCGAGAACTGGCGCGACAGAGGAATTGCTATTGATTTCCACTTGTGCAGGCTGACCTAACAAAACCAATTCATCAAGTGCCTGTCTGCCTCGCTGCTTCAGACGCTCATCCTAACCACGTGCAAATAAATTGCACCAGCATCTAGGGTGATTTGTCAAGGTCCAGCTGGGCAGGGGCCCTGGCTTCCACTGATGGACTCTGGGCCAGGCTGGCAGGGGGTCAGCCCAGCAAATGCCCTGCTGCTGATCCGCCACCGATCAGCCACATTCTGGGTGGCCCAAGAATCGGGATGTCTGGCAGCTGCGGCCATGCTAGGAGCTGGTTGGCCATGCCTGGGAGGGGGCTTTGAGGAACAAGGCCCAAGTCCCACTCGCTTCAACAGGACTTGGTAGTGACATCGTCACTTGTTTCTTCCTGTCTCCGACCCCTTGATTTTGGAGGATTTAATGGAACGTCTGTGCAACCAGGAGGCACTGAGTTCTGGTTTTGACTCGGCCACTGGCCGACCATCCTTGGGCAGCTATGAGATGGAGATGACACCACCCGTGGGGGCCCAGGACCCTGAAAAGGCCAGGGGTCAGACTGGGTGTCCAATCCCTGTTCTCCCACCTGGCTGTGGGCGGACAGCCACCTGCTGTTCTCAGTGCCTGGCCTCCTTCATCTGTCCTATGGGGCTGAAAATCGTACCTACCTACCTCCTAGGGTGGCGGTCATGGGGACTAAACGAGCTCACAGAAAGGACTGCAGGGCCTCACACACTCAGCCCCTGCTTCCGCAGGCAGGGACCGGAGGCTCAGAGAAGGGAGTGATGTTCTCTGGGCTGCACAGTGAGGCAGAGTGAGATCAGGAGGGGTGAAAATGAGAGGCGAGCATGAAAGGCTGATGAAAAGAGCACCGCCCTGCCGCCTTCCTCTCCTGACGGTGGCTGTCATCGAAGCACTGGGACACAGGAGGAGTGGGTCACAGGCCCGGCACGGATCATTTCTTGAAAGGGTCAAAACTTTATTCGCGGGGCTTTTTTTGTGTTTTTTTTTGTTTTTGAATACACAGGTTTCCTGCCGTCCAGGGAGAAAGGGACGTGGTGTCCGGCTGCACGAGGTTTGGGGGCTGGCCTTGGGGCTCCAACCCCGTCCCTTGCACCTGCGCGCTGGCCGCTCAGTTCCTCTGCTGTGGATAAGGCACTGTGTGTTCTGCAGGATGGCGCTCACGGCTGGCTGGCAGGCGACGAGGTGGCCTTCTCAGGGGCTGTGAAGCTGAGGCTGTCGAGGGGTGGACTTGAACTTGGGGCCTGGCAGGGGGCCAACTGGCGAGGAGGCCCCAGGCTATGGTACCTCAGCCTGGCAGGTCCAGCTGGCCCCGGTGCAGCGGCCTCAGGATGGAATCATGCCTTTGCTTCTTTTGCGGTCAGTCATGGTTCTCCGGTTGTGGTTGGCTCGTGTGGCCTTGCTGGATTCCTTCTTCCTGCGTTCCTGTGTTGTCTCTCGGCTCTGCCCGTGGCCCCGGGGGCTGCCAGCCACTGCCATCGAGCTGTCATGCCGGTACCTGAGGGAGGAACAACCCGCCCCCACAAGAACCCATCAGCCGAAGGAGGAGGCCCTGATGGGAAGAGCCCTTTGCCTTCCTCGGAGGTCCCTGGGAGAGGACCCAAAGCTTGGGCCAGAGTACCCCCGTCCCAGCTTCCAGGGGGAGGAGAAATGGAGCCCGGCAGGGGCAGGGCTGTGGGGGCTCCAGCCAGCGCCGTGCCCTCTGTTTACTCTCCTCTGAGCCCTGCCTCCCGATGGGCCTCTGGCTAAGCTCTGAGGGTGGACCAGCTAGTGGGCTGAACGCAGCCCACAGTGCAGAGAGGATGAGGGCCTGGGGATGGGCCCCTCTCTTCTCCACCCAGGGCCACGTGATACAGATGAGGTAGGACTCCAGTTCTACACCCCAGGGCCTTGCTTGGTGGCCTCCCAAGACCAAGTGCACTCAGATATGACCTTGGGCCTCTTCAGACCACATCAGCTGCTGGGTTTACCCAGAGCTCTGTGCTCAGGGGGCTGTAATGGATCAGAGGTCTGAGTCACTCTGCTCTCTGCTCAACGACCTTCTGTGGCTCCAGGCTGCCTTCAGAATGAGATCCAATGTCTTCCCCACTTGGTTAGGCCCCCTGCACCCAGTGCGCAGGGCTGTGGGAGTCCCAGGGCCAGGATGGGGGACTGGGCTTGAAACCCCTGGCTTGGCTTTAAGTGGAAGAGGGACCTGGGGCAGGTCCTTGGCCCCTCTGGACCGCACCCCACCCCCAGGAAGACAACGGGGTGAATTAGAGGAGTCTCTAGTTACCTGTTCTCAGCTCCCCTCCAAAGGCCCCCATCCCTGACCACCCTGAGCTTTCTTGCCTTTTTCCCCTCATATGAAAAATTCCTTTGCACACTTTCCACCTTTAAGGGCCCAGCTCACATGCCCCATCCCTAACATGCCTCTCTTGGCCATAAAGGATATGTGCCTGTCTGTCTTTCTGGGCTCTCCCACATTTTACACTCTGCCTGACACCAGCGAGCCGTGGACACATCATGCTCCCACACTGGGTGACAAACCCCTTGTAGTGTCTATCAAGTAATGGTTACAAGTGTGGACCCCAGAGATAGGCCACCTGGACTCAATCTCTGCTCCGCCACCTACTAGCTGTGTGACCTTTGGTGGGTTACTTAACATGTCTGGGCCTCAGTTTCCTCATCTGTAAAACGAGGATAATGGTAATGGTAGCTACTTCATAGGTCTGTTGCCAGAACTAAATTAACACATGTAAAGCACTTGGGGTTTGTGTGTGGGCTTCCTATGTGGTTGGCTGGGCTTCCCCCTCCCACCAACACAGCCTCTTAAATGCTCACCCCTTCCTGGCCAGGAAGGCCATGCGCCTGGCTTCTGCTTTTTCCCGCAGCACTGCAGGGTCCTGCACAAAATGGTCAGGCTGTGGAGGGGAGGGGAGAAAAGAATCATGAGCTGCTCCATTTCCCTAAGCTGAGGTGAGGCTGCACCTGGCCCAATCCTGGTGACACCCCCATGCCAGGAGTGGGGCTAAGCCACAGTGCAGCTGTGCAATGCCCCAGAATGCAGCCGGCTTGCTATGGTCCAAGGTTTCCACCAGAAGCCCCTCCTCTGGCCCTCCCACCAATTTCCCGAAGAGAGGCAGCTAAAGATGGCTCCATCATAGCAGAAGCATGATGATGACAGGTGGGAGCAATGGGGGAAGGCCAGGATGGCCACCATGAGAGACCACACGGGGCCTGGAAACCCAGGAGAGCGCCCTGGAAGCTGACTCCTCTCCCCGCTGGCGCCACAAGCAATGGGCTGTGGGAGCGCCCGCCCTGTGCCAAGGTGGGGAGAGACTGGACTAGCGGGAGAAAGCGGGACCCAAGGACCACAGACAGGCTTTGGGGGCCCGGGCTGTTTCACAAAAACAACAAAACAAGGGGAGTTAGTAACTTTTGAAAACTTCAAGATTTGACATAAAAACCCAGGCTGATCCCTTGCCTGGAAGAAGGGAAAGCCCTGGAGGGTCCGGGCCTCCACAGTGCTGAGGAGCCCCTGGGCAGGGCACGTGTGTCCCCACACCTCAGTTTCCATCAGGCCCCGCTACTCATTTACGTTGGTGGCCTGGCCCCAGACACGTCTGAATTTGTCACCCTGGTGGGAGGACATGGGGGGGGATCCAGGGGTCCCAGGCTGCTGCCCCATTCAACCTGAGCAGCGCTGCTCTTATCTATTTTATATGAGGCTCTAGTTAAGATTTCACTTGAAGAAAAAGTTTAGCGGCTATAAAACAGAATTTTCAAACCCATCATCCTAGATGACCTCCAAAGGGCCCTTGGGCTCTAACGCCTCTCTGATTTCAAGAATTGCCAACCTGGGCACAGAGGCCAACAGCTGTCCCTCTCCTGGGCCCCAGGCTCCTGGGCCTAATGAACCCAGCAGCTCAAAGGCCCGGCCTCTGATCCATCCCCTGGGCCCTCACTGGGCAGCAGAGGCGGGTTCTAAGCTAGCAGCTCTCCAAGCAGACATCCCGGGCTCAGAGGGACCCCCACCCTCCCAGGCAGTAATGCTGGAGCCGCCTCAAGGCCAGGTTCAGAGAAGCGGGGCACAGATACCGATTCACCTCTCAGAAGTGTACCCTTCCCTTCACCTGCCACCTGCCAACGAGGTACCTTGGGGCCCTCGTCCTCAGCCTCCTCCTCCTCCTCCTCGTCATCCTCCTGTCCTTCTCTGGGCACTTTGGTTCTCAGCACCTGAGGGATGGTGAAGGGCCTGAGGGTTTAGAGAGAAAGTGAGATCAAAGACTAGACTAAACCTGGAGAGTGAGCCTCAGGGAGGAGGGAACCCCACTGGGTGAGAGGGGCTGCCAGGACGGGGAAGGGCTCAGGAGGCCGGGAAAAACCAAAGTGCTTTTGAAGCCAGCTTTGCTCCAGCCCCTGGATTCTGTGTGGGTACCAGGGTCTGACGCGGGGGCTTTGGGGAACCTGAGCTGGGGCTGTGGGGGTCTCCAGTTCTCTCTTGTCAGGGCAGCTCTGCTTTTACCGGGGAATTGGGGAATCTCCATAAGATCCCATTGGGAAAAGTTTTCTGCAATTAGGAAGAAAAATGTAAAACTCCTGCATGAGACCCAATAAATGCTGCCTCACTCAGGGTAGGTTGGACCAACCGGCCAAGGGGGTGGCTGGGGTGGAGGGAGCACTGGACTAGGAGTCAGGAGGCCTGGGTTCGGGCCCTGGTTCTGCCACTGACTTGCTCACGTGACCTGGGCCCTGGCTCCCGCATCTGTATAAACAAGAGGCTGCGGGAGGCCACTCTGCCCCTGGAATTTGACAGCCTCACCTGCGGCTGATGAGCTCATCATCAGAGTCTGCGTCGTTGGCTCCCACCTGGTTGCCATCGTATGTGTCATCATACTCATCCTCGTAGTCGTCACCGCGGTAAGGCGAGTCCTCCCCTGGCTGCACTGGCACCTGAGACGGCAGAAGTGTGGGTCTGAGGGGCCTGGGGCTGGCCGGTCTCCCCCCGCAGCACGGCCAGTGGCCTGGGGACGCCTACCTCCTCCGCCACCACGCTGTACTGCTCGTAGCGCCGCCGCTGCGCTACCACCTCCCGCTTGTCGTTCAGC
>NW_006788040.1:3958086-4036143 GCF_000442215.2 Lipotes vexillifer
GCAGGCTCCGCGCGCTCTCCTCCTTCCTGGCGCCGAGAGGGAACAGCAAGGAGACACAAAGGAAAACCATTAGGCTTTGAAGGCATGGGAAGGGGCTGTAGCTTCCATGGCTTACTTCTCCCCGCCTCAGGCCGCCACAAACCAAGATCAAGCACCAGTGGGGGCGTGGGGCTCACTGCTGCTGGTGCCCATGTGACTGGGTCCAGCCACTCTAGAGGGCACCCCAGGAGCAGCTGTTAAAGTGGAAAAAATGCCCCCCACCTTCAGCTGGGAGACTCCCTTTCAATGCGTCCACCCTGGAGCAACACTGGCCATGTGCGCACAGAGGTCTGATTGGGGATTTTCTTTTCAGCATCGTTTTTAACAGTGAAAAACGGAGAGCAACTCATGTCCATCACAGGTGAAACGGCCAAAGGACCTGTGCTCCCCTGTGCCACAGAATGCTGGGCGGCAGCTCTCAAGAATGACGGTCATCTATTTGTGCTGATGGAGAAAGAAATCTAAGACATTCTCCAGGAAAAAAGCAAGCAGAGAAAAACGCACAGTATAATCCCATCTGTATAAAAAGCAGAAAGCAAACCAGAACAACTATCTCCTCCTGTGGGCACATACCTATCTATGCACGTAAATGCAGAGAGAGAGGGCTAGTAAGCCCCCTGCCAAATGCCTGGTTACTCCAAGGGCCTGGGGTTATCCAAATCTTTTAAAACAAACACAAACTGAAGAAAGAGCAAGGCCACATGTCACTTTCTTAGTGAGCTCAGGGGAGCCCTAGGCGGCCTCAGGGTGTGAGGGGCGAGGAGGGGTCCCGGTCTCTCACTTTCACCCCTGCTTTAGCACAGGGTCTCATCCGTCCTGCAGTTCAATCTTCCATGTCAGATTGCATGGCAAGAAAAAGTCTGAAAGTTTAATTCCTGTCATATCACAGGGGAGGAAAGTCGGGTGCAGGGGAAGGAAGGGGAGAGACGTGTTTGGGAACACAGTGAGCTGTAGCACAGCCATAGTGGGGACTCAGGCCTCTTGACTCCGGGTTTTGCAAATCTGTAGAAAAACCTGGTTTGTCAGACACATAGGCCTGTGGAATGTAGTTTCTAGCCCTGCAGGGGAAATCAATATGAGATGCCAGGAAAGAAAATCCAGCTTAGCTGTGAAATCGGGCCTCTGGAATGTATCAAGGGTAAGGGGAAAAAAAAGAAGAGACACAAAGTCCGTAGCATTCAAAAAAATCTTCTATTAACTGGCTTTTGGTGCAGGGAGGGGCAGGCGCCTGAGTCTGGCGGGCTGTGTCTGGCCTGGGAGCCTGGTGCAGGTCAGGACTGCAGCCCCCAGCATGGCAGGTTAGGATTTGCTTCCTTCAACAGTTTTTATAAAGGGCCTACTATATGCTGGGCAGGGTGCTAAAGCTGGGTTAGGGAGAGATTCAGAAAAGAGTAAGATCTGGATTTGCCCTTAAGGAGCTCAGTCTCGTGGCAAAGAGCAGAAGTGTGCTAGATGAAGGCAAGCATGTCCTGGAAACACAAGGAAAGGAGAAATGAACTGGGGTGCAGGGGGCCTAGCGGGGGCGCTGGAGAAGGGGTAGTGGAGGCTCTATGGTGCAGAGACGTTTGTCTGGACCAGGGAAAAATCTTGGTCCACAGGAATCTTTCAGCTCATGCCAGGAGAGGGGGCGTGTGACTGTGGCCTCGGCCCTTACCTGGCTCTCTTTGCCACATTGAGGGCTGGAGAGAAAAGAGGCAGAGAGGAAATGAAAGGGGCCAAGCATGTCCAGGTGGTTGGTGCCACTGGCAGAAGCACACCCATTCAATCAACACATGTTTCCTGAGGGCCTGCTAGGCGCCAGGCCCTGAGCTGGGCCAGGGGACCAAGGATGGATGAGAGCTGTCACTGTTCTCTCTGCCACATCTCACAGCTCCTGGTCTACTTGGCCTCCAGTCCCGGCAGCAGGGAGGTTCTTTCACACGGTGCGCCCTCTGGTTATGTTGCTCCCAGCAGGACCACAGAGAAGCCTGGCAAACTGCACCTGCCCCAGCTGGGTCCTAGGAGAGGACACAGGTAAGGACAGAGGAGGCTGGTGCCCTGGGTACCCCATCCAAGAAGGTGTGGCTTTGGCCCCATGACCTCATTTGGAGCCAGAGAAGGAAACGAAAATCAGGGGCAAAACCAGCCAGGAAAAGATCCATCTGACCCCGAATAGCCAAAGTAAACTTGAGAAAGAAAAACGGAGCTAGAGGAATCAGGCTTCCTGACTTCAGACTATACTACAAAGCTACAGTAATCAAGATAGTATGGTACTGGCACCAAAACAGAAATATAGATCAATGGAACAGGACAGAAAGGCCAGAGATAAACCCACGCACATACAGTCACCTTATCTTTGATAAAGGAAGCAAGAATATACAATGGAGAAAAGACAGCCTCTTCAATAAGTGGTGCTGGGAAAACTGGACAGCTGCATGTAAAATAATGAAATTAGAACACTTCCTAACACCATACACAAAAATAAACTCAAAATGGATTAAAGACCTAAATGTAAAGCCAGACACTATAAAACTGTTAGAGGAAAACACTGGAAGAACACTCTTTGACATAAATCACAGCAAGATACTTTTTGACCCACCTCCTAGAGAAATGGAAATAAAAACAAAAATAAATAAATGGGACCTAATGAAACTTAAGAGCTTTTGCACAGCAAAGGAAACCATAAACCAGACGAAAAGACAACCCTCAGAATGGGAGAAAATATTTGCAAATGAAGCAATTGACATAGGATTAATCTCCAAAATATACAAGCTACTCATGCAGCTCAATATCAAAAAAAAACAAACAACCCAATCCAAAAATGGGCAGAAGATCTAAACAGACATTTCTCCAAAGAAGATACACAGATTGCCAACAAACACATGAAAGGATGCTCAACAACACTAATCATTAGAGAAATGCAAATCAAAAAA
Source organism: Lipotes vexillifer (assembly GCF_000442215.2). Lineage (NCBI taxonomy): Eukaryota > Metazoa > Chordata > Mammalia > Artiodactyla > Lipotidae > Lipotes > Lipotes vexillifer. Next base: position 3,961,038 of record NW_006788040.1, read on the forward strand.
TTCTCACACCAGTCAGAATGGCCATCATCAAAAAATCTACAAACAATAAATGCTGGAGAGGGTGTGGAGAAAAGGGAACCCTCTTGCATTGTTGGTGGGAATGTAAATTGATACAGCCACTATGGAGAACAGTATGGAGGTTCCTTAAAAAACTAAAAATAGGGCTTCCCTGGTGGCACAGTGGTTGAGAGTCCACCTGCCGATGCAGGGGATGCGGGTTCGTGCCCCAGTCCGGGAGGATCCCACATGCCGTGGAGCGGCTGGGCCCGTGAGCCATGGCCGCTGAACCTGCACATCCAGAGCCTGTGCTCTGTGACGGGAGAGGCCACAGCAGTGAGAGGCCCACATACCGCAAAAAACAAAACAAAACAAAACCTAAAAATAGAACTACCATACGACCCAGCAACCCCCCTACTAGGCATATACCCTGAGAAAACCATAATTCAAAAAGAGTCATGTACCACAATATTCATTGCAGCTCTATTTACAATAGCCAGGACATGGAAGCAACCAAAGTGTCCATCGACAGATGAATGGGTAAAGAAGATGTGGCACATATATACAATGGAATATTACTCAGCCATAAAAAGAAATGAAAGTGAGTTATCTGTAGTGAGATGGATGGACCTGGAGTCTGTCACACAGAGTGAAGTAAGTCAGAAAGAGAAAAACAAATAACTGTATGCTAACACATGTACATGGAATCTAAAAAAAACAAATGGTTCTGATGAACCTAGGGGCAGGACAGGAATAAAGATGCAGATGTAGAGAATGGACTTGAGGACACGGGGAGGGGGAAGGGTAAGCTGGGACGAAGTGAGAGAGTAGCACTGACATCTATACACTACTGAATGTAACACAGATAGCTAGTGGGAAGCAGCTGTATCACATGGGGAGATCAGCTCAGTGCTTTGTGACCACCTAGAGGGGTGGGATAGGGAGGGTGGGAGGGAGATGCAAGAGCGTGGGGATATGGGGATATATGTATACATAGAGCTGATTCACTTTGTTATACAGCAGCAACTAACACAACATTGTAAAGCAATTATATTCCAATAAATATGTTTAAAAAAAAGGATCCATCTGAGAGCCAGAACATCAGTCAAGCAGCAGTAGCTTCGGAGACCGTATTTGGAGCAAGTTGCTTCCTTGGCCTCCTACAAGCCCAGGGAACATGCGGGCTCTCCTGAAACATGCCACCTTTTTCCTCCTTGTTTCCTCTAGCCTATCCTTCAAGGCCCAACTCAAACTGGCCCTTAGTGGGGTGACACCCACTTTTGAACCTCTAAAGGGCCTGCAGAGGCAATAAAGCCCCCCCTTTCCAGGTGAGGAATCAGGGGATCCAGAGAGGCAATGTAACCTTCCCAAGGTCACACATCTTCTACCAACAGAGCCAGGGCCATAACACAGGCCTCCTGACTCAAGTCTGCTTGGCTACTTCCTGTGTGGTGTGATGACAGGCTGGCCCCTTATCCTTGCCAAGACTTAGTTCTGCCACCCAGGGATGATGTGAGCATGAAATCAGACAATGAGCAGAAGTGGACCTGGCACCTGCTGAGCTCAGCAAAGGGAATCCTATTTCTTTCACTACAGGCCTTGTCAGAGCCTTTAATATACAGATGTGCCCTGTGACTCTCCAGGAGGCACACAGGGTGCACAGACATTTTTGGCAATAGAACTAATTTGAGAGAGAACACTTATTATCTTCCAGGGCACCACTGTCCAGTCCAAAGGAGTTAGGGGACCCCACCTTACACACACCGCCTCCTTCCTTAGCTACTATACACCTGTGGCACACGTGCTTGGCGTCTACCCAACAACCCCCCTTTACCTCACCCCCACTCCTATCAGACCCTCATTTTGCTCAGGTCCTCCCCCTTCCCCCTTTTCCGGGAGCCCTGGACCTTAGCCCCGTGACCCAGGTCCTCAGTGAGATGTGAGGGGAATCTGGGGAGTTCTGGGAAAGGTCTCCTGGCCTCTAAGAGAGATGCAGAAAGACCTGGTCCAGACTTCCTCTTGGCTGTGTCATTTCTGGACGTCACAGCTGAAACAGGTGCAGTTATCCAGTGGCCCTGAGGGAGCAAGATGCACCCTTGATGATGTGGCTGCACCACAAGTCAACCAAGCCTAGACTTCCCTACCCTGTGACTGCCTGTCACGCAAGGGGACAGATTTCCTTATTACTTGAGACACTGAGTATATCGTATATGGTTTAATGACACACACACATTTTAACTCAAGGGTGATCTGCCTTGTGCTACTTAATTTCTCACATGCTCCGTGAAGGCAGGGCCAAGGCCCTAAGCCCCACTACCCTGCCCGCATCAGGACAGGGGTCCCCACTGAGGTCCCTCCGTGCCCCATCCTGGCACCTCTCCACTCTGTCACGGCTTGTTTAATGTCCTAAGTCTTTCCCACGGTCTCTGTGCCCTTTGAGGATGAGGCCTGGGCACCTTGCTCACCTTGTCTCCTGGTGTCTCTAGCACAGGATCTGGAGATAGTGAATCACTTAATAAATATTTTCTGTATGAATAAATAAATAATGAACACATGAACAGAGACTCCGCCCGGGCTACCCGGCACAACGAGTTCAGTAAACATTTGCTACCTGCTCTCTCTGCCAGGCAGCCGGGAGCTCCTTCAAGCAGGGGTACAGCCCTCCTCGTCTGCCCCTCTCCCCATGCCAGGGTCATTCTGGCCTGGAACAGTGGCCACTGATACAGGAGAACATCGCCAGCCTGGGATCTGGGGATGTTGCAACGTGTGTGACTAAGCAGTTTGCAAATGCTTCCTGTCCAGCCAGCCAGATGGCTTTATAGTTGCCCTGTGCCAGGTACCCAGGCCAGCAGTCAGCCACGCTTCTAGCGTTGGACAGCCCCGGGAATGGGGAACAGCTTGAGCTTCTGGCACTGAGGCTCCTATCCCAAGAACGGGGCAGGTCCTCTCCCCTCTCTGACCCTCACCACCTCCATCTATGTGTTGGGGGAGAAGGCGGGCTGGACTCATCCAGCAGTTCCTAGATTTCTGGATTCTGTGAAGCAGCCCCATGCAGGAGAACGCTGGGGGTCTAGTGCAGGGCTGACGGTGTCTGATCCCGCCATTCTCCATCATGCCATGTGGCTGCTGACTCTCAGCCCCTCCAAGGGGTCTCCATTCCAAAGCCAGGTGATCTTTCCAAAACATATAATGTACCGGCTCAGGCGACCCTCACCATGCTCCCACATCCTCGGGGCCACCACCCCTGCTGTTCACTCTGCTTGGAAAGCTTCTCCTGCCCCCTTTGCACAACTGACCCTTCCTCGTCCTTCCACAGTCATTCCCACATCATTTTCTCCAAGGAGCCTTTCTGCCTGGACTGAAGCCCCGACTAGAGGCTTGGAACTCTGCGCACCTCCACCTTGGAGAATCTTTTTCATCTGCAATTTCAGGTTGCTTGTTTGCCAAGCTGATTAGTGCAAACTCCACGTGGGCAGGGGCCCTGCCTGTTTCACTCCCCACCACATCCCCAGCACCTAATAAATCCAGGGCCTAGAAGCACCAGACAAATATTTGTTGAATAAATGAATAAATCATGAATGGACATTTCAATGCCAAAAAAGGAAGGACATAGACCAAACATAAGTGGAAAGGCCTTAAAATGGAATACATTCACTTCTGAAAAGCTCACTCAGGACAGGTCCTTCATTTGCTCATTTTGTCATCAGATGGAAAAATTCAAGTCAAGGAGCAGCTGCTGGGAAGCACTGCCCAGCTCTCCCACCCAGGGATTCAGTGGTGGACACCTCCAAAGATGAAAGAAGGGAAGAGGGGCTGGTTTTGGTCCCGCTGGCCTTTTGCTGTCAACAAGGAGGACTCACTAACTCTGTGTGCAGAGTTGGAGCCTAAAGCGGGATCATTAGAGACCCTGAGCTCGGCTGCTGGGAGCACATGGGTGCCAGGTATGGGGGGAGCCCCGAGCTGAAGCTCCATGACCAATTCTATCAAGATGGGGGCTCTGAGTTTCTCGCTTTCTCTCTGCACTTGCAGAGTTGGGGTCCCTGGAACCCCACGGTCCACCACACTCACCTCCTGCCCTTGTGTACCCGGCTCAGGTCCACTGAGTCACTGCTGAACACGTCAAACTCATCATTCTGGAAGATGTTGTGACGAGACGCCAGCAGGGGAGTCAGGTCTGGCTTCACCTGTCTGGGGGGCAGCACAGAAATCCATTTCAGGGGTCCTTGCTAGTGGATGCCTACCTGCACCCACTCCCCCATCATGTCCTATCTGTCAGAGACTCCACCCCCCTTCAACAGCCACACCTGGGACACAGCCTAAAAACCTGCCCAATCCTGTCCAATCCTGCCCCTGCCTGGGTAGGCAGCCACCCCTCATACAAAGTGTCCCTTGGTCCTGCATGCCATTCACACAGGTTTTGCTCACGACAGCCCCACGAGGTAGTCAGAGGTCACTCAAGCTCTTTTTGCTTCAAGTGCCCTCACCTGTAAAATGGACACACGGAGGCTGAGGAGCTTGTCCAAAGGCAGAGCTAACTTCATTCATTCATTCAATAAACAACATTTATTCATGGAAGAAACACCCATTCCTGCACTCATTCCTTCTGCCTCCCGGGGCCTTCAGGGAAGCAGTGGGCCCAACTCAGGAAAGGTGGGTATGGGGGAATTCCCTGGCAGTCCAGTGGTTAGGACTCTGTGCTCTCACTGCCAAGGGCCCAGGTTTGATCCCTGGTCGGGAACTAAAATCCCACAAGGTGCGCAGTGCAGCCAAAAAAAAAAAAAAGGGGGGTTGTGAAGGAAGGGAGAAGCTTTGGCTGTCCTACCTCAGGAATCTACTGGGAAGGGGGCAATGACAGGGCAGGCCAGCAACATCAGAGCTCTGAATGCTCTCGACCCCTTGGTCACATCCCTGTGGCTCTAATGGGTCTTCCTACGAGGTGGAGCAGGGCAGTCCAGCGGTGCCTGCTCTGCCCTGCAGGGGGCATGTGAGGACCTCCTGGGCCTGAGGTTTCTGTTTCCTCAAGAGGACATTAGCTTCCACGGTTGGGAAACTCTGCTGTGGGGAAGAGCAAGCAAGCTGAGCCCCGGGACACGTGGGAAGGAGGCGTGGGAGGCAGAGGAACTAAGAAGGGCCCCTGACAAGGGCCCCGGGGCAGGCTGGACGCCGTGAGCCTCCTCCCACCCATCTCTCCCACCTGTCTAGGCCGCGGTCCAGCTGGCTGAGGGCAGGGGCCAGCCGCCCCTCCAGGATGTTGTTGATCACCTGCTCCGGGTCATAGCTGTAGTGCTCCAGGCAGGCCAGGATGAAGCCCTCGCCAAGGTCTGGTAGCAGGTCCTTCACTTGAGAGATGAGTGAGTCCAGCTCCACACCACACACCGCGGGGCCTGGACCAGCCGCTGCCCCCAGGCACTGTGGGAAGAGCCAGAGTGAAGTAGGGGAAGGCTAGGTTGGGCTAGTGACAGGGCAACCGGCCCCCAACAGTGCTGGTCTCGAGTCAGGGGACCTGGTTTGAGTCCCAGCCCTGCCCCTCCTGGCCGAGGGACCTGAGCCAAGTCACTTAAGTGAAAGGGGGCTCTACGATTTACCAGCTGAGCTACTTCTGGCTGTGTGACTTGGGGCAGTGTGCTTTTGCACAAAAAATGCAGAGCACTGTGCCTGGCATGGACTAGGCTCTCCATAAACGGCCATGGCTTCTATGAATCAAGTCCTTTTCCTGCTCTGAGGTTGATGACTGATGTCAGAGCGGAACAGCAACCACCAGACCTGACTATGTGGAGATGCTCTCCTTTGATTATCTCCACCTCGATGAGGGGGATTCAGTGCATAGACAGCTCAAAGTGGCTTAATTTTTTAGGCTTTTAAGGAAATTTACAAATCAAAAAAACAACAGTAAAACTCCTCCATGTCTGAAAAAAGCCAAATGGGGAAAAGGGGGGTTGTGTGGAGAGGCACAAGGGGCTGTCATTCTCCAAGATCCTGGGACAGCAGTCACGGGGCCTGGGGTCTAACAGGAAGAGCAGCACCATCTGTCAATGGAGCATTGAGGGCCAGCCAGGCTCAGAGCACTCACTCCACACAGCAGCTCTGAGCATCATCCCACAGCCACATGGAGGTGGGTGGGGACAGTGGCAGTCCCCACCTTACAGGCGAGAAACCAAGGCTGATGTGAGGGACGTGCCTGAGGCCATTCAGCGGGCGGATGACAGAACCAGGATACTTCCCTGAGCTGCCTGAGCCCAGAGACTGTGTGGTGTTAATCCCCACATCATGGTGCCTGACATTCAGGGAAGAGTCCTGGGCTCAGTGGCCAATCATACGGCCACAGACTTGGCGATGGTGAGTTCTGTAAAAGCCTGGAGTGAAAGCACTAGATCAGAGGTTTCCACTCTGTTTAGAGGAGTGCCAACAAGGATTTCACATGGAAAAAGCTCCATTGCTTCATCTTATGGAGGGAAAACTGAGGCTTTGACAGCTAAGCGACCTGCCTTCCTCACACCCCGCCTAGCATGCCCGCAGCTCAGAACCCTCTAAAGGCAAGGCAGAGCTGACCAGCAGCTCAAGACTGTCAACTCCAAAAGAAACCCTTTTCCCTGAGAGCAGGAACAAAGAAGGGAGGTTTCCCGCTGCCCAAACCTCTCAATGGGGCCAGGAGGGGCTGGGGAGCAGGGGAAGCACGGCTCTTGTCACACACCTCCTCTTCCTCCGAGTTCTGGGGAAGCGATGACGGTCTGCTGACCGCCTCCGCCGCCTCCACGACCCCGTTAGGATTCTCAGCCACCGGTGGGTCTTTGGCATTGGTGGCTTTCCTTCGGTCCATCCCTTCCCATGCACTCTCAACTGCCTGGAGGATGTAGGCAGTCCGAGTCTCGTCCCTGTGAGGACGTGTTAAGGAGTCTCTCGGGAGGGCAGCTCTGAGGCAGCATTGTTTCTCAATCTATCCCCAGCATCTGACTGTACGGCTTCGGCCAGGGGCTGTCTGGGCTGCACCCAGTGGGCATCACGGGCACCTGGGCTACAGGAGGAAACGGGCCAGGCAGACCACAGCCACACTAGCCTGAAAACCCAGTACCTGCCACTCAGCAGAAAGAAGCTCTGGGTAAAGACAGGGCCAGAGGCTGGCAGCAGAGCATCCTGGAACATGGCATTTGGACAATCCAGCAGCTCCTCCTCTGCACTGACCCCCAGGAGGAGGGCCTGGGGGGGACACTACCACTGGGCTTCCTGTCGAACCAGTTGCGGGCTTTCTGCAAAGGCTGGGGGCCCACAGGGTGTCCCTGAGACAGGACTGAGCAACCTACCCAGTCACCAAAATGGCCCTTGGGCCTGCTCGTTCCTGCCCCTCCTCCCTCTCCACTACCCTGGGTATTGCCAAGCCAGATGCTGGGGAGTTGCCCTAGATCCCCTCACTCTACTTCTAACCCAACCCCCCACCAGCCAAAGTATGAAACTGACAATGTCACCCTCTGCTTCACACCCTTCCATGGCTCCCCAGCACTTGCAGGGCTGACCCCAAACTTCTCAGTGAGGGCCATCCCTGGGCCATGCAGGTCTGCTCGGCCCCAGCTCATCTGCCATGGCCTAAACCCCCTCCCGCTAGACCTCTTCCCCTCAGCCCTCTGCAATCTGCACACATCTGTGGGCTCCTCAGACAGGCCTGCTCTGTCCGCTGTCCCCTGGGAACACTTAATTCAGGGTTTGGCCACCTCCTCTTCCTTGCGCTGTTCTCAACTTGGATTTCACTTCCGTGTGACACCCCCACCCCAAGCTCCACTGGGTTGAAGGCCCCCTTGGTTTCCCCTGACTCTGAATTTCTCCCATATGACACTCTATTTAATTATCCGTCTCTCATCCTGCAGTGAGGTCCATAAGGGCAGGGCTGAGTCCATCTTGGTCACACAGGCCCAGAGGCTCAGCAAAGACTAGGGTAAGTAGGGCTGTATTTGCCCCAAGGATCAGAGCAGTCATCTCCTCCAGAGACTGGGGCTGGGGCCTCGACGGGCGTCTAGGGAAGGCTGGCCGCGTGTTCTGGGGCCAAATGTCCCTCCACTCCTGTGGGTCTGACCCGGTCAGGTCAGTCCCGTCCCAGGGGCTGCAGTGGAAGGATACAAGGCTGACGAGGCCTGCTGCAACAGGCTGATGTCATCGGCCACGGGGAAGAGCGCATCATAGTCCCGGAGGAACCTGCCAGAGAGAGCGCAGTGAGGGTGGTGGGGAGAGGGTGTCGGGGAAGACAGGGCTGGAGCCACAGGGGCTGTTTTGCTGAGGGCCACTCCCCGTGTCTGCTGCCCAACCACAAATGCCAGAAGCTTAGACCGTGGTGAGCACATGGCAGGGGCTCTATTACGTAATGTCTCCTGGGGCTGGTGGGAGTGCCACGGGCCCGTCCCAACTCAGCCACACGCTCACCTCTTCTCCTGCAGCAAGGAGCTGAAGATCTGAAGGAACTCTTCGATGAAGCCCTGAATGTTGTCACAGCTGGAACAGGACACAGGCAAGATGAGCTCATTCCATGCAGACAATCTGCAGCTCCCTTCCTTGCCCGCTCACCCCACCCCTCTGCCAGGCCTCCAGCCAGTTGGAGGAAAGAGGCATTTTTCTCAGTTTCCCATCTTTGCTCAGCAACCTGGAGCAGGGGAGGGACAAGATGAAGTGAGGGAAATGCCTCTGCTGGGCTTGGGGAGGGGGCTCTTCCACCTGGGTGGGGCAGTCGCTCCTGAGTGTTTACCTGCTTTCTAGGACTGGGAGAAGGCAGATATGGTTCAGGAGGATGTGAAAAATCTCCAGTAGCTTCTTCCTGGAATGGGAGAGCCTCTGCCACAGGTCACCTAGCAGCCTTCGAAGGCCATAGAGAAAAAGAAGTAGATTTGAGAGGCAAAAAAGGCACCGAGGGAACTTCTTTCCAGCACTTGCAGGTGCCCCTTGCCCCCCAACCACTGCCCCCGCCCCCAGCGGCTGGGAAAGCCTCACAGTTTGCTGTTGACAGCAGTTGGCAAAAGGCTACAGGCTCTGAGAGGCCGGCTGGTTCCAGGGCCACTTCTCAGTTCAAACAGGGGGTCAGGAACCAGCAGGTCAATAAGAGCTTGGAGCAACAGCTAAAGGGAAAAGGCTTCAATACCGAGGCCGGGAGGCCATTAGGTAGGGAGGCACCAGCCAAATCCGCATGGTCCTTGGACCCACCCCCTTGACTTAGAGATGGGGATGCCAAGGCCCACGGAGGGCAGGGCCCAGAGCTGGGGCTTCTCTCTCCCACAACAATACTCTTAGTTTTGTCCCCGCCTCACTTGCTATCTTCAAGCCTCCTCTTCTTAATTGCAGACTCCAGTTCGGGAATTGCTATTTCGTAAAAGGAAGCTAGCCTGTGGTGGCACATGTGGGTAAAAGGCTGGATTAGCTCACAAATATCACACTTCATTAGAAAAAGCAAAGCAAACTCAAGGGAGTGGGAAGGCCTATTTCTTGCTCCCAAGTTGTCACCACAGTTTTCTCCCGGGACCACCCTGGCTCTTCCTGAAATTCACCCCAGATTGTCCCACAGTGGCTGGTCCTAGGAAGAGCCTCATGGGAAATGCCCTGGAGCTACTTCCCCCATTCATATGGGAAACCAAGGCCCAGATAGGCTCATTCTAACAGAGCAATGAGAAGGCCACCCAGGACTCAATGGGGTTTGAGGAACAAATACAAGGTGACTTTTTTCTTGCTCAAAAACTGCCAGCAGCTCCCTACCTCCTATGACATCAAAGTGTAACTCCTCTCTGGTACATCCATACCTGGCACAGTATAGCCAACCCTGCTTCTCACCTCAGCAACCTCACAGCCACCCCTTCTCAACTCAGATTTAAACTCTCTATCCTCTAAATTAGGAGATTGGGATTAACATATATACACTACTATATATAAAATAGATAACTAATAAGAACCTACTGTATAGCACAGGGAGCTCTACTCAGTGTTCTGTAACAGGGCTTCCCTGGTGGCGCAGTGGATAAGAATCTGTCTGCCAATGCAGGGGACAGGGGTTCGATCCCTGGTCTGGGAAGATCCCACATGACGCAGAGCAACTAAGCCTGTGCATCACAACTACTGAGCCTGTGCTCTAGAGCCCGCGAGCCACAACTACTGAAGCCCGCGCACCTAGAACCTGTGCTCCACAACAAGAGAAGCCACTGCAGTGAGAAGCCCATGCACCAACGAAGAGTAGCCCCCACTCGCCACAACTAGAGAAAGCCCGCAAGCATCAACGAAGACCCAATGCAGCCAAAAATAAATAAATAAATAATTTTTTAAAAAATTCTGAAAAAAAAAAATTCTGTAGCAACCTATTGATATATGGGAAAAGAATCTGAAAAAGGATATATATATATATATATATACATATATATATATATATATATAACTGATTCACTTTGTTGTACACCTGAAACTAACACAACATTGTAAATCAACTATACTCCAATAAAAATTTCAACAAAAGCGAAAACAGAAACCCTTCATCCCAGCCACACACTTCCTAATCACGCTCACCCCTGTGATTACTCCTCCCCGGAACTAGATGCACAGCACTCAGAAGATCGTGTTTTTACAACTTAAAATGCAGCTACCTCTCTTCTGGGGTGTAATTCTATCTCTGAACATCTTAAGCTTCCCAAAGCCAGAAATGCAGCTGACGTGCCTAGGACAGTGTTCAATCTGCAGCAGGCACCCTGTAAACCATCTGTCTGTCAGTCGGCTGGCTGCTGACAACTTTTTCCTAGTGCAGTGCTGTGCGTAGCAGAGGGTAAGCAGGCCCAAAGAGGCAGGCCTTTCGAGGCCCACAGCATGGCACCCAGAAGACGACAGAGAGGGTAGTTTGGCTCAAGCAGAGTCAGGCGTTGCCAGGATACACTGCTGGTGGGAGGGTTAACTGAAACAACCCCTATAGAGGGTGATTTGGTGAGATCTGTGAAAATTTTAAATGCATATACCATCTGTTCCCACAATTCTACTTCTAGGAATTTATTTCTCAGATATACTTGTAAAGAGGTACATAATGACCTGTGTACGAAGTTATTCTTTACGGCAATTTTTTTGTAATAGCAAACAGTTGTAAAAAACCTAAATCTCTGGGGGCTGGTGTCCCACACAACGGAATTCTACCCAGCCATACCAAAGACTGAAGGTGCTTTATGCACAGATGTACATTAAATTTAAAAGTAAAATGCAAACAGTACATACAGTCCTCATAATATGCCAGTATACTAAATATTAAAAAGAAGGCAGGAGATTTATAATGTGTATATTTGCTTATATGTGCATATTTATATGCATATCTCTGGAAAATTCCACAAAAAAACTAACACGATGCTTGTGTGTGAGGAACAGAACTGGGGAAGGGGAAGAGGGAGGTTTTCAATGTGTGTTTTATACTTTTTGAGTTTTGAACCATGTGAATGTATTATTCGTTCACAGAATTAAAGGACAGAAAGAGAGGAGGGCGGAGAAGGTTGTCCTGAGAGAGATTAGCTAGAGGGCTGTTTGGGGAGGTAGTCCCTTGACCAGAGCCCCCTGGGACTGAGGGGCTGCTTCGCTCAGCGCTCCAGCGGGTGTTCCTGGCCTCCAGCACAGTTGGAACAGGCTGAGCCAGCCCCAGGCTGTTTGTGGGTCAGAGGCAGTGTCACCTGCCAAAGGCAGGGTCACTCGCAGTCAAGAGTGTTTTCTTTTCTTCCTCCTCATCTTGAGATGGGTGGAGCTGCTCCCCTGCCGCCACGCCACGGGGTACCTCGCAGGAAAGTCAGCTCTTCCAGAAATGACCCTCCCATCTCCAAAGACCCTTTCCAAAGCCATCTGCGCCATGTTTGGGAAGATGCTTTCACAAAATGGGAAAATGCTTATGGCGAGTGAAAATAAGTCTAAGAACAGCATGATCTCTCATAGTGATTTTCATTTCCTACCTCTGGGGATTTCCCAAAGTTCCTACAAGCATTTGTCACATTTACCATGAGAAAAGATACCTTTTAAAAACTGTGACAACATTTTTAAGAGTCCCATCCTAATCCCTCCCTTCTGGGGAAAGTGTGGATCAGTGCTTTATTCTAACGTTCTCTGGGAGGCTGATCAATCTTCATGTCTGAGTTTTGCGAGCTAAGGAGATCCAGGTGGGCTCAGGGCACCAGCTGCCATCTCTGGCACATGCCAGGGCTAGATAAATGTTTTGTTGAATGGGTGAGCAAATGACCGAATGAACAGAGGGCTGGGTGGACGGAGCTGGGCAGCTCCCAGAAGCTCCTGCAAACGGTGGGGAGAGACGCCTGGCAAGAACAGCCAGAGGCCACTGAGAACAGGGCAGCCCACCCCCACCTTCTGCCATTGCCAGGCAGTGTGCCAGTTACCAGCCCACCCCCCGCACACTCCCTTCTCACTGCACACGGAACAGATGCCCACGGTGCTAAGTGGGCAAAGAGGGTCTCCCTCCCCGCCCCGTATCCCCCTTGGTATCTTTCTTCATCACAGCAGGATCCTTCTATGAGTTCTTTGGATAAAAGCCTCCAGGGCCTCCCTCCTGCCTGCACAATAAAGGCCCCACTCCCTGCCAGCACACATCAAACCAAGTCTGACTTCCCTGGAGCCCTCTCTGGTTGTCGCCTGCTCCCCACGCCCACACCCGCCCCTCGTGTCACGCTCCACTCCCCTGTTCTCCCCGGAACACATGCTGGGCCTCCGCAGGCTTCACTCCGCCAGCCTGAATGCGCTTCCGGCCATGGAAACCTTTCTCTGCCTGGAAGGTTGCTGTTCATTCTTAAGACCTCATTTAAGGGTCGCCCTGAAACCTTCTCTTATTTCACCAGATAGAACTTTGCTCCCTCGTCTGTGTTCATAATTCGGCCCCAACTGCTGGCGCCACACGGGCGCACATCTGCTCACATCCTCACGTGTGCTCTTCCCTGGGCTGGAGGCTGAAGTCCTCAGCCCGCTCCTTATGATCTGTCACTCCCTGTGCCTGCCTGTGACAGGGGCTCTGAAACAAAACGGGACTGAATTGAAACTGCCCGACTCTTGGGTTGGTGTTTTTCTTCCTCCCCTCCCCTGTTCTTAGCCCCACATAGCAGTGCTTCTCAAATGCAGCCTCCACACAGGCAGGAGCTGGAAGAGGGCCTGGTGCATCCTAAGCATCCAATAAATACTTGCTGAACGAAGATGTGAACTCCAACCTCGACTTCAACAGCCAGAACTACCTCTGTACCTGTAACAGAAGTCGTGTTTCTGGAAGGTTGAGCAAGCCAAAGGGAAGATATCCAGAAAGGCCCAGAGTGTGGTGCAGGTATCACAAAGGTAGAGAACGATGTCCTTTAATTCCTGTCGCCAAAGGAAAACACTGCATTATTCTCCTCCGCCCCCAGGGACAGCTCTGTAGAGGGTCTGAGACAAAGCTGACAAAGCCGGGGGTCCCCAACAGGCAGGTGAACGCTGGAGGTCCCGGGCAAAGACTGGCTTGTCCATCTCTAGAAGTACGATCTGGGGAGCTCAACCCAAGCCTTGGGTCTTGCTACTGTAGTTCCAACAGATGCACAGCCGGGGATCTCTAGGGTGACTTCTAGCTCTGGGCTAATACGATTCTCTCTCTCTTTTTTTAAATTAAATATATATATATATTTTTGATGTGTACCATTTTAAAAGTCTTTATTGAATTTGTTACAATATTGCTTCTGCTTTGTTTTGGTTTTTTGGCCGCAAGGCATATGTGGGATCTTAGCTCCCCAACCAGGGATCGAACACGCACCCCCTGCACTGGAAGGCAAAGTCTTAACCACTGGACCGCCAGGGAGGTCCCCTGGGCTAATACGATTCTCTCTTGGAAATTGAAGGAGAACCCATCCCTGAATCTGAAGACAGCGCCTGAGGTCCCGCACAGAAAGTACATCCCAGTGAGGACAAGAATAGCCCACCCTACTTTCCTTAGAGTTTGAAGCGCCTGTACAGAACAGGGAGTGCGTCCTCATAGGCTTCTCTGATTCTCAAGATGACGCTAACAAGCAGGCTGGGATCTCCATTTTACAAATGAGGAGACTTATCTGTAGAGACTTCTCTGTGGTTCAGAGGGGTAACATGCCCTGCTCCCACAGCACTCGGTGTGCCCTTTTCTGAAACACTTGTTTAAGGCCTGTTCTCCCATGAGATCGCAAGCTCCAGGAGGGCAGCTCACAGCTGCTTCGTTCCTCCTCTAACTCTGGTGCTTAACACAGGGCCAGACACACGTCCAGGCTTCTTAAACATATACCTCCCATCTGGCATCCCCATTAGATTCTGAGTTCCATGAGAGCAGGCGCCATGTCTGCTTCTGCTCACTGCTTCACCTTCACGGCCCAGCCTGGGGCCTGGCACGTGCTAGGGGCTCCTCCACACAAATCGGCGCGGTGGATGAAAGGCTCAATGAATAACGCACCCAGGAACCTGTCCACCTGAACTATGTGAAGACTAAACCTCCATCCTGTTCCCTCTGCTACTCCATAAATGAAGCTCCCAGTGAAAAGAGAAGGCCTGCTGAAACGCTCTAAACCTGTGTGATGGGAAGAGCTGCTGGTGGGGTTGGGGTAGAGGGCTGTGAGCAGGGGAAGAAGCTGCTGGGCCTTCTACTGGCCAGAAAGAAGCTGGGCTGAAGGGCAACCTCACCAGGAGAGGCATGTCGCTGGGGGTCAGCCGGCCCCTCTCCTCAAGCTTCTGGGGTGTGGTGCAGGCCCCGTCCCCTTGCAAACCACAGTGCTGGAGGATATTGCTGAAGACCTGTGAAACACAAGAGATGACTCTCCCACATCCCGTCGAGCCAGCAGCTAGGACCCCCATCCTGCAGCTAGGGACTGGTGATCCGAAAACTGCCTTGGAATCTTTAGAATATATGCCAGCGTTCCTGGGACACCAGCTGAGACAGTGACCTTCTCAGAGAGCGGGGTCAGAGTGGAATCTGTGTCAAAGTGGAATAATGGGGGCATCCTTCTTGAAGGATTGTGGTGAGGATTAAAATGACAAAATGTATGTAAATCCTGTGGATATTACCTGGATAGACTGGATAAGTGTATGGTGATGAATATTTAAGAGTTACAATCAGTAACATATGTTTTTGGATCCCCTGGAGATGGCAATTTATGGGAACTATATTGAAATAAAAGACAAATCAACAGTGAGGGGAAAACAGAGCCCATCATAAAATCATGTAAGTATTTAACTGATGGTGCTATATTTTAAGTATGCTAGCATGTAAAATTCTAAGAATTACTGTGAACAGTGGTTATCTCTTGGTGGGATTACAGAGGGAGATTAATCTCCCTCTTTCTGTTTTTTTGTTCTTTTTTTAAAATTTTCCAAATTTTCTATAATGAACATTATTTCATCTGATTTGAGAAATGTACAGGGGTATCCTTAGAGGTAGATGGCTGTTGACAAACAACACAAAATGCACCCCAAGCTCTTTCTGTATGAGTGCTGGACAGCCCTTAGATTTCAGTCCTGTTCAAGAGAGGAAAGGATGAATTCAAAGGAGCGAGGTGAGGGGTGCAACACAGTGACAGTCTGGAGGTGTATCTGGGGTGGCGGGTGGGGGGGGATTTCTCCCAGACTCTTCCAGGGAAGTTGAGAAACATCAGCAGGTAGGAGAAAGGCTCTGCCTCCCCTGGGCAGGGCTGAGAGCCAGTCAGTACCTGAAGGATGGTGGGCATGGTTTCATCCAGGTCATTATAGTAACTTGGCTGTTGGAGAAAGATGTTTCCTGAAAAGAGAAGAAAAAGGTAGGAATTGGGAAAAGACTAGGGGTGGAGAGGACACAGTACAAATGGTTGCCAGCATGTTCTGTGACCTTTCTCCCCTTTCCTAAGCCTGCCTGCACTAAAGCAGTCCTGGCCCCGGGCCCCGCTGGCACAGAGCTTTGGCCCAGCCTAGAAACTTCCCCAGGGTGAGGGAGGGACCTTGCTCAGTACAAGTTAACCTTTTAAGCACCTCTGCCCAGCGAATTACGTAAAAGACCCTCCCTGGTCAAACCAGCTCACCCTACCATCCCCAGGGAATGATCACACTTGGGCACTGTGCTTTGTATGACAACACTGGCTTTGTAAATAGGAGCTAGTCATCCAGGAAAATTAGGAGACAGGATCACTCTGCTCAAGAAACCTGGGTGCTACAATCCAGGAGTCTTGCCAGGCCACGCCTCTAGTAATGGGAGGAGATTCTAGGGAGAAATTTCTCTAGAAATTCTCTTACCCTCTGCTTTTGAATCTGCTAGCCATACTAATCCCTACTCCAAGGTGAGAGGCCTGCCAGGGACCTGAAGATAGATTTACCACACATTTGCACTTATTCCTATAAAATGAAGCCCCTCTCCAAGTGTTCACTATCCTCCAAGTGCTGCTGCTGTGAGTGTGGAGGTTAGAGCATAAGGTAACTGGAACAGAAACCAATTGTCCTGGCTGCCCAAATGGGTGGGGGAAGCGGGGAGGGAAGGAGGATCACAGCTAGCTGGGGGACATGATGCAAAATGCCACTGCCCTTCAGAAGAGCCCTGGGTTCCTCATCCCACTACAATCCCAGGACCTAAGGCTGGCTGACTGTCAGGGTGCTCTGACCTCTAGGTGTCCTCTGTCTTTGGGCAGATCTGTCCTCGGTTGCCTTAATGATAACCCTGCAGCCCTCACCCTATCCTGGAGGATTTGAAAATGAATGAGATCAAAGGCCAGATGGGGCTGGGTGAGTAAGCGAGTCACTAGGTGGCTGGACTTTCTGTAAACACCTTCCTGGAGGCCGCTTCATTCCTTGATTCCAGAAAGCTGAGTTTTACCAGCAGGAGCTTCCTCAGCACCTCCCATTTGACCCCTCAACCTGTGAAGGTACTCCCTGACCTTCTGTGCCCACCTGCTCCTGACAGGCAGGGAGTGACTGAGCTGTCTCCCCACCAACCTCTGCTATTCCTCATAAAACCCTCCTAGCAATATCATCAAGGGCAAGTTTGAACTCCTGACCACGGCACAAAGGGCCTGTAAGATCTGGCTTCTGCTGGCATCTCCGGCCACCCTCTTCCCATCCCTCGAATTGCATTCTTCCCTCACACCATCCTCAACCTCACACAACGAGCCCTGTCCCCTCCCTCTGCCTGCAGTGACCTCCCAGAGCTAAGTCCACCATAAGGCAGATGTCACCCTCTCCAGGCAGAGTCTCCTGACCCAGGCATCAGGAGCAGGTCTCCTCCCATAATTCCCAGGCCACACAGTGGTCCTCATCACTCCTGGACCACCGGTAACAGGGGAAGGCACTCTTTCATAATCCTTCCCATGCTTAGGCCTGAGTAACAGGGCTATTTTATAAGCATCAAAATAGATCACATTTCACAATCTACCCTTGAGGTCTTTGGAGTCTCCTTCTTCTCCTTTATCTGATTCCAATGACATTGAAGATCTGACTTTTGATCTCTTAAAGAAATAATTTAAAAAGAAGGGACATGAATGGCCTCCCTTGAAATATCCCTTCTCAGACTGAAGCAGTTCAGAAACCCAGGGTGGACGCAAGGTGTTGCCAAAGAGATCAGTGCTGTCCTCCACAGGGCCAAGGCCTCATATACTCCTGCTCTGGCAAAGCAGCTCCAAGAGAGTCTAACTGAAGGGCCCTGCTTTCACAATTACACTTGCTGATTCACAACACCAGCCTTAAGGTTGAAAAAAAAGCAGGAGGCAGGGACAGGGCAAGGACTGGGCTTCTGCCCAAAGGACAGTTGGCCAGTTCCCTTGCTCCCCGCTTGTCTCCTTTGTCAACCCTCTTCCAGCTGATCTGCTTTGCTCAAGAGCTTCTGTGGTGGAGAAAGTGGAGGCTGCCCCTTGCTGTGTCTCGTGTCTTCTGCTCAAGGGTTGGAAAGAGAGCTAGTGTGTGTGTGTGTGTGTGTGTGTGTGTGTGTGTGCGCGTGCGTGTTGAAGGGTATGGAGAAGGGGCCTGCAGACGGAGAGCCAGACAGACAGACACACACACACAATATGAAGGGGCTCCTGATACCTGATCCTGCCCTCTTTTCTGTGAACCAGCCTCTGTGAGCCAAAGAAAGGGCTCTCCTTAATAAGCCAATTTAGGGTTCTCAATCTAGGGATGAGAATATTCTAAAACAGCTCATACTCTATGAGGGGGTATGTTTTCCTGGAGACAAGCTTTCATCTGATTCTCAAAGGAGTCAGTGACCTAAAAGATTAGGAACCCTGGCAACAGGCAGAGCTCTCTCACACCACCCTTGCTTGTCTGAAAATGCAGCCAGACAGCATCTCTGCCTGGACCCTCACAGCCGTCTACAGCCCACGGACCTAATGCTGCCCTTGCCTCTACTTACAACCTGCTCCCCCACCTCACGTTTTCTCCAGATTCGTTAAGACTCCTCCCTCCAGCTGACCTCACTAAGCCCCGCTTTACTCCCAGATGTGTCCTTTTCTGCCCCAGCAGCCCAAGCAGGCTCTCACCTTCAAACCCACGCTGAAGCCCTGGCCCCCTCCATGGGCTCCTGTCACCACCTCCCCACCTGCATGCTGCCAGATTAACCTTGTCGCCAGATGGCTCCCCGCCCTGCTCCAAGCTCCTAGAGGCTCCCACAGCCTCCTCACAGTAGGAGCTCGCACTTACCAAGTGCCTGTAACGTGCCAGGCTCTGTGCTGAGCACCACCTCATATTTAATCCCCACAACCATACTACAAGTTGGTCTTCCCTTTCTTCAAGTGAGAAAACTCAAGCTTAGAGTGGCTAACTAACTTGGTCAAGGTGACACAGCTGGGACTAGAGCTGTGGATTGGGCAATTCAACTCTAGAACCTGCCTTCTTAGCCACCAAGCGATACTGTTCCCCAAGTGCCAAAGCCTGGCGTGGAGCCCTCCTTGATCTGGCCCCAGCTTCCTCCCCTGGCTCCTGCGCTGCCCTCCCAGAATGCTCCACTCCAACCAAACCGGTCTAATAATTGTTTCTCTAGCTAATCGTGCATGCTTTTGTGCACTCATCCCAACCTCTGTCTAGAGTATAATTATTAAGGGTCTTTCCCGGGGAAAATAAAAGAAATTAACTGATGATCAGGCAATAATTAGATTTGAATGAGAAACCAGAGGTCGTTCCAATGAAAAGCTGGATGTGAAATTTCATACACATTATGCTCTAATATGTTTAAAAAAATACAAAGAGAAAAGACTAGAAGGGAATAATCACCAAATCATTGTCTCTGGTTGCAGGAATTTAGTAACTGCTTTCCTGTTTCTTTACACTTCATATTCTTTCAAAATTTTCTAAATTAACATATATTACCTTTATTATTGCGGTGGGGAGGTAGGAAGGAAGGGAAGAAGATATTTCTAGGGATAACTGAGCTCTGTAACTGGGCATTTGGAAGTCTCTATCCTACAATCTCAGGGTGAGGAGTGCTGACAGGGGTGTCCAGGGTGAGTAGCTCTCCGTGCCAGTCCAATGCCATGAGTGGCTATTCAAAAACGAGTCCACTGTGGCACTGCTCCCTCTGTAACTTCCCAACAAAGCTTCTGCCTCTGAGTGAACCTTCCAACTCATGGCCTCCTGTTGGGATCCAACTGCTGATGTCTGTTCCCTTCACAAGCCCAAAGGGTCCTCCCTGAACTCTGCCCCCATCTGTTCTCAGCAGCAATGCAAATCTCGACATTTCTGAGGCAGCCCCATCACCCCTGAGGCAGGGAGTGGCCAAGGGTGAGAGCTTGAGAGTCAGGCCCAAGTGACGTAAATCCCAGCCTGGCTACTCGTTAGTCATGGCCTCTCAGGCAAGTCCCTTACATATAACCTCAGTTTCCTTAACTGTAAATGGGGATGATGACACCACTGACATCACAGCGCGACTGGGAGGATCAACTGAGATGACATATGAGGAGCATCCGCAGAGTCGCCAGTGAGCACTCAAATAACCGTTAGCTGTCGCCACCGTTCTTACTCTCGTTGCCGAAGTAAACTCCCCGACTCCTTCGAGTGACACATGGCCTAATGCTAGGACTCCAAGATCCTGGAGCAGCTGCGTGATGCCCATTTTTGTCTCCACTCCCCCACCGCCACTTAGTCACTTCTTTCAGAGTTGACACACATGTCCACTAAGACATTTCCAAGCACCACCCACTGCTGCTGCTCTGAATCCCCATGCTCAGCCGGGCACCCGCCTTTGGAATGTGGGGGCCATCTCTGTGCCCCCCCACCCTGCTGCCCCCAGGCCACAGGCCCTACTCACCTATCATCTTCTGCAGCAGCAGGGAGTTGCCTTTTCCAAAGAGCACGCAGAGGTCCAGGATCTTTGGGATGTCAAACAGGAAGTTGTTGTAGAGGATCTCTCCAAAAGCAGAGGGGGAAATGAAGTGATCCTAAGGAACAGTGCAGAGAGGATGAGAGACTTTCCAAAAACATGTGCATTGCAGGGTAATAGCAAGCTCACAAGAAACAACCTTCAGGTCCATCAGCAGGGGCCTGGCTAACAGAAGAAGATCTGTCCACACCGCAGATATGTCTGAGCCTCATGGACTGACCTGGAGCAGTGGTCACACTTCATCTTAATGTAAACAGAAGCAAAAGCTCACTATAAAACCATCAGCTGGGGAATCATTCTAAAATATTTATGTGTAAACCACCATGATGTCTGGGATTGTTTAAAATACTCCAAGAAAAACAGAAAACTCAGGGGGAGGGAGCAAACAAGATGCCTATACCTGTTGAACCCAGGTAATGGGTACGTGGGAGTCATTATACTTTTGTGTATATTTGAAAATTTCCATGTAACAAGTTAAAAAAGCAAGACACTATTTTTAAAATAAATATGTGCGCACACACACACACATTGAAAGGAAAAAAGTTTCCTGAAGGAACATGCACCTTGACAGTGGTCATTTTGAGGGGAGGGAATTTTGTGGATGACTTTCATAATCTACAAAATATTTCTGTTATGTTTGAGTTGTTTAGAGACAGCATTATTATTTTTAAAATCAGGGGGAGAAAAGTAAAGGTTTTTAAAAAGCACATACGAGTTCCTCTAAAAACTCAGAATCAATGTTTTCACCCTCTGACGCACAAGGAGGGCATAGTCACGCGCCACCTGGCACAGGGCCTTCGGCTCCCCATCGATGAAAACATTGGGTGTAATGCAGGCGACCCGGTGACTTAGAGGATAAGGGAGGTGGCACAGATTTCTTCCCCAATGGTGGGAATAAAAGCAGAGGGGAGACAGAGGAAACATGATACTTCCAGAGCCTTCCTTCCCAGGGCTGAGAGCCTGGCACAGAGGTGTCAGGTGGCGGTGGTGACCTGTCACGGGATCCGGGGCTTACTTTGGATTCCTTGTGAGTGGACATGCGAAGGAAGGTGAGAAAAACACTTCGGTGGAGGCGCTTCTCCATGTCAATGACCTCAGGGGCCAGGGCCACCCACTTGTCGAACTTTCGGGGGACATAGTGCAGGTAGGAGTCCAGGCACTTCTGCAGAGTCTCGTCAAAGACAACCTAAGCCAGGCGACAGAAGACAGCAAGGGCTCGTCACTGAGGCCCAAGTGAGGTGTGTGGGTGGACTGTGCAGGGCTCACGGCCCATCAGCCCTGGCCTGTGGCAAACACTCCAATCCCAAGGGACCGAAGAGGTATAAATGAGCCGAGGGCTAAACACGAGTTTCTAAAAATGACGTGTTGGAAGGCGTTGTGTAAACATCACTAAGACTGTGATACAAGTCAGAGCAATCCAAACCACAATTTGCTGTTAAGGATCCAGTGTAAGAAGTAGAGAAAAAAAGCATCTCCTGGGAGAGAAAAACAACAGCACCCAACCAATGGCATGTCATGTGCTTTGTCTTAGCGTGAATTTTGATAGAATGTTACCTGGCACCAGAATTTATCGTGAGGCAGGGCCAGGAGCCAGTCGAGGTCATTGGCTACGAAGGTGGCGCGTTCCAGGTACTCCTCCACTAGGGCGGGAATGTTGTCTTTAGGGGGCGGTTTGTATAACACAAAATACCGGTCTGCCTTCTGCTCGGGGTGCTACGGATCCAAAAACCACGTGTTAACGTGGCAGAGGTTAGTCAGTGAGGGCCCATTTGCCAACCCACAGCAATGACAACACTGGGCTGTTCCAACCAGTGACCCTCAAGCATAAAGAACTGAGTGTCTTTGACAAAGGGGGCTTGGTTGCAGCCAGGGAACACCAGGCGGGCATTAAATACCATGTTTTTTGGAGAATATTTAATGACATGGGGAAAGGTTAAGGGAAGAAAAAGCAGGACACAAACCTCTCTATTTTATATAACCAGTTTGGGGAGTAAAAAAAAAAAGTACACATATTTAACACATTCACACACTGGTACAGATATTTTTTTAAAGTGTGTGTGTGGGGGGCAAACCCCCAAAGCTAACAGTGGCTATCTCTAGTGGAAGGGATTATGACTTGACTATATTTTCCTATTAAAAAAAAGAACATGTATTATTTTTAAAATTATTTTTTAAATCATACAAGTGAGGCATGAGCATCCTTTCTTTCAAAAACTCACAATAGTACAGAAAGGTGAGTTACCTGGCCCATACCCCCAGCCCCTGTGTCAACCCAGAGGTAACCCCTCACCATTCCCTGAGCATCCTCAGAGACCTTTTCTAAGTATTTACATTAAAATGTGCCCATATGAGGCATTTGTTTGGACCCATTTTCATCTTTCTGACACAAACAGTATCGTACTGTACATATCACTGTGCTATACCCTTTGTATAATCAGAAAAAAACCTCAGTATTTTTTTTTTAAAGATGCTAATCAGGTAATTGCAGGTCTCAGCTTAGCATCACAAGCTCTCTCTTCCAACCCTTACCTTGCCATGAACAAATCTTACTTTGTTCACCATAAAGAAGAGAAGATGAGCTCAGTTTTCTCCTCTGACTACATAAGGGCTGCTTTCTCTTGGGGGGGGGGAGGTGATAACAGGAAGAAGGCTGGGCTGCGTCTCAGCTATTATCAACCACAATCCACCCACTTCCAGATCTGTCAATCCAGGGGGCACAGGAAAACCACAGCTGATTGGTCAGTCTCCTCAAGAACCACCTACACCTCCCAACTGCCTAATGCAAGTCTGCAAACTGTGGAGTCTTTGAGTCCCGCAGGATTCCTTGGGGGTCACCTGCCAGGTGGGTCTTCAGGACCCCTCCCATTTAAATCAGAATTTATACAAAAGGAATCCTGCTGCCTGAAACAAATTCAAAACTACTCTCTAGGCCCTAATTTCATCTCCTTGGTTTTTGAGTTCCCCTTCTGCCTTTGTCTGTTGACATCTCACCTCTTAGGTCACTTCTCAGGCCAGACTACTCACCCCACTGGCCCAAGAAGACACACACATACACACACCCCTGAGAGTCTACCTCCCTACAATCCTACACATTTACTGACACCCTGCTGCACACATGAAGAAAGGCATCCGTGTGCTTCCAGAGCCCACTCTGCAGAGGGGAAGATGCACATCTAAGCTATCAAATGAGCACAACACAGGCAGCTCAAACCCGGCAGAGAGACCGTGAGAGGGCAACAGGTGATTAACTGTGCCTGGAGGATGAGGGGCCGCTTCCCAGGGCCGGCAGCATCTGAGCTGGCCCTTGGAGGATGAGAAGGATTTTTAGGTGGAAAACACAGTATTTTTATGGAGGCATAAAAATGGGCCATTTAAAAAAAAAAAAAAAAAAAAAGGGGACAGATTGCACCAGGCGGTGGGAGATGGATTTGGAGGGAGAGATGCTGGAAGGATAATAAAAGCCGTCACTCACGGAGGGCCTGCCCTGTGCCGGCTGCTGAGTAGGCCTGTCCCCCAGCCCATTTCTTTTTTACCTAGAACAACTATTTCAAAGGGAGACAGTATTCTCCCCATTTTACAGAGGAGGAAACCAAGACTCAGTCAGATTCAGCAACTTTGCCAAGGTCACAGGGCTAAGGAAGCAATTGAGGCAGGATTTGAACCAAACCTGACACTGCAGACCTACTAAATGACCTAAGGTACCAGGTGTCACCCTGGTCTCACTACTCATCCTTCTCACCCCAGCTCTGACCTCACCTCCTCCAGGAAGTCTCCCAAGTCCCACCCTGACTAGGTTAGGGGTTTCACCTGGGCTCCCCGACACCTGCACTCTGTGCTTCCCCGACTGTAACACTTGTTAAACTGTATCAGAAGTGCTTGCAGATCCGTGGTTGCTGTGGAAGGGGACAGAGGAAGGGATAGATTATAGGGGGGGCACCAGGACACTTTGGGGAGTAGTAGAAATGTTCATTATCTTTTTTTTCTGGCCGCACCACACAGCACATGGAACTTCCCCGACCAGGGGTACCAGGGATCGAACCCGTACCCCCTGCAGTGGAAGTGCAGAGTCTTAACCACTGGAGCACCATGAAGTCCAGAAATGTTCATTATCTTGATTATGGTGATGGTTTCATGGGTGTATGCAGATGTCAAAACCAATCAGATCGTATACTTTAAATAAATACATGCAGTTTATTGTCCTCCAATGATACCTCAATAAAGTAATATAAAAGGGAGGGCCTGCCTTCTCCTTCTCCCCCACTACCCTGCAGGTCTCTGGAGGGAGTCTGAGTCTTGCTCACCACAGCAGTCCCAACCCCTAGAACAGTGCCTGGCATCGAGCAGACTCTCCATGTACATTTGCTGATTGAACAAAGGAATGCATAGAGGTAATGAAGGACCAGATCCTGTCAGGGTCTCTGAAGGACCTTCAATGCCACACTCAAGAGTAGGGGCCATTGGGGGACTTCCCTGGCACTCCAGTGGTTAAGACTCCATGCTCCCAATGCAGGGGGCATGGATTCGATCCCTGGTCAGGGAACTAAGATCCCACATGCCACATGGTGCAGCCGAAAAAGAAAAAAAAAAAAAAATGAGTAGGGGGCATGGAAGATTCCAGGGCAAGGAGCAGCAGTCTCCAACTGTATCTTCCACTCTTCACTCCTGGCTTAGGTCCCACTTGCTGCATGAAGCTTTCTGAACATTCTCTGCCCATCAAACTTCTGCTCTGTTTATCCAGATAAGAAACTATTTTGGACTGTTCTCCAAATGCTCCACTTATATGAGTCTTGTCTTTCTCAAGAGCCCATTCACCCACTTTGGCCCAAGACTTGATTTCTTTTGGATCTTCAGTAGTAAGTATGTGCATCTGCACGGTAACTACTCAATAAACATTAGCTTTAGCTATCACTCTGCAGAGGCAGCATGATGGCTGTCCCTTTGCTGGAGATCTTCTTCTCCCAAGTTGGGACTAAAGAGAAAAATACAGGGCGGGTACATCTCTGAGGACAATCTTTCAGGAGCTTCTGGTGGCCTGCAGCACAGCCAAAAGACTGCTCCTCAGTCAAACAGCTGTCTTCCTTAGCTCGTCCCTCTTCCCACCCTACACCCCATTCATAATGCCGCTGTCACTGTCACAGCTGTCATCACCGTCTTCGTTGAGTGCTCACTATGTCCTAGGTTCACTGCTAATTCACAGGCATCTCATTTAATCCTCACAACCACCCCAGCAAGGCTGGTTCTACCGTTACCCTGTTTTGGATCCTGAGGCTTAGAGACGTTAAGTAACTTGCCCAAAGTCACAGGGCCAAGTCTGTGTGACATTAAACACAAAGCTGGGCTCCTTAACTCTGCTTCCACCCCAGATGGTTTGTGTAGGAGTCAGGCTCTCAGGAGTCCAGGCCAATAGACTCAGGTCCTCCTGCCAGGTCCATCCTCCTCCCATTGCTCTGCCCGGCTAGTGCTTATTCATCCTTCAATACCCAGTTCAGGATCCCCCTCTTTCTGGAAGGAGTCCCTGGCAGTGTGTGCTCTCCCACCACCCTAAGACCTCCCCGTACCCATAAACCCCGCTGGTCTGGATCAGCAGCCTGGACTTTCTTCCCTCATATCCTGATCATGCTGCAGAGAACTACCAGTCTGCTTTCTCCCCTCAAGGGCAGGAACCATGTCTTTTCTCTTTGTAGCTCCAGTGCCTGTCACAAAGCGTGGCTAGGGTCCTTGACTCATTTACTGAATGTCTCCTGAGAGCTACTACGTGCCTGGCACTGGAAAACCAGAACAAAGGGAAGGGCCCGGTCCCTACTCCCACGGAGCCCACAGTCTAGCAGCCCAGGTGTCCAGTACATGGGGAAGGACTGAGGTGGGAAATCAGACCCAAGGAACCCGTCTCCACCAGCGCCGACCAACAGAACCTCTGCAGTGACGGAACTGCTCTAGACCTGGTCCGTGCTGGCCAATACAGTAGGCTCTCACCACATGGGACTATTTTAATTTAAATGAACTAAAACTAAATTAAAAATCCAGTTCCTCAGTTGAACTAGCCACAATTTCAAGAGCTCAACCACCACACGTGGTGAACAGCTAACATATTGGACAGAACAGTTCTCAATTTTCTGATCAATAACCCCCTTACATAAAAAGATTATGAATACAAGGATATATTGCACAACACAGGGAACACAGCCAACATTTTATAACTGTAAATGGAATATAACCTTTAAAATTGTGAATCACTATGTTATACACCTGAAACATATAATGTTGGACATTGACTCTAGTTCAATTTTTAAAAAAGTTATAAAAAAGAAACAAGAGGCTTTATAGCAGAAAGGTTAAGTGTATGGGCTCTAGGGGCAGCCTAGCTGTGTTCCCATCCTGGCTCCCCTAATTTTCCAGTTTTATGACCCTGAACTTTTAGTTTCCTCATCTGTAAAATGGGGACAACCAAAATGCCTACTCAGAGGGCTGTGGTTCAGCTTACATGAGATAAATCTAGGTGAAAGGTTTGGCCAAGAGGGAGTGCTCCATAAATTTTTTCTTAATTTTTATTTATTTATTTATGGCTACATTGGGTCTTCGTTGCTGTGCACGGGCTTTCTCTAGTTGCGGCAAGCAGGGGCTCCTCTTTGTTACGGTGCACGGGCTTCTCATTGCAGTGGCTTCTCTTGTTGTGGAGCACAGGCTCTAGGCGTTCGGGCTCAGCAGTTGTGGCTTGCGGGCTCTAGAGCATGGGCTCAGTAGTTGTGGCACACGGGCTTAATTACTCCACGGCATGTGGAATCTTCCCCGACCAGGGCTCGAACCCGTGTCCCCTGCATTGGCAGGCGGATTCTTAACCACTGCCAGGGAAGTCCCCTCTATAAATATTAAGTACTATTATTAGAGAGTAGTTAGGAAATAATAGGAAGCCATCCAGAAAGCAGGAAATAAAACACCAAGCTCGTTTCCCACAATTTTACTCACGCTCCCAGAAAATACTTCCTCCCACCTTGTTCAAGTAAGCTCATATTCTTGGGAAAACAGCAAGGGGGTATGGGGACTCCAGTCCCCGCGTCTGTCTCCTTCTCCAGCACCCTGGCACCTCTCTGCGGCTCTAATCTCTACCCGCAGCTGGTAATCGGCATGCTCACAGCCTCCTTAATTTTCAGTCTCACAAGCCCTGCCAGGTCTGTGTATGGCACTTCTCAGCCTGTTCAGAACTGACCTCTGAAATCAGTGTGCCCCGCCAAAGTGGATAGCAGCTGGGACGGCTCTGAAAAAGGCCCATCCGAAACCTGAGCACCTCCCACAGGGTCCAATCCCCAGACCCAGCTTTGGGCCAGCCCCACTGCTAGGCCAGCTCAGGCTGAGTCAGAACTGCCATCAGACTGATTCAAAATGAAATGCTTTGCAGGCAAGGTGTGGGGTGGTGACATGGAAAATACCACTCAAATTCAAGCTGCTCGGAAAGGAAACTTCTACTCTACGCTGGGCCTGGAAGGACCTAATAGCGTCCCAACTACTGAATTACAGACTGTGGCCCTTGGGTCATTCTAGAACAGATAAAGAAGGAATTTACTTTTTGCTTCTGAAATTGCAAGAATGATAATATCAGGCTGAACGGCCTCAAGGCACCGGCTCACCAGCGCTGGTGAAGTCCTCAGCTTCCCTGTCTTCAGGTCCTTGTGGGTGATCTGGAGTTGGTCCAGGGGCAGAGCTGGCATTGTGCTGCATTGACCCTCCTGAAAGGAATATGGATGGGAAGAAGACAGCAGACACAGAGGCTCCTGGGGGCAGGGGCCTGCATTGGGGCTGATCCCAGAGCCAGGAGAGAAGCTTCAACCTCTGGCCTCAAAGGCTTCAAAGGCCTGGTTCCTGTACCTACTAATCTAGACCAAAGTGACTTTTTTGCCTAAAGCAGCAGTTATCAGCTGAGGAGGAAAACACTCCCCAGGTGACTCCTGAAATATTCCCACCCAATTTGAGAAGTACTGGTTAAAAGTACCTAGATATCTTTATTATGGCTCCAGGTCCGTGCCCTCCTTGGCCTGTGAACTCTGTGAAGACAGTACCTGGACTCTCCTTCTCTTGCTACCTTTCCTGTGACAAGCATAGGCCTGATACAGAGGTGGCTTCATCAAATATTTCATGAACAATTGAATATGAAGATACTTTTCTTACCACGCTAACCAGATTTTAAGTCTTTTGAGGGTTGGAGCCATGGGCCTTTCTTCACTTGCAGAGGGAGTTAAGAGTTTACAACCTTTCTAGGCTTCAGGGAAGAAGGACACAGATAAACAGAAGGACCAGGGAGGTCAACAGAATTCACAGAAAACTGCCAGAGCAAGCTCCTTTCTAGAGAGGCACAAATTGGCCTCAGAGTCAGTGAGCAGCAGACACCACGTCTCCTGTCTTCCCATCCAATGCTCTTTTCTCAATACAACTTGGCCTGACCTGCGGAAGGACATGCGTATTGGCTGAATCATGGCACAGAAGTGACTCAGGCCTCAGACATGCCACAAAAGGCCAGCACAGTCTCAATGATGACATGAAGACATATCAAGGCTGGGATGAGGAAATCATCACCTCCTGAACCCTCACAGAGGAGCTGAGGGGCACGGTCAGCCATGAGTTACTGGAGTCCCAGATCTCAGATATTAGGCCTGGCCCTGGTGTTATGAAGACAGACTGATAAAGCAGGGTCTCTGCCCAGGGGGAGCTTCCGATCCAATAATAATAATGACAATAGCAGCGGCGGAAACATGCTTCTCATGTGCTGGTGCTCTTCTCAGTGCTTTTCTCAGCATGAACTCGCTTTATACACCTTAAGTTGCTTTACATGTATTAATGCTCGTAACAACTCTAAGGTTGGTACTATTACTACCTTCATTTTATCAATGAGGTAACAGAGGCTTGGAGAAGATAAGAAACTTGCCCTAGGTCTCAGAGTTAGTGGCTGGTGAAGCACGCTGGCTCTTAACCATTCGCTGTACTGAGTCTAGTGCACTTGAGCTGGTGGGGGCTGTGGCCGTCGGAGAAGCATTTCTAGAGGAGTGCCTGAAGGCTCAGGAGAGCCTGAGTTGAGTCTTGAGAGTGGAGACTGGCCAGGGAAGAAGGATGTCCCAGGCAGAGGAAATGGCAGGAGCAAAGGTAAGGAGGTAGGAAGCAGCTTGGTATATGAGGAACCTTGGTTCAGCGGCTGCTTTAAAGACTGTAAAGATAACCATCTTCACATGGGATGCAAAGACAGAGGTCCAGTCTGTCTAGTCCTCGAGGCTTGTTCCAGCTCTAGGATTGCAGTGGATAGTGGATCAGACACATGGTCCCTGTGTCTGAGCTTTCATCTTTCACCTTTGCAACATGTAGATAACACCATCTGTTGTATATACATTACTTCTAATCAAGTTACTACCTTACTAGCCTTTTGCAATAACCCAGATAAGAACGACAAGGATTATTATGCTCAGATGTCCTAAGAGGGGCCCTGATTTGCTCAGGTAAATACATGAGTGGCCAAGTTGAAACTGAAGCCCAGCTCTTGTGCCTGGGCACCTGGGTCTCTTGTGCTGATGCTAAAAATACTTCTTTCCTAACCCCTCAGCGATGCTGGGAGGGCAGCTGGAAACATCAGTGGTCGGCTCACCAGTGCAGAAGTCACAAGCCCAGTCCTTTCCATACTTACCTTCCAAAGACAGTAGTGGGAGTGTCCAGTGTGGGGACCTAGGGTGGGGAAAGAGCTAGACAGGTAGAGACAGCACCTGCTTTTGGAAGAAATCTACTCCTACAAGCCAGTGCCTGTAAGGGTAGTTCAGACCCAGGCTGGTGTGATGGTTGAAAGAAAAGTTTATAGTTCTACAGCCTGGGTTCAAATCCTGGCTCCATCCTACCCATGTTGAAACCTTGAGACAGTTCCTTAACATCTCTAAGCCTTGATTTCCTCATCTGTAAAATCGGGATGATAACAGTACATAATCTCATAAGCTCTCAGGGTTGGCATGAGAAGTAACCAGTACTAAGTCATCAGGATAGTACTTGGCATACAATAAGCACTCAGTAAAGTTCACTTGTTGTTATTATTCAAGTCCCAATCATAAGCAGAGCACTTTGGGCTTCCTCAGTTACTCGACAAACACTAACTGAATACATTCTGGGTCCTGGGCATGTAAATGACTATCATTCTGTGTAGTTAGAGCTGTAACTGGAAATTTCCAGAATAAGTACAGCAGAGAAAGGAAGGATGTCACAGAGAAGATGACTTACAACCTGGCTCTTGAAGGATAGGAGGAAAAGATGAAAAGGAAGGACATTCCAAGCAAAGAGCAAGCATGAGTAAAGGCTCAGAGCCTGTGGCTCTGAAGGAAGAGGGAGACATTTGGGATGGCTGAAAACACAAGGTCAGAGAGGGGGTGACAGAAGTGGAGAGAAGAGGTTGGATAGGAAAGATGGAGCCATGTTAAAAAGAGCCTCAAATGCTATACTGAAGATTTGGCCTTTCATTTGAAGGCAGTGAGGCGTCATTTAAGTAGAGGAGAGACACCATCAGAAAGAGAAGATAATAACTTGGTGCAGGAGAGGCCTTCTTTGAACCACTGGAGAGCAAAAACTCTGTGTTCAATAACTGTGTTAATAGGCCATTCAAAGAGTTTTTGAGTACCTACTATGTGCCAGGCACAGAAGCCTGCCTGGAGAATCCGAAGGCAGGCAAGTAACAGACCTGATTCTGCCCTTCATAGAGTTTACAGTCTTGATGGTTAAGACAGATATGAACCAGACAGCCATACAAACAAGTAAAACTCAACACCGTGAGTATGCTATGCAGGTAAGGCCCTTGGGACTATGACAGCATTTAACAGAGAGAACTAACCTGAGGGAGAGAGGATGTCAAGGAAGTTTTGAGTTTTCATCTCAAGTATGAATAGAAATTAACTAGGCAACGACTGGACTCTAAGTTCCAAAAGGATAAGGACCATGACCATGATGATATCTGTGCCCCACCAATGCATCCTCAGTGCCAAGCAGGGCAGTAGATGCCACAAATTAGGAAAGGGCCCCATATTGACCAATTTCAATAAGTCCTGGGAGCACCCCCAGGGATACTGCTGCCTCAGTTTCTGTCTTCACGCTTCTGGTCTCAATTCAATATTACTCTTCTCAGACACCTTACCAGACTACCCTATCTGAAGTATCCACTCCCCTAGTTACTGTCATATCTTTAATTACCTAGCGCATTTATTTGTCGTTGACTGTCTCCGCTCATTAGAGTGTAAGCTCCATGAGGGCAGGAGCCTTGTCTGTCTTGCTCTGTTTGTATCCCCAGTACCTAGATCTGTGCCCGGCACATAGAAGGCGCTGGACATATATTTGTTGAACAAATTAATGAACGCTGAGGAAACTGAAACTCGGGGTTAAGTGGGAGGATCGTGACTCGTCCAAGGCCAAGGTCACTCTCGGGCCGATCCTCGAATCCGAGACTCTAAGCTCTGGCGGCCTAATTGGGCGGGGGTCGGTGGAGGGGTAGGAGGAACGGGGCGACTCGCGGCCCCTGGGGCAGTGTAACGCTTGGCCCTGCCGTGTAGGCAGGGAGGCCCGAGGCCGCGTAAGGCACGGCTGCGGCCCTTCCCAGGCCCGATGCCCCACATCCGGCAGGGCCCAGCCACGCACTCACCTCGGCGGCTCCACTGTCGGCGCTGTACAGCCGCCGCCACAGCCGCCGCGGTCCACGATGACAGTTCCCACAGCGCCGGCACTTCCGGGGTCAAACTGCGATTCCGCAGGCGCAGACAGGAAGCCTCGGCCCGGCCCCGCCCCCGAAGCCAACTGCCGCCGGGAAGCCGGGCCCGGGGCCACGCCCCCAACAGCAAGACTCTGCCCCCATTAGGAACAGCCTGGATGTAACCACGCCCACTGTCCCCCCTTAGCTCCCTTCTTGCTTTTGCAGAGAGAATGGAAGGTGGGCGGAGAGCAGGTATTGTTCTACCTCTTGGAAAAAACAAGTATGGTACCTGGGTTCTTAGGATCCCAGGCTTCCACCTCCTTCCGTAACCTACTCAGTCACAATCTCAAGTCCAGGAGGAATTCTGCAGCTGAATGCTGCAAGCTGTGTCAGAACACTGAATGCTTCCCTTTATTGGCATCATTTTTTCAGGCAAACTGAACATCCAATGATATGGAAGGGACAGAAAAAAAGTGCCAGTAACTCCATGTCTTTTTCTTCTGGCATCACATCCATTGGTCACACAGGAAATATAATTTGTATCTTGGTGGTTGGTTGGAAGACAATAATGTGTGGCAGCCTTTGGTACAGAGAAAGCTTAAAATAGGACTTCTGGCAAAAGTGTATGGATTGGTTTCATCATTCCTGATGGGTATTAATATCACTGAAGTTTTAGAGCTAAATAACATGACTATAAAAAGACAAAAACATCCAATAAGACACCTGACTTCTCTAAACATGTCTCAGTTTCCTCATCTGTCAAAAGGGGTCATTGATACCCACTTCATCATCATTAGGAGACTTAATGAGATAATGCAGACAATAGCAAGCACATAGTAGGTGCTCAAAAATTGAATGGAGAGAAAGGAAGGAAGAAAGAAGAGGAGGAAGGGAGGAAGGAAGGAAGGAAGGAGACTCCCTATCAGTTGGAGTGTTAACCCTTATATATATATATATATATATATATATATATATATATATTTTTTTTTTTTTTTTTTTTTTTTTTAGCGGTACGCGGGCCTCTCACTGCTGCGGCATCCCCCGCCGCGGAGCAGAGGCCCCGGACGCGCAGGTCCAGCGGCCATGGCTCACAGGCCCAGCTGCTCCACGGCACGTGGGACCCTCCCGGACCGGGGCACGAACCCACGTCCCCTGCATCGGCAGGCAGACTCCCAACCACTGCGCCACCAGGGAAGCCCTAACCCTTATATTTATTTCATCTTTGTTTTCTCTTCTTTGCCTGAAAAGATTAATGAGGAATGTGAGCTTCCAAAGGAGGCATCCTTGTCTGAGCTATCATATGTCCAACTGAAATGAAATTAAAAAGCCACTATAATGACTTCCCTGGTGGTCCAGTGGTTAAAAATCTGCTTTCCAATGCAGGGGTCATGGGTTCGATCCCTGGTTGGCATACCAGCGATCCGACATGCTGCGCGGCAACTAAGCCTGCGCACTCTAGAGTCCGCGCACCACAAGGAAAGATCCCACATGCCGTAACGAAGATCCCGTGTGCTGCAACTAAGTCCCAACGCAGCCAAATAAAAAAAAAAAAAAAAAAAAAAAAAAAACACTTTAACAGGAGAAACCTTAAACCATGTATTAGTTACACACAAGTATGGAGGAATGTGGGGGCCTCTATTCTCTAAATTAAAAGAAACACAACAACAACTAACTTACTTTAAGAGCAATTATTTGGGTTGGCAAAGGAGGCGACTGTGTGTGGTGCTCAGTCAAGTCTAGAGATAACTAAAGAGAAGAACTGTCAGGAGTTGGAGCTAGAAAATCAGCACAGGAATATCTGGGACTGAGTCCCACCTGGCCCAGATGCTCTGAGTCACCTAAAATGAATCAGTATTGCCTTCGTGTTTCAATCCTCCAGCAAGTGTGTATTTGCAGAGCACCCATTGTTGGGGTTAGCTGTTGTGTGGCCCACACAGTGTTCATTTCCTGTTTTCCCACTCACAGCAGCTTGACTACTCCTCAGAGAACCATCCTTCCCACTTCAGTCCACATGGAGTAGGACTGACTCTTCACCCAGAGTTGAGGGGTGTGCAACTGTATTAGTTATCTATTGCTGTGCAACAAATCACTCCAAAACTCAGTGGCTTAGAACAATAATAATTATTTATTATTTCACATGGTTTCTGTGGGTTAAGGATGCCAAATTGGCTTGGCTGGGTGGATCTGGCTCAGGGTCTCTCATGAAGATGCAATCAGATGTCAGTTGGGACTGTACTCCTCTGAAGGCTTGATCAGAGCTAAAGAACCCACCTCCAGGTGGCTCTGCTCATGTGGCTGGCAAGTTGGTAACAACTGTTGGCCAGAGGCCACAGTTCCTCTCCACAGGGCTGCTTGAGTATCCCCACAACATGGTTCCTGGCTTCCTTCAGAGGGAGCAATCCAAGAGATCAAGGCAGAAGCAGCTATGCCTCTATGATTTAGCCTTAGCAGTCACATGCCATGACTTCATCCATATTTCTGTTGGTCACAAAGGCCAGCGTTTGTTCAGCATGGAGGAGACAAAGGACATGAATATCTGAAGGCAAGATCATTGGGGGCCATCTTGGAAAGTGGCTACCACATGGATCTGAGTCTGGCAATCAGCGTATTCCAAACCCTCAGCCATAGTGACTGGCTCAAGAATAGATACATGATCCAAATTATACCAAATTCTGAGATCTTTATTGGAGTCAAGAAGAAAGAAAAGTTCTCCTTCTTTTTTTCGGTCGTGCCACGCAGCATGTAGGATCTTTGATCCCCCAACCTGGGATCGAACCCACGCCCCCTGCAGTGGAAGCGAAGCATCTTAACCACTGGACCACCAGGGAAGTCCCCCAACCCAAGCTTCTTTACATTGTGGTTGGGTCCCCACAGAGTAACAGTGGGAGCTGCCAGATCTTTTGAGGCCTAGGCTCTGATACTCATACAACATCACTTCCTCCACATTCTATTGGTCAAAGCAAGTTATAAGGCCAGCTCTGATTCATGGGGAGAGGAAGTAGCCCTCCTGCCCCATCCACAAGCAGCCACTCATCTACTTTCTGTCTCTACAGATTTTTTTTTTTTTTTGCGGTACGCAGGCCTCTCATTGCTGTGGCTCTCCCGTTGCGGAGCACAGGCTCCGGACGCACAGGCTCAGCGGCCATGGCTCCTGGGCCCAGCCGCTCC
This sequence comes from Lipotes vexillifer, assembly GCF_000442215.2. Lineage (NCBI taxonomy): Eukaryota > Metazoa > Chordata > Mammalia > Artiodactyla > Lipotidae > Lipotes > Lipotes vexillifer. Next base: position 3,996,179 of record NW_006788040.1, read on the forward strand.
GTGGCATGTGGGATCCTCCCAGACCGGGGCACGAACCCGTGTCCCCTGCATCGGCAGGCAGACTCTCAACCACTGCGCCACCAGGGAAGCCCTCTATAGATTTTTGATGGCCGTTTTACAGGCAACCTACAACAGCTAGGGAGACTACGCAATGAGAGAGATTTGTGTGGGAGATAATGGTGTTTTGAGCTCTGGCAGTAGCAAAGTATCCTCAGGAGAAAATGAAACAATAGCAGTGAAATCTCTTTGCAAAGTGTTACATAAAAATACAAATTTCATAATCTACACTGTCCCCAGCCAGGAACTGCTGTCCCTAGCAGCTTTCTGTTAAGCCAGGCTTTCTCTCCATAGGCTGTGTCTGTCCAATCCCCCTGCCCTCTGTCGAGTTCATCAAAGCTTCTGCTGACTCAAGAAGAATCTAGAGAATGATCACTGCAGTGAAAGCCTCAAATCATCCCCCAGGGCCCCTAATAACAAAACATCTGCTTGCCATTCTTCCCTTTCCCTCTGGATTTTAGTGAGAAAGCAGCATTAAATGAAGATAATGATAAACAACTTAAAAACTAAGCCTCCTGGCTTGCAAGAAGGGAGGCTTAATTTGAAGGCAGCTAATTATCCACTCTATAATTTACAGATAGTGGTTATCTTGCCTTCTGTCACTGGTCTGCAAACAGTAGTTGGAAAGATTAAAAAAACATCCGGACTTCCCGGGTGGTACAGTGGTTAAGAATCCACCTGCCAGTGCAAGGGACATGGGTTCAAGCCCTGGTCTGGGAAGATCCCACATGCCGTGGAGCAACTAAGCCCGTGCACCACAACTACTGAGCCTGTGCTCTAGAGCCCGCGAGCCACAACTGCCGAAGCCCATGCACCTAGAGCCCATGCTCCGCAACAAGAGAAGCCACTGCAATGAGAAGCCTGTGCACCGCAACGAAGAATAGCCCCGACTTGCCTCAACTAGAGAAAGACTGCACGCAGCAACGGAGACCCAGTGCAGCCAAAAAATAAAAAAAAATTTTTAAAAAAGTCCAAGCTAATGCATTTTAGAAAGAAGAGGGCAGAGAACCCCCAAGTCAAAGAAAAGAATATTAACAAACATGTAGTCCAGATCTCTCTTTGGTGGGTAAGGGAACTGAGGCCCAGAAAGGGGATGAGACTTGCCCAGAGAGGTCCACAGAAGTCTCCATGCTGGCTCCAGCCGAAAGCTCCACCCAGGGAGATGAAAGGGTAGCTCTGTCTGCCCCATGCTGCTCAGAGACTGCACTCAGACCACCCATCGAAGTGGCAATTGGCACATCCGGGCTCTCAGTAATCATCAGTGTGGGACGATGGAGCCACAGAACCGGGGGTAGAAATAATTCCTCAAGGGCTGCGACCAGGTTTAAATTGCAGCGAGGGCTGGGCAGGGGGATTTTTGCTTCACTTTAAGATTGAATATTTTTTATTTGGTAGCGTCTCAGACTTTTCATGTAGGCTCTGAGACGAAGGGCTTTCAAAAGGCACCTCCAGCTACTCTGGTGATGGGAAAGGTAGGTACTTGATGTCTTTAACCATTAAGCCTGGGGTTTCAATACGGTGGAATAGTGCCAGCTCTTTAGCTGTCCTTTGGAGAGCATGAAAAGAAGTTACTGGAAGATATGCCTTGACTATCATGAAAACAGAGGAACCTTGCCTTCTCATGTTCCTGGGTGTTTTCTCCCTGGGCCACATAGTCCCCAGCGGACTCCAGAATGCAGCCACTCTGACCTTCTAATTTCTTAAATGCCCTGGTCCCTTCACACTTCAGGGCACTAGCCATGCTGCTTCCTCAGCCTGAAATGGCCCCCATGCTCTCCTTATCAAGGTAAAGCCTTCATCTCTTCTTTCCCCAGGTTATAATCATTTCCCCGATATATACACTCCTAGCTAGCTCCCTGACAAGTTATGAACCTCATCTGTTTTGTTCCCTAAACTTATTCCCAATTCTCAACTTAGTACCTGGCACCTAATTGCATGCAATAAATATCTGCTGAATGAATGATTGAATCAAAGTGCCAAGATAGTCTAGAATGACTCTTCTTTCTTAAAAATATTTATTTATTTATTTATCTGGTTGCACCAGGTCTTAGTTGTGGCAGGCAGGCTCCTTAGTTGTGGCATGCATACTCTTAGTTGCGGCATGCAAACTCTTATTTGAGGCATGCGAACTCTTATTTGCAGCATGCATGCGGGGTCTAGTTCCTAGACCAGGGATCAAACCCAGGACCCCTGCATTGGGAGTGTGGAGACTTATCCACTGTGCTACCAGGGTAGTCCCAAGAACAATGCTTCTAATTCCAAGTAAAGAAACTGTGGCCCAGAGATGGGCAATGACTTGCTCAGGATCACATGCAGGCATCTAATAGGTCCTTGCTGATTATTCACTCCCTTAAAATACCTTGGCACGTGGGACACAGCCACTTCAAGGCAATGCGAGGCTGAGGGACTCAGCTGTGTTCCATACTCTGGACAACTGTAGTCCCCTCCTTAGCAGAAGGCTCCCCATGAGGCAGGAATTCTAAACCTGAGTCAATGAAGGGGCTCCAGGATCTATGCATCCCCTGAAATGTATGCAGATATACTGGGGAGCTTTTTTCAGTAGAAGGGCTGCCAGGTTTTATCCGAACTTAAAATGAGCAAGATCCCCAAATGCTAAGAATCACTCACACTAGCTCTCTGCTGAATCTCTTCTTTCCTTCTTGCTAGAAAAGCCACTCTACGGCCCAAGAATCTCTGGCAGCAGAAACATGGCTTAGTGTGAGGCTGCGAGGCTAGCAGAGGTCAGGGCTAAGTGGCTAACACGTGCAATCAGAGAGAAATGCATTTTCAGCTTCAGCTGGTTGAGGGTACCAGGGAAAGCTTCCTGGAATAGGTGCCAATTAAGCTGGGCTGTAGTGAACTGTGAAGGTTTGAGGGGCTAGAAGTGATGTAGGGAGAGGGATAGGGTCCCAAATTCCCTTCTGGGAGCCCCAATGTCCTCATCAACTACCCATTCCCCAAAGGAGAGGTCGTTTAAACTGTCTAGCATCAGAGTGTTTTGGGTCCAGACACCAGCCTGGCTGTAGAATCTCTTTTTCCTTCTCCCTTTTGAAGGCAACACAGGCTGTTTTTGTGATGCCAACCATCGCCGGCAACACTTTGTCCCCTCTGTTGAATTATTCATCCGGTGAGATGAATTATTAATTTCTAATTTTGTACAGCAAATGCCAGGCAAACAGGTAGAAATGGATTTGGGACCCTGGGCATGGAGCCACAGACCTCCCCAGGTCCCCTTAAGCACAGGCCACCAGGGCCAAGAAATTATGCAGGAATTTGCAAGGGTCTCGCCCTGGAATGCATTTGACTGAGGGCGAAGTTGGTACAAGATCGTGGTACCCCTTGAAGTGGCTGGGCTCCACTCTCCTCTGGCTCTCAGGCACGTTGCTTTCCTGGGTCTTCACTGTGGCGATCCTGACTGGCTCCAGTGCTAGGCTGTATTGCGTGTCCACAGTGGGCCCAGCTGCATTCCGTGGAGTGAGTTGGATTTGATTCTGAGCCTAGAATCTAAGTGGCTCAGGGTTAATCAAGCAGGATTTTTCAACCATAGCCCTGTTGACATTTTGGCCCAGATAACTCTTTTTTGGGGACTGTTCTGTGCATTGTAGGATGTGGAGCGGCATCCTGATATGATGCAATGAGAAAGGTACTTCACCTCTGGGGGATGCCTTCTCAAAATTCATAATCACGTGAAACCATCAGACAAACCCAAATTGAGAAGACAATCCACAAAACAGCTGACCAGTACACTTCAAAAAGTAGCAAAGTCATGAAAGACAAGCAAAGACCAAGAAATCTGTCACAGATTGGAGACAAGCAGACATGAGGACTAAATGTAATATGGTATCCTACATTGGATCCTGAAACAGAAAAGGGACATCAGTAGAAAAACTGGTAAAATCCAAATAAAGTCTACAGTTTAGTTAACAGTATTGTGCCTATGTCAATCTCTTAGTTTTGATAAATGTGCCATGATGATATGTTAATTTTAGAAGAAGCTGGGTGAAGAATATACAAGAATTCTCTGTACTATCTTTGAAATTCTTGTGTAAATCTTATAATTACTTCAAAATTTAAAAACTAACAGTAATGTAGAACAGGGTTTCTCAACCTCAGTACAATATATTGATATTTTGGGCCAGATAATTCTCTGTTGGGAGGAGCTGTTTTATGCATAGTAGGATGTTCTGCAGCATTCCTGGCCTCTACCCACTAGACGCCAGTAGCATACCTCCCCCTGGCCCCAGCTGTGGCAACCAAAAAGTCTTGACATTGTCAAGTGTCCCCTCGGGGGCAAAGTGGCTCCCACTTGAGAGCCACTGGGTTAGTGGCTTCACTTCTTTGAGTCTTTTTCTTTCTTCTTCTTCTCCTATCTACTCAGTGGGGATCTAGGTAGTGATTACCAAGGTGAAATATGATGGTCAAACAAGATCACAGATGTGAGGTCTCCACTTGTTCAGAGTGTCCCCATCCTGGGACATTTCTGTTACAGGAACTGACGGGTCTCTTTTATTACTCAGTCCAGGTCTCAGTTAGGATTGTGTTCAGCTGCAGGTAACAGAACAACCACCTTAACCTGACTTGAACAGTGAAGGGGAGTGATTGGTTCATATAACTGGAGTCCCAGAAGTAAGTTGATCTTCAGCTTTGGTTGATCCCACAATTCACCCATGTCCTCATCCTCAGGGACCAGTTCTTTCTGTCTTTTTGCTCTGCCATATACAGTGAGGGTTTCTACTGAGATTGGTTCACCTTCGGGCCCTAGGAAGATCTTCAGCAGCCGTCAGCACCATGGGCCTTCTTATTCACTTCAGGGTCTGAAAGAACACATCTGTTCCTGCATTCCAAGCCAGAGTCCTGAGAGCCAACCTGACTGGGCCACTTAAGTCACAAGCCCACTTTGAAATTAGCATCTACATTCAGTAGAATGGGTGTGCTGTGTGGTTTATGCCCACCAAGTCGCACCCCTGGAACTTGGGATGGAATCACCTTTCCCAGGGTATGGCTGTGTAGATACTCAAATGAAGAAATGAAGATCTTAGCACCAACAGGATCCAGTGAGTGTTCTAAAACCAATCATTCTAGTGGAGGGGAGGAATAGACTAGTTGATTGGCTGGACCTGGGTCTTGGCCAACCCTTGGAGATGAGGGCATGGGGAGGTGGGGAAGTCAGCCTCACCCAAGTGGAGGGACTGAAAGTGGGGGAAGCTTGGTTTCCTAATCCCCAAATAGGGATGCAGCTACCAGGAAAGGGCATAAATGGATGCTGGGCAGGCAAGAATAAAAGGTGTCCATTGAATGAGGTCAAGAGAGGGCTGTGGAGGGGGGGACATGTTAGGATATCTATAGAGGGGATCAGACATCTCTGTGTACCACTTCAGAGGCACGGAGCTCACCACTTATTCCAACTAATGATAGGTGCTCTCAGGTGCGACTTGACAACGCCCCTCCTCTCTCTATGCCGCCTGTCAGGCTCAGTACTCACCCTGTGTAACCTAGAAATGTGGGATGTTAATGCTCACGCGGCAACCCTTGACCAAAGGGACTCGGAGCTGATGGCTAAATGCTTCCCCTTTTATTCCTCAGAGTGGACACATCCCAGATATGTTTCCTAAGGCATCTCAGACAATCCCAAGGTATTGAGCCACCAGTCACCCACATCAGATCCACCCATGGCCCGCCTTGTTCCTGGCTCTTGCTCCTTGCCTGTCCTTCACTCCTGCTCCCTGGGGCCACTTCCTAAATAAACTATTCACACAGAAGCCTTTATCTCAGATTCTAATTTTGGGGGGGACTTCCCTGGTGGCGCAGTGATTAAGAATCCACCTGCCAATGCAGGGGACACAGGTTTGAGCCCTGGTCCAGGAAGAGCCCATATGCCGTGGAGCAACTAAGCCCGTGTGCCACAACTACTGAGCCCGCATGCTGCAACTACTGAAGCCAGCACACCTAGAGCCCATGCTCCGCAACAAGAGAAGTCCACAATGAGAAGAGAAGAGAACCACAATGAGAAGCCCACACACCGCAATGAAGAGTAGCCCCCGCTCGTGGCAGCTAGAGAAAGCCCACGTACAGCAATGAAGACCCAATGCAGCCAAAAATAAATAAAATAAAAATAAATAAATAAATAAGTAAAATAATTTGGGGGCAACCCAGGATAAGTCAAAGATCTTAGCTAGTCTGAGATTTAGATGTAAGTCTTTATACTTTTTAGACAGCATGTGAAAATAAAAGAAAGTTTTGTGCCTTTAAATTGGCCTCCTGCCTGTTGATTGGGGGCCATGTTCAGTGGAAACTGCTCTCAGCGCTGAAAGTCAAGCCTCTTGAGACCATGTGAGTTCCAGACCTTTCTTGGCAGGAGGCAGTGGTCTGCCAGCTGCTGTGCCCAGGGTGTGCCAGGCGGGCGGCAGGAGTGTCCCAAGATGAACCCCTGCCCAGAGAAGCTGTCAGGGGCTGACTGCAGCCTTGAGAACTTTATCAAGATGTCACCAGCCAAACTGGGAAGGCTGCCCTGCCTCCAGCTGCACCCTGTGATTCTGACTGACATGCCCTCAACTCCACTTGGGCATCAAGAGCTCACTTGGGGTGGCCCGCCGGTGACAAGGCACAAAGCAGTCTTTGCAGAGGTAGTGGGAGGGGCCTGGAGAAAGGGCTGTCTCCTTTTCTGTAGCAGCCTGCCTCTCCTCCACTGGCTATAGACACATGTCACAGTAAGTCTCTGCTTCCTGCTCCCTAGGCTCGGTTTCCTCCACCGATGCCCACTGACAATCCCTGACACTGTTGGGATGAATGCCTCATTTTCTCAACCTTCTGGCCACAGCCCATACACCTACTGTGCGCCCCTCCTGGTGGGGCCCTTGGCCACCTCTCCTGAGCTCAAACCTTGCTCCTTGCTGCCAAAAAGGCCCTCAGGCCCAGTGTGTCTTGCCTTTTGACAATCCTCCAGCTCTCCAACAGAAACCCAGAGCAGGGCTGGCAGGGCATGGAGGCAGCCCAGTTTATACATATTTGGCAATATCTCAGTTTATGATCAGGTATACCAGGGAAATTTGGGACAGGACTGAATAGTAACAGATTAGCCCCAATCTGTGTCATTCCTCGGCAATTTTTTTTGAGGGGGGGCCACATCGCATGGCTTGTGGGATCCTGGTTCTATTGTGTAGAAAATAAGCTACAAGGATATATCGTACAACATGGGGAATATATTTTATAATAACTATAAATGGAGTATAACCTTTAAAAATTGTGAATCACTCTACTGTACACCTGTAACTTACATAATATTGTACATTACCTATACTTCAATATAAAAAAAAAGCAGGGACTTCCCTGGTGGTCCAGTGGTTAAGGCATTGCACCTCCACTGCATGGGGCACGGGTTCAATCTCTGGTTGGGGAACTAAGATCCCACATGCTGCATGGTGTGGCCAAAAAATTTTTTTTTAAATTTAAATTTTATAAAAGCAAAGCTTAAATAAATAAATAAATCAGTTTAAACATTATTCTTCCAATTGCACTCCTCTTATTTTTTTAAAAATTATTTTTGGCTGCGTTGGGTCTTTGTTGCTATGCACAGGCTTTCTCTAGTTGCAGCGAGCAGGGGCTACTCTTCATTGCGGCGCGCCGACTTCTCAGTGTGGTGGCTTCTCATTATGGTGGCTTCTCTTGCTGTGGAGCACGGGCTCTAGGCATGCAGGTTCAGTAGTTGTGGCTCGCGGGCTCTAGAGCACAGGCAATTGTGGCGCATGGGCTTAGTTGCTCCGTGGCATGTGGGATCTTCCCGGACCAGGGATTGAACCCTTGTCCCCTGCATTGGCAGGCGGGTTCTTAACCACTGTGCCACCAGGGAAGTCCCACACTCCTCTTTACCTTCATGTTTTATGGATTTTATGAATCAAACAAATGTATTTTCTAAGTAGTTTTAAGCTCTTCCTTCCTCCACTCCTCCCTTCTTTCTTTCCTTCCTTCCTTCTTCCCTTCCCTCCTTCCTTCCTTCCTTCCTTCCTTCTTTTCCTTCCTTTTCTTAAGTATCATTGAATCTGGCCTATTCTTTTCTCCCCCCTCGGAATCACTGCACCTCTATGACTGCTGGTTACTGAGAGGGCATCTCCACAGGCTCTTACTACCCACACCTTGGTGAATCCAAGAGCTGGGAGGCCTAGAATTCTTGATTTTGCTCTCCTCTCCGTTTCCATCCTTGGTGACCCACGGCCAGGCCTCTAATTTGTAAGTCTGGGCTTACCTGTTTGGAAAATGGGTTGAATTATTGATGCCTCCCTCAACAGGGTGTTGAAATTTAATTACTGTTTGCAGCATTGCTTAAGATGTTGAGATGAAAGGCAGTTTTAAAAGTCCGTGTTATTGGCATTAGTAATAAAGCTGAGGAATTTGTTTGTGAGTTTGCAAGGTTGTCATAAGTGGGAAAAGGGGAAAAAAAAAAAAGGTTGATTTTATGTGGAAAAACCTTGCCCAAAAAACAGCCGCAGATCCTGGTTGGTATAAATAGCAAGAACATCCTGTACCTCAAAGGACTTTGCAAATTTCACATTCTTCCCTGTCCCTAAAAAGATAGAACCCACACTTCCAAAACTGAAAACAAGGAGTCACCTGGGGTTTTAAGGAAAGAAATTCAGGGGCCAATTTTTTGGCTGAGACAGTTCTCAGCTCTCTTCACAATTTATAAGAAAAGCGCAGTTAAAGAACAATTCTTCATTTTTACCCTCAGTACTTTGCTTTTTCTTTTTGCATTCTGATCACATTTCTACCAACATAGCAGTTAACAAGGACTTTTAGAAACCTACTATTTTTGTGAACACTTTATAAGGGGAGGTTAGGATAAAATAAAAGGTTAAAACTCAGCCCATGCCCTCAGAACATTTACTGTCAAGCCAGAAGATAAATAGGAGCAAGTGGCCTATATTTAGAATTTATTTCACGGTGCCCTGCTATTAATAATAACTGCCCCCTTTGGAGTGTCCCAAGTCCTTTGAAATGTATTACTTCATTTGATCCACTGGCAGTGCTGGAATTACAAGCTCTGATTTCAGGTGAGGAAGCTCAGACACAAGTGACTTTTCTAAGGCCATACAGCCTGCAAGTGATGGTTTTGGGACTTAAACTTAGTCCTGGGAATTGGAATCGTCTAGGGGAATCTAGTGGAAAGATCTAGTGTTCCTTCCACTGTAGTACTGCCACACTTGGAAGCTAATCAAAGGAAAGGCCTAGCCTTTTGCCCCAGGTTCAAGGCCAGCTTAAGCCAAAGACCAATGCCATGTGGCATCTAATCAAAGAGGAGCAGTGTAGAGGTTAAGGGTGTGGGTCTTGGACTCAGAGGCTCTGGTTTTGTTCCTGACTCTTACTTACTATGTGGATTGGGGCAAATGACTTGACTTTGCTGAGCCTGTTTCCTCATCTATTAAATGGAGATATAATATTAGTGTTTCTGTCTTCATTAAGTTCTCTTAAAAGAGATCATCTGTGGAGAGTGCTTAGCCCAGTGCTTGACATATCCAGTCTTTGTTAAAAGTTATCAGGTGAGACCATGTTAGGCAAATGAATGCTAAATGCACCTTTACCCCTGAAAGGAACCATCTTGGGCCAAGAACTCAAAGGAATTTAAAAAAAAAAACACCACTTCAGGACTTCCCTAGTGGTCCAGTAGTTAAGACTCCACACTTCTCACTGCAGGGGGCACATGTTCGAGCCTTGGTTGGGGAACTAGGATCCTGCGTGGCACGGCCAGAAAAAAAGACCACTTTTATTTTGAGATAATTGTAGATTTACATGCAATTGTAAGAAATCGCCCCTATGCCCTTTACCAATTTTCCCCTTTATTACTATAGTACCAAATCACAACCAGGAAATTGACATTGATATAATCCACCCACTTATTTGGATTTCACCAGTTTTACGTGTGTGTGTGTGTGTGTGTAGTTCTATGCAATGTTATCACATGTGTAGGTTTGACTACCACCACAGTCAAGTTACAGAAGAGTTTCATTTCAAGCATCCCTCAGGCAACCCTTTTATAGTCATAGCCTTCTCCCTTCCTCTTTGCTTCCCTAACCCCTGGCAACCACTAATGTATTCTCCATCTCTACCATTTTGTCACTGCAAGAATGTTATATACATAGAATCATCCTGTATGTAGCCTTTTAAAGTTGGCTTTTTTTGTTCAGCATAATTCCCTTGAGATCCCATGAAGTTGTTGTGGGTGTCAATAGTTACTTCCTTTTTATTACTGAATAGTAGTATTCCATAGTATGGAAGTGCCAAAATTTGTTTTACATTCAGCCATTGAAGGACATTTGGTTTGATTCCAGTTTGGGGCTATTATGAATAAAGCGGCTATGGACAATCATGTACAGGTTTTTGTGTGAACATAAGTTTTCATTTCTCTGGAATAAATGCCCAAGAACACAACTGCTGGTTATTTGTAAGTGTATATTTAGTTTTGTAAGAAATTGCCATACTGGACATCCCTGGTGGCACAGTGGATAAGAATCTGCCTGCCAATGCAGGGGATGCGGGTTTGAGCCCTGGTCCAGGAAGATCCCACATGCCACAGAGCAACTAAGCCCACGTGCCATAACCACTGAGCCTGCGCTCTATAGCTCGCAAGCCACAACTACTGAGCCCGCGTGCCACAACTACTGAAGCCTGCGCACCTACAGCCTGTGCTCTGTAACAAGAGAAGCCACCACAATGAGAAGCTGCGCACTGCATCGAAGAGTAGCCCCCGCTCACTGCAACTAGAGAAAGCCCATGCACAGCAGTGAAGACCCAATGCAGCCAAAAAGAAAGAAAGAAAGAAGGAAAAGAAATTGCTGTACTTTTTTCCAGAGTGACTCTACCATTTTACACTCCCACCTGCAATGTATAAGTGATCCAGTTTCTCTGCTTCCTCACCAGCCCTTGGTGTTATTATTATTTTTTATTTTAGCCATTCTGGTAGGTTTATTGCTATACCCTACTATGGTTTCAATTTGCATTTCCCTAATGACTAATGATGTTGAACATCTTTTCATGTGCTTATTTGCCATCTGTCTACTCTCTTCATTGAAGCGTCTGTTCATGTCTTTAGCCCATTTTCTAATCGAATTATTTGATTTTTACTGCTGAGTTTTGAGAGTTCTTTGTCAGATATGTAGTTTACAAATATTTTCTCCCAGTCTGTAGCTTGTCTTTTCGTATTCTTCGTAGGGCCTTTTGCAGAGCCTAAGGTTTTAGTTTTGATGTGGTCCAACTTATTAACTTCCTTTCATGAGTTATGCTTTTGATGTCAAGTCTAAAAAATGTTTTGCCTAACCCTAGATCTCCTTTTTTCTTTTCTAAAAATTTTATGGTCTTATATCTTACATTTAAATCCTTGATTCATGTTGAGTTAATTTTTGTACATGGTGTGTCATTTAGGTCAATGTTCATTTTTTTTGCCTAAGGATGTCCAATTGCTCCAGCAACGTATGTTTAAAAGGTTATTTTTCTTCTACTGAGTTGCTTTTATACCTTTGTCAAAAATCAGTTGGGCATATTTGTTTGGGTCTATTTCTAAGCCACGAACCCAAAGCAATTTTGACTCAAATATTTACCACGTGGTATCAGTCCATACAAAGATTGAATGAAGACCAACATGTGAAGTATTTATCAAGCAATCTAATCATCTACGTAATTAAGTGTGAAACTGTAAGAAATTGACTGTGAGTATCCTGATCATTCCAACAAAGGCCCAGGGATGTGGTCCAAAGCAGCAGGTTGTATTGAAACAGGCCCTGGGACTTCCCTGGTGGTCCAGTGGTTAAGACTCTGAGCTTCCAATGCTGAGGGTGCAGGTTCAATCCTTGGTTGGGGAACTAAAATTTCCATATGCTGTGTGGTGTGGGCCCAAAAGATTTTTTAAAAAATAAAAGAATCAGGCCCTGACTCTGGAACTATGATTCCATAATTTATCACCTGAAAGACATGGGGCAGGTAAGTGAGTTAACTAACCTCCTGGAGCCTCACCTTCTCCATGGTTCAACGGTGATAATATTACCTGCCTCACAGGATTAGTTTGTGGACCAATAAGCTGGGGAACTGAAAATGGCCAACAACGAACTTGGTCCACAGTAGCTGCAGCAAGGACAGATTTGAGGGATAGTTTGGGAGTTTTATCCCATTTTCTCTCTCAGCCCCCTCCCAAGCAACCAAAGTAAACATCCACTGTAAGTAAAAAGTGTGTGTGATTTGTAAATGTGTTTTACAAAGGCAGCTTTGATGTCTCAAAGCTAGGGACTTCCTAGTCCTTCCCTTTAAGCAAGCTACTGCTCTTAAACCCTTCTCTTACAGAAATTGCAGAGATGCTACAGGTCCACAGTATAGGTTGGGCATCTGTTCTCATGAGCATCAGAACTTAGGACTGGCATTCAAGGGTCTCCATTTCAACCTCATCTGGTCACTGACACTGCAAATGAGATTCATCATTTTCATTCTCTGGACATCAGCTTTTCCCTAGAAAAGGGAAGAAACTTGGTCTTCACCTCCTAAGGTGGCTTAGGAGGACCAACAAATAACAAAATACAGAATACCTGGTGGATGTCCTCATACTTAACATGTGTTAAGCTTTGTTGAGCAAGGGTTCTATACTATGGCTCAGGCCCAAACCCTGCCCTTCTTCCACACACCCCCGGGCTCTTTTTGTATGGCCTGAGATTTAAGAATGGTTTCTACATTTTAAAGTGTTGGTAAAAGAAAGAAAAAAAGAAAGGGCAGAATATGCCACAGAAATGTATGTGGCTTGCATAGCCTAAAATATTTACTATCTACCCCTTTACAGATAAAGTTTGCTGGTCCCTGTATTAGAGGATAAAACTGGGGCTCAAAGAAGGGGAGGATGTCATATACCTGAGGTCACACAACAAGGAAATGGTCAAGCTATCCATCCATTCATCCATCCAAAATATATAGATTGGACTTCCTTTATATGTAAGGATAAAAAGCATGGGATAGTGAGTGCAGTATTTACCAAAGTGGGTTCTGAGGAGCCCAGATCCTGGGAGTTGCCCAGAAACATGTCCTCAGCTCAAACGAGTTCTGGAAACTGAAAAGTCCATAACCTCTTCTTGAAAGGTTACTATGTATAACAGCATATCAAGGTTCTGAGAAGTCCTACAGCAAAGAAAATAATCTGGTTACCTTTGTTGAACTCAGCATGCCCCAAATTTATTCAGTTAGGAAAATTTTGTTTTGTTCTGTTTATTTTGATGATAGCTACGTAATATCATTCCTCAGAAACATTTTGGAAATTTGGAAGTTATAGACCAATCACTTGCGTTTGACAGCTGGCCTGGCCACTTTGCTGTAAGACCCTGAGCAAGTCACTCAGCCTCTTCCAGCCTCATTGGTGGAAAGCAAAGACTTATTTCCAGCTACATGTCTGATCCTCTGTTTCATGCCTTTAGAGCCGCATTTCCCACAGAGGTGTTTGTTGGCAATCTTTCACGCTGTTGGGCTAAGGGTACAGGATTATTTTTTTCTCTCTGGTTGGATATAATTCTGTAATTTCCCTGAATGACCAAGGTCCCCAGATCACATCAGCTGCCCTTTTATGCCATGTATGCCCTGATGAAGAAGGGTGGAGTGGGTTAGGTTCTAGAAGACTCAAACTTAAAAAGTCAAGAATGTAGGAATCGGGGAGACAGATGGCATACATCCGATAAAAGGACTTGTCAACATCCAGAGACTTGTTGGAACAGGGTTGATTATTTCCTAGAGGTGCTGATGAAGGAATTTGTAATATTAGAAGAATGCAACCATTATGGAATCTAGCCTGCCATCTATGATTAACACAGCATTAAATCATAGAATTTCGGCACAATTTTAATCTTAAAATGGTAAGCCTGCAGCACAGAAAGATGCCCAAATAAACCTATACTTGCTCCAGTTGCTTGGTTTGGTGAATAGTTTCTCTTTTGCCTCTGGGTCTTTACACGTGCTGTTCCCTCTCAAGAGTCATCTTTCTCTTGACTTTTGCCCAATTAACTCCAGCTTTCTTTCCAGTCTCTGTATCAATGTTACCTGGACCACTATAAGTGTGGGTGGGTTCTCTACATAACTGCTGCTGTAAATCCTGTATCTTCTCCATCAGAGCACTTATCTGCCTTCTGTTGACTTTGCCTTGTCAACTAGACCATAAGTCCCAGGAGGGCAGGGACCGATTGTGTCTTGCACACTGCTGCATCTGCAGAGCTTGGCATTGTGCTGGACAAAGCGGGTACTCCACAAACATTGGTAACAAACCAAAAGACTGAGTGTGTATGCTCTTTGGACTCCTTGGTTCTCAGACACATTGGAGCAACTGAGGCAGCTTGGTTCTCAGACACACTGGAGAAACTGTCGAGGTGTGGCAGGTCTGGGAATGGAGCCGAGATCCTCTGACACCGAGTATAAGATTCTTTTTCATACTCCTAGACCACTTCTTAAATAACTTAATTCTTTTCCAGCAGAGCTTTTGCAGCCTTATTCTAGTCTTTCTTGTCATCACCTTAGAGGTTAAGACTGTTTCGGATAATTATTTTAAAACAAATGGGATCTTAGGGTAGAAGAAAATTTATCTAACTCTCAAGGGTAAGGAAAAACGTGTGTCTTTTGGACCTTGAATTTAAATGAGCCAGAAAATCCCTGCTAATTCTCTTCCCTTGCTGGGTCCTGTCTGCTTCATACTTAGCAAAGGAGAAACCCAGCCTGTGTCACCCATGATTATGCCCTGCTGTTTGCTCTCTTCCCCTAGAACATTAAACACCCTGAGCAGAGGGGGAAGAAGAGGTAATCTCAGGATGCCTGGCTGCCAGACGGGTGTTTGGGGCAGGCTCTCTGCTCTGGTGGGAAATGGGAGGAAGTTGAAATGTTAAGAAAAAAAAGAAAGAAAAAAGAAAAGACTGATGGGGCTTTTACATAAAAGGAACAAGGGAGTCTCTGTTTGCTTCAACCTTTGCAAAAACCATTGGCTTTTGAGCTGAAAGACCTGGGTGCTTGATTTACTTGTTTACAGAGTGCCTTTGGGCAAGACTTTCCTCTCTCTGGGTCTCAGTTTCCCCAGCTGGCAAGGGAGGGTCTGGATGGCTTGAGCTCCCCACAGCCTCAGGGATCTGGAGGGTACTGATGCGGCCGTGTTACATGGAAAGAGGAGTGTAGGCAGCACAGTGGTTAACCATGTGGACCCCACCTCCCGCTCCCACTGGCTAGGGCTCTGGGCAAGTTCCTCACCTCTCAGAGCCTCATCTGCCTGATGGGGTGGATCGTCTGGCCCTTCCTCATTGGGTTGCTGGGAACTAAAGCTCCTAGCAGTATTGTCACGGAACCAGCACTTAATAAGAGTCAACTATTATTGGGACTGCTGTCCCTGAGATGGTCTCTAACCCTGGTCTTGGTGTCCCTTGACTTGAGTTCCCTGCTTGGGACCTGGTTAGTGGGGGCAGGGCATCCCTGGCAGCACTTGGAAACTCTGGGCAGAAGGGAGGAGGAGCTATTTTCAGTGGATTCTGGTTCTATTTGTGGCTGCGAGTTGGCCCAGGCTGCAGGGAAGCTTTGGGTAGAGCAAGCTGGGCACTGAGAGGGGGTGTGTCGTCTTACATCAGAGATGGTAGAGAGAGGGGGAAGGGGGATGGAAAGGAGAAAGAGGGAAGGTACCGCTCCTCTCCTATGGTTCTCACTCCCCTCCATCCCTTTCTATCCTCTCCTTGCCAATTTCATCTCCTCTGCTTTCCCTGGGGGAATTTAGAGGGGGCGACTGGCCTTTCAAGGTGGATTTAGTTAGCAACATGAAGCGATCCATCAATTTGGTTGACACAGTGTTCCCAAAAAACAGCACTGATTTTCTTAGGCTGAAGTGGGATTCATATCCCCAGCAGAACTGTGCAGTATTTACTAAAGCGGGAGTGGTGTCTAAACCACCAAACATCTAAATCATTTATCAGAGGGTAGAGGAAGCACTCTCATTTCCCCACTGGACCCTGGGGTGGTACCTGTTGAACCCCTCATCCCCAGCTTCTTAACCTCTCTGGGCCTCAGTTCCCTCATTTATGAAATCAGTGGGGGGTGGGGTGGGGAGTGGGGAGGTCTTGGCAGAGAGACATATTTGGAGCTCTTGAGTCCTTTCCAGCTGCAATTCTGTGATTCTCTGATGCAATAATCAAACAAGGTGAAGCTGAATCCTTTAATCAGAGCATGGTTGGTAGGACTGGCAGGCTGCAGAGAGAGGATGACATCCTACTCTGTGATTTTCTGGATGAGAAAACTGAGGCCTGGAAGGTGGGGTCAGTTCAGGCAGTGGGTCAGTGGTTCAGCTGGGTCACGAATCCAGGCCTCCTACCTTCTATTGCAGCAGGTCTTCCCTGACACTGGACTGCTGGGTGCCTCTCCCTGGGAGGAGGACAGGAAGCACATCTGTACACGGGCTAACTTATTTTATCACAACAATAATTCATTTTCCATATGAAGTCACCCACATAGTAAGGTTTGGTGGCAGGTCTGCCCGATTAAAAAACTCCATCACTATTTCAGTGTTTCCCAAAGACCAGTCATTTGAGTACCATCCTCATGAATTTTTGACATAATCAGCTTTGTACTAATATTTATATCACATTTTTCTTTAAATCAATTCCTCACTTTACATAAATAAATGTAGTCTCATCCTAAGCAAAGATATCTGTGATACTGAGTTTGATCTGTTATATTTTTCCAAATATATATTAAACATAACTATTTAAATTAAAAAATCTATGTGCTGACTAAAAATGTCTTTGCAGTTGAGTAACTCCAATGAATATGGCAGTAGTTCTCAAACTTGTTGGTTTCTTTAAAATTATTGATAAATAATAATAAAGAAAGGGACTTCCCTGGTGGTCCAGTGGTTAAGACTCCGAGCTTCCACTGTAGGGGGTGCGGGTTCAATCCCTGGTCAGGGAACTAGGATCCCTACAAGCTGCGCTGCATGGCCAATAAAATAAAATAAAATAAAATAAATAAAATTACTGAGGACCCTGAAGAACTTTTGTTATGTAGGGTATGTCAATTGATATTTACCTTGTTAAGAATTAAAACTGACAAGATATTAAATTATTTATATTCATTAAAAGATAACATGGTTTAAAAATAATATTGTAAACCCATGACATGGTAATATAAATAACATATTTTTGTGAAAAACTACTCTATTTTCCAGAACAAAAAATTTAATGAGAAGAATGGCATTGGGGACTTCCCTGGTGGTGCAGTGGTTAAGAATCCACCTGCCAGGACAGGAATAAAGACGCAGACATAGAGAATGGACTTGAGGACATGGGGAGGGGGAAGGGTAAGCTGAGATGAAGTGAGAGAGTGGCATGGACATATATACACTACCAAATGTAAAATAGCTAGTGGGAAGCAGCCACATAGCACAGGGAGATCAGCTGGGTGCTTTGTGACCACCTAGAGGGGTGGGATAGGGAGGGTGGGAGAGAGACACAAGAGCGTGGGGATATGGGGATATATGTATACATAGAGTTGACTCACTTTGTTATACAGCAGCAACTAACGCAACAATGTAAAGCAATTATACTCCAATAAAGATGTTAAAAAAAAAAAAGAATCCGCCTGCCAATGCAGGAGACATGGGTTTGAGCCCTGGTCTGGGAAGATCCCACATGCCATGGAGCAACTAAGCCCCTGTGCCACAACTACTGAAGCCTGAGAGCCTAGAGCCTGTGCTCCACAACGAGATGCCACCACAATGAGAAGCCCATGCACCGCAACAGAGTAGCCCCCACTCACGGCAACTAGAGAAAGCCCACACGCAGCAGCAAAGACCCAGCGCAGCCAAAAATAAATAAATAAATTTATAAAAAAAAGAAAAAAAAACAAATGGCATTGTTTTACACATTTGCAGGTCTTATTAAAGTTTGACTTAATACAGGAATTCTGCATTCTCCTTTCTGCTTCTGCATTCAATCTGTCAGTTTTTTTCATTGAAATACATGAAGACAATCCAGCCTCATACAATTCAGATGGTTGTGGATATTCTTTTTTTGATACTACACTAAAACTTGAGAAGAGGTAGTTTCTTAAAGTTTAGTTGCATAAATTCATTTGAATGAATCTTTTGTACTCAGTTACACTAAACTCCATTGGTTTATCTTGCACTTTGAATAGATCTTTTATTCATGCATGATTTGGTAACATCATGAATTGGTCATTTAGAAAATATTGGTTCATTGGGTTATGTGGCTCTTCCAAATGTAGCCATGGTTTATTGTACAGTATCAATGTTTCACTTTTGTTAATATTACTACCCATCTAAGCAAATGAGGACACGCAAATAGTGATCTTATGTGCACAGAGAAATTCCTCCTACATCCTATATGCTAGTTGAGGATTCCTTAGCCCAAGTTAAAAGGCAAATACGGTGATACTCTGTCTAAAAAGAGGTCAAAGTGATATGCCAAAAGTCTGCCTTCTCCCGTTGTATTCCTGGGGAGTTGTGGGATTGGGTGAGTGGATGTTAACAGCATATTGGCTGAATATCTTCCTCGAGCCAACTCATTGGGAGCTAGCCAGCCTACGGTTGGGCTGTCCTGGAGTCAGGTACTAGCTTCCATCCAATCAGAGACCACCAACTATGGAACCCTATCCTTCACCCATTGCCTGAGCAGAGGCCTAGGTAGCAAAACGTGTGCCCTGAGGGGACTGAACTTGATGGGAACCTTATTTTACTGGGGAATAGGAGAAACAGGTGGAAAAACCTGTTCATCTGTTCTTGTGTACTTACTATTTCCTCTCTCATACTTTAAAGGCTATAATCATATAACAGTAAAAGGAAAGCTGGATAGCAAATTATAAATAAAGGTGCAGAGTTGAGGTGGGAGGGAAAGTCACCATTAATATGTGGATTTGAAGGGCCAACAGCAGGCCACCACTGAGCTTCAGATTTAGCCCTGGGCTTTCTGGAAGCCAAGGTGAGAAGATACACAATCAGCTGCCTAACACTAATTATCAGAAAGGAAGTGCACCTGTATCTGTGAGCAATGTAGTCAGAGAATATTGCCTGCTATATCAGTAAACAAAGGATGTTGCGGCCATCAAGCCATCAGCCACTGCAGCCACCTTCTTTACCATGCTGCAGGGGATTCAGGGTGGAGAAAACAGGATACTGGCCCCAGGTCGTTAAGGTGCATATCAAAGAAATGATTTCAATGAGCTCAGACTCCTGCATCTTCCCATGCATAGTAAAGTGCTAAATTCATTAACTTGAGATGTCTGTTTTTTCTTTAATTAACGGTAATCTTTTGATGTTCTGACTACCTGGTTTTTGGTGCAAAAATTTCTATATATTCTGGCTCCTCCCTTACCTCTTTGGAACAGTCCCCAGAGGTATCAGAGAGGCTGAGAATAAAACCTATTCTCAACTTTTAGGTTGTGCAATTTTTTTTCAGCTGATAGAGTAGAGCAAAGCCTTTCCTAACTTTGAACTCTAATGTAGTTTCTTACTTGGGATTTTATTTCAGGCAACGATGCCATAGAGTTGGCAGTACAGCTTGGTGGGTGAGAGCATAGCTTTTGTTGTCAGTTGGGTTTGGGTTTGACATATATATTTTTAAAAATAAATTTATTTATTTAATTTTTTGGCTGCGTTGGGTCATGGTTGCTGCATGCGGGATTTTCTCTGGTTGCAGTGAGCGGGGGTGGGGGGCTACTCTTCGTTGCAGTGTATGGGCTTCTCATTGCGGTGGCTTCTCTTGTTGCGGAGCACAGGCTCTAGGGCGTGGGCTCCAGTAGTTGTGCACGGGCTTAGTTGCTCTGCGGCATGTGGGATCTTCCTGGACCAGGGGTCCAACCCATGTCCCCTGCATTGGCAGGTGGATTCTTAACCACTGCGCCACCAGGGAAGCCCCTGGGTTTGATTTTTTTTTTAATTAATTAATTTATTTTTGGCTGTGTTGGGTCTTCGTCTCTGTGCGAGGGCTTTCTCTAGTTGCGGTGAGCAGGGGCCACTCTTCATCGCGGTGCGTGGGCCTCTCACTGTCGTGGCCTCTCTTGTTGTGGAGCACAAGCTCCAGACACGCAGGCTCAGTAGTTGTGGCTCACGGACCTAGTTGCTCTGCGGCATGTGGGATCCTCCCAGACCAGGGCTTGAACCCATGTCCCCTGCATTGGCAGGCAGACCCTCAACCACTGCGCCACCAGGGAAGCCCCCCTGGGTTTGATTTTTAAAAAACTTTTAGTGCATCTTATCCTGGGCTGCAGTTTCTTCATCTGTAAAATGGTGTTAATAACAGTATCTACTTATTCGAGCTGTGAAGATTCAATTAGATGAGTTGTATAAATATTAGCTATTTGTTAATCAAGAAATTTCCCACTGCTTGTCATGAGCAGTTCTAGGTGCTGGGGGTAAACTGATGAACCAAACAAAGAAGATCTTTATCTTCAAGTAGCTTTTACTTCAGAATGGGATAAAAAGACAACAAACACGAAAAACAGGTAAATAATTGCACAGAGTACTGTGGAAAAAACAGTACAACAAATGCAAGGATAGATTTCATTTGACTGGTTCTCGCAGCCATTTTCCAGAAAAGTCAAAGATATAACGTTAAAACGTAACTCTGATGAGGTGAATCTGTTAGGGCCTGAGGTTAATTCAGTCCTGCTGTGTAGAATTCTTCTACAGGCTATTGAGTGTGGGTTACAAGTTTGTTTTTTGCTTGTTTGAAAACTCACTTCTTCCAGCTGTGCTTTGGTGCAAGCAGTCTGAAATTGTATTGAGTAGAACCTTGAGCACACTATATACTTAACTCGCATTACATTAAATTAGTTTTATCCTCAGCACAATTACAGGTGAAAGATACTACTATTGTTCTAGCGTTGTCTTGCCCAGGGCTATAGAGCTCGGAAAAGATGCCTCCCAAAAATCTGTGGGACCACCTTTGGTTTTCTTCTTCGCCCATTACCCACCCGTTTCTCTCTCCTTCTCCAGCTGCGCTTCCCAGCCAGCCCCTCGCTCGCCCCGGGCGCTCGGCTGATCAGCACCCCCGCTCACCCCGGGGGCGTGGTAATCGGCCCAGACCGCGCCCCCTCCCCCGCGACGGCACGCCCTCTTTTCCCCTGACCGCCGGCTGAGAGGCCGAGCGTGCGCGCGCGCCCCCGCTCGCGGCCCGGCTCTGTCTCGGGAGCGTGCTCTGTGTGGCCGCCGCCGCCATGTTGTGGTTGTGAGAAGGCGGCGGCAGCGGCGGTGGCAGAGGAGCAGCCGGTCGAGACGCTCCAGCGGCCCAGGCCCTGCCCCCCGCCGGCCCTGGCTGGGAGCCTTGTGGGGTGGCGGAGGAGGCCGTGCCGTGACGGGCCTCGCCATGTCCCGCCGCCCGGTAAGGAAGGCCCCCCTCCCGCCCCGTCTCCTCCGGGGGTGAGGAGGAGCTGGAGGAGGGGCGGGCCTCGGCCCGGGCGCGGCGGCTGTCACCCTCTGAGGAGGCGGCGGCGGCCCGCGGGGGGCTGGGGACGGCGTGCGTGTCCCGGGGAGGGTGGCCCGGGCGGCGGCCGCGGCCGCCAGAGGGAAGCGCGGGGAGCGGGAGCTCAGTGGCCCGGCGCGGCCCGGACCCTCGGCGGGGAGGAGGCGGGGTCCAACCCGGGCTGCCTTCCTGAACTTGCTGGGGAAGGGCCCACGGGGCTAGGGGTGTGAGGCGCTACCTCGCAGCGTCCGGGGAAATGTCCGCGGACCCCCGGGAGGTGAGTGTGCGCCCCTCGCCCTGACCGGGTTTGTGGGAGTCCTCCATGGCGAGAGGCCGGAGGTCGGGGGCCACGGAGCCCCCGGGGCGAGCGGAGCGGGCCCGGGACTTGTGGGAAGGAGGAGTGGCCGCCTTACTGTGCAGCGGGGCATCACCCTGACCTGGTAGTGCTTGGGTGGGAAGGATGGTTCGGAGGCGGTTGAGAGAGCTCAGCAACACTGGTCAAACAGCTCCACGAAAGATTGCAGAGTAATTTCTCAGATGAAAGTCGTGCCATTAAATGTATTGAATCCTGCTGCTTAGGACCCCTAAGATAATATTGTTGGTTGTACTCTGGGCTGGAAAACTTCCTTCGAAATAGTGGGGTAAATTTTATGGCCGTTTTAATAAACTCATCAGGCGTCTGATAGTCTCACCTGTGAGTTTTGCACATTAGCTGTTGTTGGGTAATGATGGTCAGGTGTCGTCTCCAGACTGAGGCCTAAATTCTTAACCGTTTTAGTATCTTGACATATACTTTATCTGACAGTATCCATTTTTACACAACGAGGGAAAAAACGTTGGCATGCCCTTGCAGTTGAGCTTCACCTTCGTTTCTCATAATGTCGACAACAATGCCATCGAGGCCTGGGTTGAATTAGATGAGATGATTTTTTTTTAATGTAAAGTAGTCGTGACTTGTATATGAAGAGGAGTTGGGGACCTTCCCCTTTCAGATCCAAGGCTGTTTCAGTAGGGCAAGAGACAAGACGCGTGTTGCTTTTTGCTCAGAGACCAACTAAGGTAAGGTGTGTTGGTGGCAAGCAGAAAGTCTTCTTTTCCAAGGCCTGTGACTTGGGTGGGTAGAAGAGCTTAGAGAATGGCACTGTTTTGAGTAAACCCAGTACAGTATGTGTCATTTAACTAAGTTTGGAGGGTTCTAGAATTTTAAGATTTGTTCCCTATAAAGGCTTCTTTCAGCTCTAATTACTTTCCTCATTTTCAGGTGGCCCTGAGCTGTTCGAGTGACCAGCACACTGGTGCAGCCCCACTTGTAGTTAGTTAATGGCAAGCCATAGGAGAACCGAGGTTTTCCCTGCTTGTAGGCCAGGTTTTTTTAGTTCAGTCCTTACCTAATTAAATACCAGTTGTCGGAAATAATATGGACTGCCTGAAATGCTGATTCCTGGGCCTCACGCAGGACCTGGTGAATTAAAATCTCTGAGGGTGGGGCCTAGGAATCCATCCTTACAAAACTCCCTGAATGATTCTGGTCAGCCAGGTTTGTGAACTTGTGCTTTAGATCACTTTTGGTATTCCAAAAGATTTCCACTAATTACGACTCCTGAGAGTGTTTTTAATTGTTTATACAATTTCAGAGGTATGGAGGAGGGGGAAGCCTGAGAGACAAAACTGAAAATTGAGCATCTCTTAAAATATAATGGATTTATGTAGGGGAAACAGATTTGTTGCCAAAAATTATTTGTGCAGGTTCTGAGGAACACACTTGATAAAATTAGAGGCTGCTTGACTGGAGGTATATCCAGAGATACAATGAGGAATCCAGAGGAAAGAAGCAGAGAGGGAGAGGCAGTAAGTCTGCTTCTGGCCCACAAAGAGCTCCGCTGAAGGTGCTTCTCAGCATCATGATTGCTCCTACACCATCTGATTCAGTTTCTAGTAAAGTGTGGGTAGGGCAGGTGAATTAGCAGTCATTTGAGACAAGGGTTGTGAACCAGGCAGGTTTACTGTGGACTGTGAAAAGTTGTTGAAATATGCCTGAGGCCCTGAGGACTGGTAAAGTCAGTTTTAAAATCTGTTGCAGTTTTAGTTAACACCTTCTGTGGTAAAGTGGAGTGCTGAGTTACCAAAGGAAGTAGTCATATTGCAGAGGGGGTGTGGTGAGGTTTGTTATAAGTTTGGAAGAGTTGGAAGAAAATGTTACAGTTGTATAGAGCAGTGAAGGAGTTTGCTAAATATCCTGTTAAATCATAGTGTAGTATTGTTAGAGAAGTACACCTAGTTGTCCACTACAAGAGCCAGAGGCCATGTGTGTTTTGTTCCTTGGTGTCTCCAGTAGCTAGCATAGTTCCCAGCATATACTGTGCTCTCAGATATTTGTCGAGTAAATGAATAGTATTGAGATGGGAAAAAGAACAGTTTTGGTGGTTGATAACAATGTTTGTTATTAAAAGTTACTTGATCATTTGCATTGGATTAAAGAGTGAGTTTTTTAGTCCTTGTGGTTTGGAACTTTGAGATCCCATCAAGAGATTCTGTTTTCTAAAGACTGCTATTGCACACTATTCCTGTTCTCTAGTTTTTGGGTCTTAAATGTGCTTTAATTTTTTTGTGTGTGTGTATGTGTTTCTTAATTTTTTGAGGTATTGGTTTTTTTTTTTTTTTAAGCACATTTTGTTAGATGCAGAGGTGTTTAGAATAATGGGAAGCTGTAGATAGGCAGAGATTGTGTCATTAATTTGACTCTGTGACTGCTGTTGGGAATGTCACTTCTCTGGACCTCAGTTTTCTTATCAATCTACGATTAAAGGCCTGTACTTGTTGACCTCAAGTAGTTTCTCCAGCCTGAATTTGGAAATCTTTAATAATTTGTAATTGTTACTTAGTATTAATCTCATATAGGTAGATGAACATTTTAATTAAAAAAACTGAAAAAAGAACATTCTGTTTTGAATTCTGCTTTTGACTTATGGATTTTAGACATTGTCCAAAAGTGCTCTGGAAATTGAGCTCATGTTGCAAGTATTATGCAGAAACAACATGCTTATGCTGTTGTAATTAACTTAGTGTTGAAATCAAAATGGATTTCACATAGGGAACTTCAAAATTTAGTGTGAAGCCACAAGATTAAGAATGGTTTGGGGGAAGTTTGTGTAATTTATGTGGTCAGCTGTTTCTTACAGACCACCCAATTTTGTAATTTTCTGTGGTGAATTTATATGTAATTTTATAATCAGTGAAACTTAAGACAAAGCATGAGATTAAATACATATCCAATTGAATTAGGATTCCCAATAATTTTAGAGGCTAGAAAATTGTTAATATTCATTGTTATTTTTAATTTTAATTTCATGCTTGTATCTCCACTTTTGCGCCTAGAACCTTAACATATCTTTTAAATTCATATTTGTATCAGATGTTCAAAGTGAAAACTATTGTAGCATGGCATTGGATGACCAGTAAGTCCTGGGTTCAAGCCTGGATTGTGCTTCTCATTAGCTGTATTGTTTCTGGCAAACCACATAACCCTTCTGAGCTTCAGTTCCTTCATTCGTAAAAGGAAGAAGAGCAAATTCTCTATATCAACCTGTCAGTGAGGATCAAATGGAGTGGTGTATATGAAAAGCAATCTAAAAATGTAAGGGGATGATAATGGAGTCATATTGTATTAGAATCCTATTTTCCTGGAAGAGTTGGCTTGTGGAGCTGCGGTAAAATCTGGTATCTGCTGTCAAGTGCAGAATTTACTAATATCTCTGGTAAAGCAACAACAAAATGTCTGTACTCTGCCTGGAGAAACCTTTTAGCAAGCACTTGTACCAGTCTGCCAATAGAAATGGTCACAGTGTTTCAGGAAACTTCAGAGGGATCTGGGAGTCTTACATTTGTGCCCAGGTTTGCACTTGGAGTAGACTTGCTATATTTCACACATTTTGTTATGTTAGAATGGTGGTAGAAAGTGGAAGGGTCAAGGAGTTTAGTACATTCTGTGTAAAGTTTTAGGGCTCTGTTTTTCTAAATGGCAGGTGGCAATGTCATAGGGTAGTGAAATCAATGTGGTGATTTCTAAAAACTAGAAAATATCAGCACATCAAAAATCGTAAAAATAATTATTGATTTGGGAAACTTTTGTTGTTTCATACATTTATATATGTGTATTGAGTTGCAACATAAAATGTATTTTTTCTTTTCTTTTTTTTTTGTTTTTCTGCACCGCATGTCTTGCGGGATTTTGCTTCCCCGACCAGGGACCAAACCTGTGCTCCCTGTAGTGGAAGCATGGAGCCCTAACCACTGTACTGCCAGGGAATTCCCTTGTTTGGACTTTTAAAATACATGTGTTATTGTTTCCTTAGGCTAAATTCCTAAAAGTGGGCTTACCTGGCAAAGGGTTTTTTTTTTTTTTTTAATTTATTTTTGGCTGCGTTTTGGTCTTTGTTGCTGCACCCAGGCTTCCTCTAGTTGTGGCGAGCGGGGGCTACTCTTCATTGCGGTGCACGGGCTTCTCACTGCAGTGGCTTCTCTTGTTGTGGAGCACAGGCTCTAGGCGCAGGGCTTCAGTACTTGTGACACACGGGCTCAGTAGTTGTAGCCTGCAGGCTCTAGAGCGCAGGCTCAGTAGTTGTGGCGCACAGGCTTAGTAGCTCTGCAGCATGTGGGATCTTCCCGGACCAGGGCTTGAACCCGTGTCTCCTGCATTGACAGGCAGATTCTTAACCACTGAGCCACCAGGGAAGCCCTGGGTTTTGTTTTTTAAATTTGAATATACTCAGGGCACCCTCTAGATAGGATGCTATTTTAAAGTCTCAGCAAGAGAATATCAGTGTCCAATTCCATGTATTCTTTTTTTTTAATTGGGGTAAAATTGCTTTACAATATTGTGTTAGTTTCTGCTGTACAATGAAGTGAATCAGCTATATGTATGCATATATCCCCTTCCTCTTGGACCTCCCTTCCACCCACCCATCCCACCCATTTAGGTTGACACAGAGCACCGAGCTGAACTCCCTGTGCAATTCCATATATTCTTGCTAGTGATTTACTACCTTTTAGCTTGTTGGTGGGAGTTTAAAATAGTTTGGGAATAGTTTTCCTTTGTTCTTTTTTCAGTATCAGATCTTAGCCTCTACAGCTTAACTGTGGAAGGGGCAGGTAAAAATGAAAGTGCAGTGATAGGGACTACTTTAGACCAGTGGTCTGTAAACTTTTTGATTGCTCATCCCAACAGTAAAAAAAAATTTGAGCATTAATGTTCAATCCTTAAGTATTTAATTTACAAATAATATGTATAGTAACTGGTTATTGTGTACCTTATAAAATATAAACAAAAAAATTAACAAGGATGAGAATTAAAAATAAAGTTCAAATATCTTTCTTGTTTACCCCAGTGGAGCATCTTGGGTACTCCTTGAAGTGTACTATACTCTACTTTGGACATAACTGCTTTCGACGCTTAAGATTTAACGTTGGGCTTTTATGGTTGACTCTTTTTGGGCCTTTACACTAATTGTGCAGATGGTCCAGCCTAGTTGGATTATGATAGTCTTTAAAGTGTCCCATGCTGTTCAGAGTCACATCCTCAATAAGTGCAAACATAAACCTTGCTCATAAAGCATCAGTTTGATACCTTTTGTCATTGTTGACGTGGCTGAATTGAAAAGGTCAAATCATAGGATAGGAGACAGTCTAAATAATTAGTCTACTTTTAGATATGAAGAACTGATATTGTGTAGAGTATATTTTTAAAAGTCTATGCTTTATGGAAAGCAGTTTGGTTATAACATTTTTGTTTTCTAAGAGCTTAGGTCTGGGCTTCCCTGGTGGCACGGTGGTTGAGAGTCCGCCTGCTGATGCAGGGGACATGGGTTCGTGCCCCGGTCCGGGAAGATCCCACATGCCGCGGAGCGGCTAGGCCTGTAAGCCATGGCCACTGACCCTGCGCGTCCGTTGCCTGTGCTCTGCAATGGGAGAGCCCTGCGTACCGAAAAAAAAAAAAAGAGCTTAGGTCTTGGAGACTGAAAAAATTGCTCCGTACTTGCTTTCCTTTGCTTGCAAAACACCACAATTAACCTTTCACTCTAACTCCATTTGGAAGAGCCTGAGTCAGTAACTTTTAAAAAATGCTTTCTTGGGTTGAAACTTTCCCTGATGAATCTTAGATTAAAAGGTAACTTTTTTCCTTAAATTTGAATAAGTTACTTTTGATTTGCCCCTTTCCTCCCCGCTGTAAGTTATGAAATCAGAAAATGGTGTTTTTTGCACTACAAAAATGAGTCTCCCTCTCACTTCCCATCATGGGGAATTTAATTTCAGTTATTTTATATGGGTCGATATCAGAGAAAGATAATATTGAAATCTTAGATATTGTGAAAAGAGCAACCTTAGTGATTATTTTTTGCTAGTTAAAAGAAATTTTTTTTGCCAGTTAAAAGGTAATTTATATTGAAGGGGATTGCTATATACAGTATTTTGGGAAAAGGGCCAGGTATCCCTTTATACCTTAGGTAGCATGATTTATAAGGTGCTGTCACATACATCTTCTTAGATCCTCATAAGGATTTGAAAGCATCATTTAATCAGGGATGTTGTGACTCCTTTGAGGCCACATGCCTAGTGTTTGACATCATATTTAAAGAGGTAGACTGTAATCCCTGCAGAAGTAGGTACTGATGGCTATTCTCCTTCATTCCTCAGCACTTTATATACTGCCTGGTACAAAGTAAGCTATCAATATTTATGGACTGTTTGAACTCGTACATATATATTTACATGTGTAAATAAGTTATAGCATTGTAAAACCAATACGTCATTTTATGTAGTTAGATTTTTCGTTCATCTGATGTGCACAGAAAATGTTTTTGTGGGAGAGGTCATTAACTTTACATCAGCCTTTCAGATATCCTCTTACTTTCTTTTAAGGATAGATTCATGGTGACAAAAATATTAGTCTTGATGTAATTCTTTTCACTGTGTGTGTCCCTCCTGCTGGCAAGACTGTGTGTGTGTGTGTGTATGTATGTGTATATTTATTTATGTAGTAGCTTCCTATTTAAAAAGGAAACATACTCATTAGTTAGTCGTTGGGTATATAGTGGTTCTTGAAACATGGACTTCATGGTTTGCCATAGGGTGAATGAAAAGGAGCAAGTATAATTTCTCTCACTTGTCTTATTCTCTCCAGTTCCCTGTACACGTGGTTTTGGTTTACTCTGAAAACACTGAAAAAAAAAATTAGTCTTCTGAAGAAGCTAGTATTTTATTCCCCTTTGGTCTGCTGAACTTAAAATCATGTTTAGTAAGTGAACTAATATACTTTTATACATAATAGAGACCCTGTAAAGACAAGAATGGAAATATTAATAGTGATTAATTTCTGGCTGGGATAGTGACCATTTTCTGCTTCATATTCTTCTGTAGTTTCCCAGTTTTCTGTAATGAACATGTATTACTCTTATAATTAGGAAAAAGCTGCTATTTTAAAGTACATTTTAATATCCTTAGTTTTCTTTTTTTTGGGCTGTGTTGGGTCTTCGTTGCTGCGCGCAGGCTTTCTCTAGTTGCGGCGAGAGAGGGCTACTCTTCATTGCAGTGCGTGGGCTTCTCATTGCACTGGCTTCTCTTGTTGCCGAGCACGGTCTGTAGAGTGCACGGGCTTCAGTAGTTGTGGCTTGTGGGCTCTAGAGCTCAGGCTCAGTAGTTGTGGTACACAGGCATAGTTGCTCCGTGGCGTGTGGGATCTTCCCAGACCAGGGATCGAACCTGTGTCCCCTGCATTGGCAGGTGGATTCTTAACCACTGCACTACCAGGGAAGTCCCTGTCCTTAGTTTTCATTGGCTGGCTTATGAAGGTTTAAGTCATAGTCACCATTGAGGAAATGGGTTGTGGTCTTCCCTGGTGGTCCAGTGGTTAAGATTCCGCACTTCCACTGCAGGGGGTGCGGGTTCACTCCCTGGTTGGGGAAGTTCTGCGTGCTGTGGGGTGTGGCCAAAAAAAAAAAAAAAAAAAAAAAAGGAAGGAAGTGGTTCCTTAACTGACTCCAGTTCCTAAGCAGAGTGGCAGCTGTAGGAAGTGGTATGGGAAAATGGGGCAGGCAAGCTGATTTGAACTTTCTTATTGTAATTTCCACTATGACTGAGACAGTCTGGGCTTTGGTCACAGTTAAACACAAGACCTCCATCTAATTTTTCTCTTCCTAATGAGCTGTTTGAGAATTATGAAACCTTAAAAAGAAAAATCAGATTCTATGTACTGTAAACACAGGACTTGGCCTGAATTCCCAGTTTGCTTGCTGATATGCCATGTGGACTTGCCATGTGGAGCAAGAACTGTAGCTGTGTGTGTGTGTGTGTGTGTGTGTGTGTGTGTGTGTGTTTAAAAATATCAAGTGGAGGGCTCCCCTGGTGGCGCAGTGGTTGAGAGTCCGCCTGCCGATGCAGGGGACACGGGTTCGTGCCCCGGTCTGGGAGGATCCCACGTGCCGCGGAGCGGCTGGGCCCGTGAGTCATGGCCGCTGAGCCTGCGCGTCCGGAGCCTGTGCCCCGCAACGGGAGAGGCCCCAACAGTGAGAGGCCCACGTATTGCAAAAAAAAAAAAAAAAAAATATCAAGTGGATGGAGAACAGTATGGAGGTTCCTTAAACTAAAAATAGAAGTACCATACAACCCAGCAATCCCACTACTGGGCATATACCCTGAGAAAACCATAATTCAAAAACAGTCAGTCATGTACCACAATGTTCATTGCAGCTCTATTTAAAATAGCCAGGATATGGAAGCAACCTAAATGTCCAACGATAGATGAATGGGTAAAGAAGATGTGGCATATATATACAGTGGAATATTACTCAGCCATAAAAAGAAATGAAATTGAGTTATTTGTAGTGAGGTGGGTGGACCTAGAGTCTGTCATACAGAGTGAAGTAAGTCAGAAAGAGAAAAATACTATATGCTAACACATATATATGGAATCTAAAAAAAAAAGGTGATGAAGAACCTAGGGGCAGGACAGGAGTAAAGACGCAGATGTAGAGAATGGGCTTGAGGATACGGGGAGGGGGGAGGGTAAGCTGGGACGAAGTGAGAGAGTGGCATGGACTTATATATACTGCCAAATGTAAAATAGATAGCCAGTGGGCAGCAGCCGCATAGCACAGGGAGATCAGCTCCGTGCTTTGTGACCACCTAGAGGGTGGGATAGGGAGGGTGGGAGGGAGGGTAATGCAAGAGGGAAGAGATAGGGGGATATATGTGTATGTATAGCTGATTCACTTTGTTATAAAGCAGAAACTAACCATTGTAAAGCAATTATACTCCAACAAAGATGTTAAAAAATCAAGTGGGACTATAGCAACTCAGATGTGATACTGATTTTGTACATGTAATTTGAACTGGAATATACTTAGATAAATGACTTATTTTGACAGTAGAGTCTCATTGGGGTTTTGGTGTTAATGTACAGCTGGGAGTTGAGCCACTGTAAGTTTATTTACTCATTTATCTGTTGATATTTTAGGAACGTCTGTGTAATACATCCTTTAGAGTTTAAGTGATAGAGTTTAGGTAGAGCCTGGGCTTTTGCTGTTTATTGCATGTTATAGTGACTTAAATGCTTGTGTAAATATTCAGAATGTTAGATTTCTGGGGTAGAACTTTTTTTAACTATCTGCCCTTTATTATTTTATTTTAGTTTGTTTGTTTGTTTTTTGCGGTATTAAGGAAAATAATGTCATGAAGAACCTAGGGGTGAAACAGGAATAAAGATACAGGCTTACTAGAGAACAGACTTGAGGATATGGGGAGGGGGAAGGGTAAACTGTGACAAAGCAAGAGAGAGGCATGGACATATATACATTACCAAGTGTAAGTTAGATAGCTAGTGGGAAGCAGCCACATAGCACAGGGAGATCAGCTCGGTGCTTTGTGACCGCCTGGAGGGGTGGGATAGGGAGGGTGGGAGGGAGGGAGACGCAAGCGGGAAGAGATATGGGAACATATGTATATATATAACTGATTCATTTTGTTGTGAAGCTGAAACTAACATACCATTGTAAAGCAATTATACTCCAATAAAGATGTTTAAAAAAAAAGCTATTAGCTTAATAGCTATTCAGTTGTATGAATAGAATGCAATTTTAGTCCCCTATTAATAGTTGTTTTCAGTTAATATATAGATCTTAAAATTTCCCTTTAATAGGATCAAACTGTATGTGCTTATCTACAATTTGTTTTTTCTCAGAAATGTACTACAGACATCTTACTATATCACAAAATATAGATTTACCTCATTTTTAAGGACTGTAGGTTTTTAAAACTTTTTATAGGCATGCTACAATTATTTATCCAGTCCTTTACTGATGGACATCTAGGGATTTTTTTTTTGGCATTTTTTTCCCTTATTACAAAAAGTGCTGTCTCTCATGCATATTCTAGCACTTTATACTTTTGAACAACGGTAGGATAATTTCCACAGAAATAATTCTGCAGAGTAAATTTTGGGGGAATAGAATTGCATGCAATAAATATTGATGCTTTTATATTAAATCTAAACCAATACATGTATTTGTAACTTTCTTATTCCTGGTCTGTTCACTTAGATCTGTTCAAAATGGGTGCTCTGTAAGAGGCGCTGAGATGCATAGCTTTGTAATATAAAGCAGCTAACATGTTAAAATTGCATAGTAGAAACTAGGAGGAGTTCCAGCTTTATATAGGTGAGGCACATAGAGCTGTGTTCGGGGAATAGTTTTAGTTTTGCTAGCACAGAATAGAGGATTCAAAAATAAGTTTGTAAAGTGCTGTAAATTAATCAAATCCTTAAATTACTTGAAATTTCTTTTTTTTCTTTTTCTTTTTTTTTTTTTTGCGGTACGCGGGCCTCTCACTGCTGTGGCCTGTCCCGTAGCGGAGCACAGGCTCCAGACGCGCAGGCCCAGCGGCCATGGCTCACGGGCCCAGCTGCTCTGCGGCACGTGGGATCCTCCCCGACCGGGGCACGACCCGCGTCCCCTGCACTGGCAGGCGGACTCCCAACCACTGCGCCACCAGGGAAGCCCCTTGAAATTTCTTTTACTTGCTGAACTGAGCCCTTTTAGGCTGAGATCAAAGGCAGTTTTGGTGAAGATGTGTTTGGTGGTAGTGTGCATAATTGGGAGCAGGCAAAGATTAGAAAGCAGTGAAGAATCTGTACTGTACTCAGAATTAGGTAATAAGGACCTGAATTAAGGTGGTGGCAAGGTGGTAATTTAGATAGCTAGATTAAAGTAGAGGATTGTTGGTTGATACCCTAAAGGAAATACACAAATTTGAATGGGAGGTTAGTGGCAAGGATTCAGAGTTGGTGGGTTTTGGGTCTCAGAGAATAGTGATAGCATAGAAATATGGAATTGGGAGGGGGAGCTGGTTTTGGAAAAGGACTAAAATGAAACCCTTCACACGTTTAACATTGAGGCCAGGGTATAGTAGTAAAAATGTCCTGCGGGAGCTTGGAGATAGAGAACTTGAGGCAGGAAGAAAGGTAGGCCTTATCTGGATGAGATCTTGAACCTAGAAGAGCCAGAGATTGAGGCTCACATTTAGGGGAGTGGGAGAAGATTGAATTTTAAGAAAACCTGTTAAAATTAGGTTAATGAGGCATAGTGGAGGCCAAGGAGATTTCCAAATGAGTGATAATTAAATTTGAGTGAAATGGGAAACAATGGGATTTGGTGATCCATACTAGTCATCCATCATTTTCTTAGGTTAATTTTAGCATAATAAGGGGGTGAGGAGTGGGAGATGAGACAGCATGTATGGAACCTGTGTTGTTCAATAGAACTTTCTCTGATTCCTTCTGACATTCGATAACTGCTGTTCAGTACATATTGAGCACTTGAAATTTGGCTAGTTTGACCAAGGAACTGTTGGGTTGGCCAGAAAGCCTTCGGTTTTTAAGTAAAAATAAAAGACATTTTTCATTTTCACTGAGAACTTTATTGAACAACATATTCACCCTTTTGGTCCACTACCTTCTGCCATTTTTCAGACAACTTCATAATTCCATCTTCTCAAAACTTCTAATCTTTTTGAGGAAAGAACTGTTCCAGGTGCCTTTTACAGTCTTCTAGGGAATTGAAATTTTTTCCATTAAGAGAATTTTATAAAGACAGAAATAAATGGAAATCCAAAGGTGCAATGTCTGGTGAATACAGCGGATGAATCAGAATTTCCCAGCCAAGCTGTAACAGTTTTTGCCTGGTCACCAAAGAAACATGCAGTCTTGCGTTATCCTGATGGAAGATTGTGCGTTTTCTGTTGACTAATTCTGGACGCTTTTCGTCGAGTGCTGCTTTCAGTTGGTCTAATTGGGAGCAGTACTTGTTGGAATTAATCATTTGGTTTTCCAGAGGAGCTCATAATAGAGGACTCCCAATCCCACCATATACACAACATCACCTTCTTTGGATGAAGACCGGCCTTTGGTGTGGTTGGTGGTGGTTCATTTCACTTGCCCACGATCTCTTCCTTTCCACATTATTGTACAGTATCCACTTTGCATTGCTCAACACAGTTTGTTTTGAAAACGGGACATTTTCATCACATTTAAGTAGAGAATCAAATGCGGAAATATGGTCAAGAAGGTTTTTTTTGCTTACCTTGTGTGGAATCCAAACATCAAAGTGGTTAACATATCCAGGCTGGTGCAAATGATTTTCATCGCTTGATTTGGATATTTTGAATATGTCAGCTATCTCCCATGAGGTATAACGTTGATTGTTCTCAATGTCTCGATTTGATCACTATCAACTTCAACTGGTCTACCCGACCATGGAGCATTGCCCAGCGAGAAATCTCCACCACGAAACTTCTCAAACCACTTTTGACACATTTGATCAGTCACAGCACCTTCTCCATACACTGCACAAATCTTTTTTTGCGCTTCAGTTGCGTTTTTACCTTTCTTGAAATAATAAAGCATAATATGGTGAAAATACTGCTTTTTTCTTCCATCTTGAATATTAAAACAGCTACACAAAAATTCACCAATTTTGATAAGTTTTTTTTTTTTTTATAGATTTTCAGCTGCGTTGGGTCTTCGCTACTGTGCGCGGGCTTTCTCTAGTTGTGGTGAGCTGGGGCTACACTTCATTAGAGTGTGCAGGCTTCTCATTGCGGTGGCTTCTCTTGCTGCAGAGCACGGGCTCTAGGGCGCGTGGGCTTCAGTAGTAGTGGTGTGCGGGCTTAGTTGCTCTGTGGCATATGGGATCTTCCCGGACCAGGAATCGAACCCAAGTCCCCTGCATTGGCAGGTGGATTCTTAACCATTGCGCCACCAGGGATGTCCCAAGTTTTTTTTTTTTACACAAAAAATTCACAAATTTTGATGTCTTTTTTTAAATGCACACTGATACGACAGCTGTCACATACAATCTAACAAAATTGTTTTGAATGAAGTTAAAGACAACTAAGTGCCACTAGAGCCATCCCAATAAATTAAAAATTTTTAATTTTAATTAATTTAAATTTAAATAGCCACATGTGGCTAATGGCTACATGTTGGACGGCACAGATTATGGACTGTTAAAATGAAACAGTGATGTAGATTAGCAGGAGGAGGAGATCTCAGGATAAAGTAGAAGCATTTCGTTATTTAAAAATTTTGTTGCAGTGCTATCAAAATTGTGTTGGAATTACATATTTTAGTGCAAACCAGATTTTTGCATTTTTGTGTTCAGTGTTGGCTATAATTAATTGGCAACTCTTTTCTATATAGAAGATCAAAATTAATTTTAAGAGAATTATGGTCTGAAATTTTTTCATGATGTCCCTTCCCTTTTTTCTTCTGTCTTGCTTTTTAAAGGTTATAATTCAAATTTTATAATTTATAATTCAAATTTTACTCAATATCTATTGAGACATTTGGATCTCTATTTTCTCCAATTAAAAGTAACTGAAAATTTCTGTTTTAGAAATCTCATTGGGGAGAGAGGGAATACCAGCTATACTTTAAACAAATCAATATCTTAGATATTTTATGGCTTGAGAAATGGTTTGCTTTGAGAATGATTTATGGTTTAAATTTGAATATTTGATAATACATGAGAGAACCTTTCTTACTAGGCTTACCTAAATGCACTTTGCAAGAAGAAAAATTAAGTGTAAATGGAAGAACCCATTCACAAACAGTGCTAATTATGTGATTCCATTTCTATAAAGTTAAAAAAAAAGACAAAACTGACAGATGGCAACAGAAGTCAGAATAATGGTTATTTTGGGTAGTGAGCATAAGGGAGACTGTAGGGTTCTGTATCTTGATCTGGGTGGTAATTTCATGGTTTTCTTTATGAGAATCATTGAGTTGTATACTTATATAAACTTTTTTGTATGTATATAACACTTCAGTTTTAAAACTTACCGCCTCACAAAATTTTAATGAACATAATTAGCTGAGTTTGTCTTTCTTTAGCTTTTTAATTTTTCTGCTACTTCTGTTCATACGTGAATACACTTAATGATGAAACCTATTTTGTCTTTTAAAATTACGATCTAAAACATGCAGAAGGGTGCATAAAAAAATGTATAGCTTAATGAATTTTTAAATGAGTATATTGGAAAGACGTCCCTCGTGGTCCAATGGTTAAGACTCTGCTTCCATTGCAGGGGGCATGGGTTCGATCCCTGGCCTGGAAACCAAGATCCCGCATGCCTTGTGGCATGGCCAAAAAAAACCCAAAACTACATTGGAGGGTTTTTTTGTTGTTGTTCATTTGTTTTTGAGTATGTCGTACCTATGTCTATAAGAAGGGAAGGAGTTGATAGAGGGCGAGAATTTTTGAAGAGACCAAAGTTTTGAGGATTCTCAGAATACCAGATCTTTGCCTTGGCTCTTCCTTTACTTTACTATCTCCTTGCAAATCATTTAACTTAATTTGGGTCTCAGATTTTTCTATACATTGGGGATCATACCTAACCTTCTTTGCAAGGTGACTGGTGCAATTCAAAATTATAGGAACATAGAATAATATTACTAGATAGCCCTTTAGGCTTGAATTCAGGTCTCTGACCTTACAGAATTGTGATGTGAAAAGATAAAATGATTTGTACAAGGACACACAGCTGGTGATTATTAAGATTATTCATTTACATTGGCTTAAAAATTTCTGAGGCTTTTAAGTATGCTAGACACTATTCCAAGCAATTTACATGTATTAAGTTGTTTAATTGTCTAGGATTATTCCCAGAGGTAGGTATAATTATTGCAGTTTTACTGATGAGGAAATTGAGGCAAAATGGGGTTAAGTAACTTGCCCAGGTAGTTGCGTTCTTTGCTATACTGCCTAGCTAAGTGAAAGCACTTAAGGATTTTAGGCAAATATTAAGATCTTTTAATAATGTTTTACAGATTTTGTGAAGTAAAATTTTGGTTTTTGAACCAAAATTAGAAAAAGGAACCTCATTTGTTGTGACTATCATGATTATGGAAAAGATTGATGTTAATACTTACTGTTTGGGTTTTATTCCGTCCTTGACAAAGCTCATTTTCTTCTTAAAATGACTAGGATGTAAACACTAGGTAGTTTTCTTTTAAAAATAGATTTGTTTTTTTTAATCCTAAGTCAGTTTATTTCTACTTTACAAATACTGTTTAGATTTCTAAACAGTAATGGAAGTAATGGAAGGGAGTTTTCAGACTTGGAGGCAGATCTAATAAGGTTTGGTGTTCCTGTATCGGTCGTTTCAGCAGCATCTGGTCCTTGTTTTCAGGACAATAATACAGATTCTGTAAAAATTTATTTTAGACTAAGGTATAATTTACATACAGTAAAACTCACCCTTTTTGAGTACAGTTCTCCAAGTTTTGGAAACACATGATCAACACTGTAATCAAGATATAGAAGAGTTCCATCACCTCAAATTGTCTTTGGCAACTACTGATCTGTTTTGTCGCTCTAGTTTTGTCTTTTCCAGAATTTCATATAAATGGAATCATGCAGTATGTAACCTTTTGAGACTGGCTGCTTTTATTTAACATAATGCGCTTTGAGACATCCATAGTTTGTGTATCAGTGATTACTTTTTATTGCCGAGTAGCATTCCATTGTATGGATGTACCACAGTTTGTATATTCACATTCCAAGTTCATTTGGGTTGTCCAGTTTGTTTATTTTTGGCTGCGTTGGGTCTTCGTTGCTGTGCGTGGGCTTTCTCTAGTTGCAGGGAGCGGGGGCTACTCTTTGTTGCAGCACGCAGGCTTCTCATTGCGGTGGCTTCTTTTGTTGCAGAGCACGGGCTCTAGGGCGTGCAGGCTTCAATAGTTGTGGCTCACAGGCTCTAGAGTGTAGGCTCAGTAGTTGTGGTGCACGGGCTTTGTTGCTCCGCGGCATGTGCGATCTTCACGGACCAGGTCTCGAACCCGTGTCCCCTGCATTGGCAGGGGGATTCTTAACCACTGTACCACCAGGGAAGTCCTGGTTGTCCAGGTTTTGATAACTACAAATAAAGCTGCTATCAAAGTATTCACACACGTGTGTGTATGCCCATGTATGTGTTTTCTTATGGTTTAAAAAAA
Source organism: Lipotes vexillifer (assembly GCF_000442215.2). Classification (NCBI taxonomy): domain Eukaryota; kingdom Metazoa; phylum Chordata; class Mammalia; order Artiodactyla; family Lipotidae; genus Lipotes; species Lipotes vexillifer. Next base: position 4,034,222 of record NW_006788040.1, read on the forward strand.
TATATGGTGCCTAGAGCTTTTTTAACTTTATTATGGAACCTGAAAAAGCTTGTAATTTTCACAGAATTTTGTTAATTGCTTAGTAAACTTCACCCCCCAAAAATTTCACTCTGGAGTGAGAATAATTTGTTATACAAATAATCTTACAGTATAAACTGTAAATAATGAGAATTTTTTAAAATTAAGGAAGTAGGCACATGTACTTAGTGGATATATTTACTTATCAAACTCCTTAGTGCATAATGTCATATTTTGTTTTTAGTAGCTCTTGAATTGTGAATCTTTGACTTTCTTTTGTTCTTCTTGCTAGCAGAATGGTTATATAATTGGTTATGAAAAGTCTATAAGTGAAACAGGTTTAGCACTACAGAGTTTCCGCAAGATAGCTGGAAGTATTAATATTGGTTGCCAGTTTCATGTAAACAAGTCATAAAACTTACAGTTTATGGTTGATTAGCTACTTGAATTAAATTATCCTCTTTTTTTCCTGTGTAGTGAACTTTCTTTTTCTAGCAATATGAGGGCAAGAAAAAGAGGTGTAGGAGCTTTTATCTTGGGAAAGAAATTGCAGGCAATTTTTGCAAGTTAATGTTTCAGGGTTCCGATTCTGACCCTGCAGAGGACTACAGAGACTGTAGGTGGTATATGACATCTTTGAGAATAGTATGTGTGTGTTTCTTTTGATTAGTCTTAGAATTAGATTAGTTTAAGCCTTTTGGATACTGTGATGAGGTACTTGATATACAGAGCTACAGAGCTTCTTTCAGCAATGTACATTTCTTCTGAGTTAAGATATTTAGAAAACTGAATGTTGTGTTTAGAACCAAGAGACATTACACTTCAAATACGAACATTTGGTTAAGGGGATATCTCACTTGTAGGCTATCATATTTCTAGCTATTTCCCATGGAAATATCCATCTGGAGATGCCCACTCTTGACAGTAATAGGGATTGCAAATTAACAGTTTGTTTTCTGTATGTGGTTGTTTGCTAGTGGCAGGACTTAGGTTCTTTACTTTTCCTAAGACTACAATATTGGTGATTCAAGTTGAGAATTCCAGGATAGGGTTGCCAAAATTAGAAATGTGGGAGTATGGAGGTAGCAACCATGGGATCAGTATTACGAATAAAATTTTAATTAGCTGTATTAGTTGCACACTTAATTTTCACTGCTACCTAGTGAAGTAGGCAGGGCAGGCTGTACTATTACTGTCACTTCACAGGTGAATAAATTGTGTTTCAAAGCTGTCAGAACTTGTCTGAGGTTGCACTGCTAGTGAATAGCTGAATTAGAACTTCAGTCCAGGTCTTCTAATAACAAGTTGGATGTTCTTTCCACTATTGCAGTTTAGTATGGTGAAGAGCTCAGGTTTGGGTTTTAATCTTGGTTTTACCACTAGTACCCTGTGATCCTAGGCAAATTCCTTAACTTCTCCTTGCCTCAGATTTCTCAATTTTAAAATGGGGATAAGAGTGCTCTTGGGGCCTTAGTTAGGATTCAGCAAATGCTTAACACAGTAGCTAGCCAATAGTAAGCACTCCATATATGCTGGTTGTGGTCGTTGCTACTGTTACTACAGTGATAACACTGCTTCTTTCCCTGAAGGCATTATAACTGTCCATTACTTTTTTTTTTTTTTTTTTTTTTTTTTTGCGGTATGCGGGCCTCTCACTGTTGTGGCTTCTCCCGTTGCGGAGGACGCGCAGGCTCAGCGGCCATGGCTCACGGGCCTAGCTGCTCTGTGACATGTGGGATCTTCCCGGACCAGGGCACGAACCTGTGTCCCCTGCATCGGCAGGCAGACTCTCAACTGCTGCGCCACCAGGGGAAGCCCCATTACTTTATTTAGAGCTAGGAGCTTTTGCATTCCTGATCCATGGAACTACTTAATTTGCAATACACACTCCTTTCCCCCATTCC